>NC_040045.1:10451264-10498818 GCF_003713205.1 Coffea eugenioides
AGAAAATGGGCCGATTTGGTTAATCTATCCACTATCACCCAAATAGCATCATGATTTCTTTGTGTCCTTGACAATCCCGATACAAAATACATGGTAATGTTTTCCCATTCCCACTCAGGTATCTCCAAGGGTTGTAAAAATCTCGACGGTTTTTGATGTTCGGCCTTAATCTGTTGGCAAACTAAGCATGTTTGGACAAATTGGGCAATCTCCTTCTTCATATTCTCCTACCAGTAAAGACTCTTCAAATCCTAGTACATTTTATTCCCTCCAGGATGTACCGTAAATTTCGATCGGTGTGTCTCTTCTAAGATTTCCTTCTTAAGTCCTTTATCCTTTGGCACTACTATCCGATTCCGAAATCTCAATATTCCATTTGACCCCAAATTAAAATCCGTCTTGTCTCCCATTTTAACCTTTTTCACCCACTTTTGCACTTCAGTGTCATTTTCTTGAGATTTCTTAATGCGTTCCAACAAAGTGGAATTCACTACGATATTCCCCAAAATGACCTTCCTCGGTTCCAGTCGAAGATTCCAATAACTAACTTCTTCCAACAACTGAAATTTCTTAACCATCAATCCAGCTACTTGCACTTGACGGCTCAAAGCATCGGCCACTACATTGGCTTTCCCGAGATGATATTTAATCTTACAATCATAGTCCTCCAGAAATTCCATCCATCTACGTTGTCTCAAATTCAGCTCCTTTTGAGAAAATAAGTACTTAAGGCTTTTGTGATCTGTAAAAACCTCAAATGTCACTCCGTACAGATAATGCCTCTATTTCTTCAAAGCAAAGACCACATCTGCTAACTCCAAATCATGAGTCGGGTAATTCCCTTCATGCGGTTTCAATTTTCTAGAGGCATATGCTATCACTCTGTCATTTTGCATTAGAACACACCGCAATCCTTTCTTAGAAGCATCCGTGTAAACCACAAAACTATGATGTCCACTTGATAGAGCTAACACAGGTGCTCTTGTCAATCGTCTTTTCAACTCTTGAAAACTTTCTTCATACTTAGGACTCCATAGAAACTTCCCATTTTTCTTGGTCAATTTAGTCATGGGTCCAGCAATTTTTGAAAAATCCTGGATGAATCTCCGGTAATACCCTGCCAATCCTATAAAACTTCGAACTTCCGTTGAGTTTTCCGGTCTTTTCCACTTTGAAACAGCTTCAACCTTAGCTGGATCCACTTTAATCCCATCCTTAGAGATTATATGCCCTAAGAAAGTCACTTCTTTTAACCAGAATTCACACTTGCTAAACTTAGCATATAATTGGTGTTCCCTCAAAGTTTGTAAAATAATCCTCAAATATTTTTCATGATTTTTCACATTCTTAGAATACACCAAAATATCATCAATGAACACTACCACAAATTGATCCAAATAAGGCGTAAAAACTCTATGCATTAAATTCATGAAAGCAGCAGGTGCATTTGTTAACCCAAATGGCATCTCGGCAAACTCAAAATGCCCATATCTCGAGTTAAAAGTAGTTTTGGGTATATCCTTCTCCAAAATCCTCAATTGATAGTAGCCCTATCTCAAATTCAACTTCGAGAATACTACCGCCCCTTGCAATTGGTCAAATAACTCATCAATATGGGGTAACGGGTATTTATTCTTAATTGTAACATCATTCAAGCCTCGGTAGTCTATACACAGTCTCAGACTCCCGTCCTTCTTCTTAACAAACAAAACTGGGGCTCCCCACGGCGAATCACTTTTCCGTATAAAATCCCGTTCTAACAAGTCTTGTAGTTGCAATTTCAACTCTTTCAATTCGGTTGGGGCCATTCGATATGGCATCTTAGAAATAGGGGCTACTCCCGGAGTTACATCGATCTTAAAGACTATTTCCCGTTCCGGGAGTAGGGACTCCAATTCTTCAGGAAAAACATCGGAAAATTCTTTCACTACAGGCATGTCTTCCAAATTCACCTTATCACTAGGGGTGTTGATAAGGAAAGCCACATATCCTTGAGCTTCTTTACTTAACAACTTTCTAGCCCGGATCCCTGAGATAAGTGCCGACGAAGCTAATTTACCCCTTACATCCAGTTTCAGGGTTGCTTCTCCTGGAATACGAAACTCTACAATCTTCGTCCTACAGTTTAACTGAGCATTACAACGGGCTAACCAATCCATCCCCAAGATTACATCATATCCCTTAATCGTCAAACCTATCAAATCAGCCAATAATTTTCGTTCCCCAATCCAGACTTCACAATCTCTATACACTAAGTTAGCAATTAGACTTTGATCCCCAGTAGGCGTTTTAACCTCTAGATCATATGGTAACTTAATTGGATTCAAGTCTATCCTACTCATGAAGTTAGGGTTTACAAAAGAATGTGTAGCACCTGGATCAATTAAAACCCCAGCTAAACGGTGAAAGATTGGGATTGTACCTTCTACCACCTCAGTCGCCTCAGGAACTTGTTGATAATCCAGTGCATAAACCCTGGCCAGTACTTTCGGTCGGCTCCCTCCGGCACTGGTTTGCTTAGATGCTGACTTTTCCGGTCTCTGGGTATCACCTCCCGTCTTCATTTTGTTTGGACAGTTCGCGAGCTGGTGCTCGGTACTACAGCAGGCCAAACACTTCGCAAACTTTCTCCAACAGTCATTTTCAGAATGGTTGGATTTTTCGCAGTACCCACACGTAACTTGAGGGGTCACCGCTGAACCACTAGAAGGCGCTCTCCTTGCCTGTGTCAGTCCACTACGACCTCCTCTAAATAAAGCTCCTCTCGACGCTCCGACAGTTCTCGGTCCTCCCGCTCCTCTTCCCATTTTGGAAGGCTGTGCACTTTTACTAGCTTGTCCAAAGGTATGGTTAGAAAAATTTCTTTTTCTATTGTGGAAGTTCCTCACTTGCATCCTTGCATTTTCTACCCTTTGAGCTTTTTCTAGTGCCTCAGTGAACGTAGAGATTTGGGCTGCAGCCAAGCCCTCTTGTATCTCCACATTAAGTCCCTGAACAAACCGTCTAATCCTTTTTCGCTCATTGGTCACCAATTCGGGAGCGTACTTTAAAAACTTAGTAAATTTTCCTTCATACTCAGTTACACTAAGAGTTCCCTGTTTCAGCTTGATAAACTCATCTTCCCTTTTTTCTTGAATCAAGGGTGGAAGAAATTTTTCAGTAAACTCCCTCGTGAAATTCTCCCAAATCCAAGGGATTTGAGTTCTTTCCCATTTTCCTTTCATCAGATCCCACCAAGCACGAGCTATTCCCTTAAATTGAAATGCAGCAAAATTCACTCGCCTATCCTCAGAGTAGTGTAGGGCAGCGAATATATTGGTCATCCTTTCTAACCAATTCTCTGCTACCTCAGGATCAGGTTCGCCAAGGAAATTAGGCGGGTTAAATTTGAAGAACCTCTCTAAGGCTCTATCCTCACCCCTATCCTGTCCCCCAGTTTGGTTAAGCGGTCCAGGACCTTGTCTATCAGCTAAGCGTTCTAGGATATCAGTCATCCTGTTAATGGCAGTAGCCACTTGATTACCCTCAAATTTTCCTGGCCTTGGGTCGGTCCAGTTGCCGATCCCTGATCATCCCTTTGAGGTTGGACCTGTCTAGTCCCTCGCCCACGACCTCGACCACGGCCTCGACCACCTCTTAGTCCTTCCATAACCTAGGCGTGCCTAGTGCAAGAAATAAATCAATTATGCAATGCAAAATAGAAAGCAAGAACCAATCAAGGAAACATTAAAAATAATAATAATTTACATTCATTAGCATATCAAGTTCATACAATTAGCAAGTCATGGGGTAGTCACAAAAATATAACACACAGGTGCCACAAGAGTACTTTTAGTCACAGAAGACTAAAATAAAAGCAAGTGCTTCAAAATAAGCCACACGGTCATGCAAAATACAATGGTCTCAGCACTTAGCATCACCCCTGCTAATTCAAGCTGTACTAGTCAAAAGGGTCAAAAGAAAGATCAATCAATCTAGACCTAGTTCGCAGTAGGACTATCAGGAGGAACCTCCTCCTCAGGATCCTCCTCCTCTTCCTCCTCCTCCTCAGAGTTTTGAGCTACACCCATCACCTCATCCACTAGCCTAGTGGCATCAGCTAGGATCCCGGAAGCCCTATCACGAACCTCCTCCCTCAACCTAGTAAGCTGAGCCCTAGTACTCTGGAGCTCCCCATTAACAACAGCAGATGTAGCTACCTTGCCCTCTATCACCTCCTCGAACTCGGCGATCCTCTCGCCCTGAGCACTAACCATCTGTCTAAACTCATCCACCTCAGTATGTAAATCCCTATTAAGATTCACTAGCTGACGACGCTCGTCGTCCAGAGCAAGCACGAGGTGGTTCGGGTAGGTAAAGGTAACCCTACACAAACATCGGGGATATCTGTCAGATGGGGAATAGCGTACTCGAGCTCCTCCAACTAGAGCTCGGTAGAAGATAGGCCTAGGAGGCACTATATGACCATTCGCATGGCCATTCCAGTCAGCTGCCGGAACTCCATTTCCGTTTTCCATCCCAGCAAAATAATAGCACTTTTCGGGTTAGAAATTTAATCACTACTTAGTTCGGATGTCGTTTATGCATGCCTAACCCAATCACTAGTATGCCCCAAATACCCCTTAAGGTATAACTTAACTATCCGGTCTCGGTCTTAAGAGTAGAGTATCTAATATGTCTCCCATATAGATCTCTAACCTAGTGCTAACCTAGCGCTCTGATACCAACTGTGACGCCCCAACTTCTCCCTAAGGCGAACCAAAGGGTATCCGCGGGACGCCTGCCCAACTCTCGCCAGGACTCAAGCAATTCCATTCAAGCTTATTACCAGTCTACACAACACAAGTAAATAACTTAAATACAGTAAATGCGGAAGCGTTCAAGCTTAACAATAGTCATCCATTAACCAACCCGCACGTCGGGTGTTCAAAGTACATCTTAAATCTCAAATATACATCACGCCCCAAATGTTACATTTCAATTCCAAAAGTACAACCCAAAACCAAGGGCATAGCCAAAATGTAATAGAAATCCTAAACAAAAGTACATCAGGAGGGTTTCTCCAATACATCTCCGAGTTCAATCCTGTTAAGGAAAACAAATCTACAGGGTGAGTAAAACGCTCGTGAGGCCAAGAACACACATGCAAGCACGTAGTCCAGATAACAGTCCCAAATAACAGTTCAAGGGATAATTACAAGTAATTAATAAAGCCAGTGAAAGTAAACAGAAACAATTCAAAGATATAGTAGCTCTCAGGAGCTAAGTTCCACTTGCTGTGTCGATGACATTCGTATACCTCCCTGCGATGACACTCCGTCAACCGGGTCGATATTTCCAATTCGTAGAACTTCACTAACTTCCCATCCGTCCACAGTAGACCGCTCCGGGCCCGCACAACATTTATAAGGCGATACTCCACGAGTATGCCAAGCCAGATCTCTCAATATATCAAACTTATCATGTGAATCTCATGGCTCACCGAGATTCTCGACCAAGCCCATGCCGGCTCGAGTTCCAAGGTCGGCCTATGAGTTTGGGCATCCCCCATGTACATGTAAATGTCGAGGAGATTTACTCCAACGACGTATGTATTCATAGCATACCAAGTCATGTATACAAGTATTTGACAGGTCCAAACATGTAATTCAGGATATGTAAGTCCAGCAAGCCAGGCCAAGGATGAATCATTTATTTCAAATGAGTACGAGTGCGATAAAGTACACACTCGACTCCATTTTATCAAAACCAGGTAGATTAAGCAAGACAGGCATGTATCAAGTTCACAGGAGTTCAAGTAAACATGCACTTGACACTCACCAAGTAGTAAGTAGTCTCAACCGAAATTTAAGCGTTCACCGTAGGATCCTCTTGAGGGTCCTCGTGTGCGCCTGAGCAAATAATAGTGAAGTATCATTCATATATCCCAATTATCAAGGAAGATTGTACACTAGTACAATCTAAGGAAATTTCATGAAAACGAACCTCAATTACTCGTAAATCGAGGTTTAAATGGAGTTTCTTAAAGTACACTAGTAATCGAGTTTTCGTTTTGCGAAATCAAGTATAAAACGTTCAAGAAATATTGAAGGAATAAGGAGTACTTGAAAACTCCCTTCCCTTGGAATTTGGAAAAACTTCAGGTTTGATATGATACTTTGAAAAATCGTATCTCACATTCTATATGTCAAAAATTGGAAAACTTGGCGCCGTTGGAAACCTCTTTGAAAGTACTAAAAGTTCTTAGAAGACACTTTTCCATGATTCTAAAGGGAAGATACTAAAAAATGAGCTCAAAATTACTGTTTCCGGGCATTCAAGGTTGTGTCGGGGTTGGTTTTTCGCTAATTTTGGAAATCCGGAAAAATTCACACGTTCCGAACCAGCCTCTGAAATTTATAACCCAATTAAAGTTGCAAGTAAGGTTTATAACAGAACAAGCGGATCAAGAATCGGAGTTTCGAGCACTGAGATACGGTAGCTCAAAATTTGGAAAATTTGAAACTGTTGAACAAATTTCCAGATTTGAGTTTCCACTTTGGGACTTTAGTTAGGTATCGAAATGAACTTGGATTGGTACAAAATTTGGCAATATAATACTCCTATACAAAGGGTATCCCTCTATCAAATTTCATGGAAAAAATTCCTTCGGGAAGGTAGTCAACCAATCAACTAAAGTTTCAAAAAATTCTTAAGGCAAAACTGCCTTGAGTTTTTCGTTCTTCACTTCCAAACATTTGGCCCAGAAAATCCTTCAAACTTGGTTCTTTTGTGTAGGCAAAGCCTAAGGAACATTCATGGTACATTTGGTAAGTGTTTATCTCTTAGAAATTCCATTGACAAGTTCACACCAAGTCAAATATCAAATCTGCCCAGAATTTAGGGTTTTCAAGAACAGGGCAGGTTTCGTATTTTGGTCACAAATCACTCAATTCAGCTCTGAATTGAGAATGGTTGGTGGCGTTGGAAAACACATTCATAAAGCTTCAATTTCTCAAAAGAAATTGTTTTGAAATTTAGCACACAACTAGCTCAAATTCGAGCCTCAAGTTGCAGCTTCTGAACTTCGTTCCGGGAAAACAGAGAAACAGAATAGTCATCTTTAAATAGTTGGTACAGGCTGCTCGGATGGAATCTGGGGTTGTATTTTATACCGTTGGAAATCTGGGAATGTCTAGTTTCAAATTCCACTGATGGCACTCGATTTCGACATCAGAGTACAGAGTTATGGATGAAACAAGCGAACTGTCTGAGCCTTATGGGAACAGTTTTCCAGATTTACTAGCTTCACGAAATTAATCCATTTAACCAACCAAACCTCAATATTTTTCAATGAAATTTGATACACCATCTATACAACATATAAACATCATACACCAGCCATTAAATCCCCAAAATTCTGCAGAAATAGGTACGTTCGAAGCAGGGGCAGAATCGAAACTTTTTACCCCATGCACTCCTTGAAGTTTATACTAATTATACACCATTAATCTACCATTCTGAGCACTAAACCAACATTAAATCTATCATCAAGCATGATATCAGCCCTCAAGACAAAGGTGGGAGTTCATAGAGCCCACCCATTTCATTTTACACCATAAACAAGCTAACCAATGGCATACTAGAGCTTAATCATGCAATATAACTTCCACAAGACAAGATTCTATGAGTTGATCATTATGTACCTCCTTGGTGTGCAAAGACCAGAAATTCCGGCCTCCCTTTGGTCCAAGAAAAACTGTGAAAGCTCGCTTCCTTTATAGCTTAAGATGATCCTCAAGTGTAGAGCTAAGTGTTCTCCAATTTTTGTGTGAATTGGGTGAGTTTTTGTGAGGTTTTGTGAAGAAGAAATGAAGCACAATGGAGTCTTGAGAGAGGTGGGTGGTGGCCGGCAGTTTTTTGGTGAGGAAGAGAGAGGGTAACTGATTTTTTTGAAGCTTCTTAGAGAAGCTTAATGAATGGTAGCTTGTGTGTTCAAAAGTCAACTTTGAATAGTGTAACGCGCGCGCGTTTCGTGCTCAATTTCTCTCGTGTTCGTTTCACTAGTGCACTAAATCTCTAATGTACTTATGTACATATAAATATTATTTACTCCTAATTATCCCAAAATAATGGTCTAAAGTCCCTCAATTAATCGCGCGCGTGAAAACGCGTATTTCCAATTTAGGCGCGATAAAGTGAAACTTTTGAAAAATTCTTATAACGATCATACCACTAACTATCACTTGAGTACTTAAACCTAAATTTACCTATTTTAGGACTACTGTACATGTCTCCAATTTTCCGAGCTTATTGTACTCCCAATTGGTTAAAATTTTCAAACACGTTTTCACTATTTTCATTAATCGAGCTTCCGAAAATTAATTTTTGAAACGAGTCACTTTAAAAATATAATGAAGTCATAATTCCATGTATTTAAGTCTAATAAGGTTAAAAAATAACAATCGGAACAAATATTCAAATAAATAATTAAATGAGCAAAAATAGGAGTCGAAAAATAATAATTTTTACGAGTCCTCACAGAAGCAAAAACAACAAACCTACTTGTTTCATATGAGCACAATATTTTTGGTTTTAGAATTAGTTTTTTTTATGATCATGGAATTGGAATAAGAATTGTGGTTAATTAACAATTTTAATATTAATTTTTTGTATATTGTAGTGTTTTATTTTTTAATTGCCAAGTTTTAATCCATAATTGCTATCATTATTATCAATTATTGGAATGCATTAAATCTGTCTAATTACAATTGTCACCATAAATGAAATTTACTTAATTTTAAAGCTTTTCATTTCATAACTGCTTTCATAATTCACTAATATTGCAACACAATAAATATGTATAATCATTAGAAAAATAAGGGTATTTTGGACATCACTAAAATCAATTTGGATATCATTTTCATTTTAGCGTTCTTCATTTTTAATTTACTCTTATTATAATTCTTATTTTATCATTGGAGATGGCTTTCGGCTTGATGAATGGATTTGGTTTGCTCAAATCAATACAAATGAAGAATTACTATATTATTGTCAATAACAATGTTTGTCTTCCCCTGGATATCAGTGATTTGGGTATTGTCTTTGGTATTGTTTGAATTGTATTCTAGTTTTCTAATTCATTCGCTATTTACTTTATGTCATTTTATAAATAGTTTTCAATTTTTTTTTTGATTTTTCTTGTTTTGATTGGTTGCTATTAATGATAATAGTAGTTTTTATGGTGCTATTTCAGATTTCTTTTTTCCAGTTTAATACTGCTACTTCAGTTATAAAGGTATCATCATTTTCTGTATATTGAAATTCTATTAGGTGCGATATGAAAAATTCTTCATATTGGTAAAAAGTAGATAATTGTAAAATTTACTCATGATATTTGTATGAAGATATACAGATGAATAAGTTCTCTATTTTCTAGATAGTATCTATTTTTTTAAATTAATTTTTTTTACAGCCTCAACTAATGACTAATGAGAAATTTTCATATTTCAATTAAGAAATTTTGTAATGTATAATAATTGGAGATGGAATCCAATGGTAGGTAAATAGTTTTAAATGAGCAATTTTTAATTATAATTACCAATACTATTAAGATGTAATCAATTGGAGTGTTTTATTTCTTTTAATTAGTGTCACATTAAAATGCAATAATTCTAATTCAAAGACATAAGGGTAATTTAGGGATAACAAAAACTAAGACAAAAAAGTGCTTACACTTACACTTCCTAATATCAATATTCATACTTTTTATATAGTAATGATAATGATAATAATACATATCACTATCATTACAATCTTCTAGAATTCCTACCAGTCTTGTAAAATTCGCTCCTCAACCACTCCGCAATAGTAAAGATCCTCCTTGAATTGTAAAAAACAGGCACAAAAGCTGGCAAGGAAAACCCATAGTGGAAAGCCACTCCTTCCAAGAAAATCTGAATAGAAAGAAGAAAGAAATGCAATTCAGCTGCCCTGAGACCCTAAACTAAATATTCCCAAAAAGTGCACATAGAGACTTTGAAGCCTGTGTTTTCCCCAAAAGACTCTGGGATTGAGTTGAGGGGAAAGAGTATGAAAGCAACTTTTGATAAAAAGTGGATGTGTACTAAAGAAAATACTACGAAAGCCAAATCTTCGACACCAACTATGCTTGTAGCGGCAAGAAAATCATCCCTGCAAGTCCATTCAGTTGCCAAAGCGTGACAATAACCTTTGGCATTGAGGCTTTTGCACGTCTAAGCAGAACTTTGTGATGTAAGATCATCTAGATTCCCTATTTCCAACATCTGCTAAGACTTCCATTTTCTCCACCTGGAGAGGTTTACTTCTCCTTTCCACACAGCCAACTAGAAATAGAATTTGGCATATTAGTTCTACGAGTAAATGTCCAAGTTGCAGCCTAATGAACCAAATCTTGGCAACCGAAAAAAAACTTGGCTAGACCAAAAGTTGTGTTTAAATCTATCTTTATTGCATTTAGTGCAATTCCTCTCTACTGGTCACAGTAATTCGTTTTAATAGGTCATCCAAAAATTTACGACAATTAACAAGATCAAAATATGATAGAAACTGTACTTCTAGTAAAGCAGATTAAACTGAAACTGCACAACTTCAAGACTTTAACTTATGAAGTGATAGTTCAAGAGTAAAATAATCATTATTTGAGTGGTAAGCTGTGTAGGAAAAATAGCCAAAAAATAATGTTAACTAAAGCTAATAAAATGTAGCTTGAGCCATGCTTAATAGCACTATTCTAAAAAACTATTTCAAGAGATTGAAATGTTTTCCCAGAATTAAACAAGCCTTCTTCTTGTTATAAACAAAAAGGATCAGAACTAGCAAATGTTGCATAAATCCAGTAGAGAGTGAAAGAAGAAGAAGAAGTAGAAGAAGAAACCTGGTAGGAAGGTCTCTACTGTCAGTTTTTGGTGTACTTTCTAAAGTAGGAGTAGCTGCTATTTATAGGCATCAGAAAGTGTATGTTGGAGAAGATAAGAGATAATTTCTGGTAGCATAAAAAGAAACGTGCCTAATTTTGTGCAATAGAAAACAACGTTAATAAAAGAATGTTGTGAACATGCCTGACTTTTATAACCGATGGGATAAGATTTTATCTTCATGGTCAAACATTGAAAATTTTGTAAAAGAAGTAAAACTATCTTGGGCCATGGTTAACCCACGTGCAGGGAGGGGCACAAATCTGTCAGTTTGTACTGAAATGGCCCAACTCAACTTCCTTCTCATGTGTGCGAGCCCACACAAGTTACCAACCTAACACAAACCCAATAAAAGACTAAGCATTATAAATGATGATAAGTCCTTTTGATTTTCAATATGGGATAAAATCTTTTGAAATACACTTTTTATTTACAACAATTTCCTTCTTATTTTAAAAGATTTTGGACAAAAGATAAGAAAATAATCTACTGGATTTATTTGGGTGAAATGTAATTAGTTGTCTTTTGAACTATGAACCAAACTTAAATTGACAAAACATGACCTACAGAATTATTGTGAAATATGAATTTTTATGAACCAATAACTCTTGATGTATGACAGAAATTTTATCAATTACATTGCGGCCCATAATTTGTTGTTAATGCGATTTTGCGCTTTTAGATCATATACTTGCCTAGTTGTTCATAAAAGCTCTAAAGATTCGACTAATAAATCTTGTAGGAGCGGCCTCACTCCGCTCTCATATAGTGTGAATTCATCAAGTGTATACTGCTTTAAATACACCTTCCTAAAGGGATATGAATTCATTAAGATTTTTAAACTCACCCTCACAATTACTAGCAATTAAAGCATTTATCTCCGGAGGAACTTACATTTGAAGTGCTTGACGGTCAATATTGACTTGTTATTACCCATATGAACCTAATTCATGGGATCACCAATCACATAGGTTGGGTTACTGTCTCTATTGATAACTTGTTGGCCTCAGTCCCATTTCCGTAGTTTAAAGAATTAATTTCCTTCCTACAGGTTTAGTTAGAGGATCGACCAAGTTCAACTCTGACTTCACAAAATCAATGGCAATAATTCCATCTCTAAGCAGCTGCTTTTCGACATAATATCTTAATTTCATGTGTCGACTTTTGCAATTATATAACTTATTTTTAGCAATAGCGATTGCCACTTGACAATCACAGTGTATGGATACAGGAGGCAACAGATCCTTAGAGGAATATTGGCTAAGAAATTTCTTAACCAATCAGTCTCAGAACCAGTCAACTCCAGAGCCATAAACTCTGATTCTGTAGTTGACCTAGCAATGATTGTCTGTTTGACTGACTTCCATGCTACTACATCACCACCAAGGGTGAATACATAACCATTAGTAGATTTTGTCTCATTTGAATCGAGATCCAATTAGCATCACTGTACCCTTCTAATACAGTGGAAAATCCACAATATAAGATACTAAAATTCATGGTACCTCTCAAATATTTCATCAGTCTGACTAATGCAAACCATGCTCTCGCTATTAGGATTGTGAGTATATCTATTCAGTCTACATACAGCATAAGTTATATCAGGTCTTCTAAAATTTATCAGATGCATCAGACACCCAATAATCTGAGCATATTTAGCCTAAGCAATTGGATCACCATTATTTTTCTTTAATTGAGTGTTGGCATCATAAAAAGTACTTACAGGTGTCACATCATAATTTTCAAACTTTCTAAGAAGTCTTTCTATATAACGTTCTTGTGACAACATTATACCATTATCTTTCCTTATGATCTTGAAACCCAATATCATTTTGGCTTCATCCAAATCTTTAATATCAAAATTAGAAGATAAGAAATATTTAGTACTATTAGCAAAATCTATACTTGTACCAAATATAAGTATGTCATCCACATATAGGTTAATTATCATATATTGATTATTCACAACTTTAGTATATACACATTTATCCACTTCTATAGACGAGAATCCGCCTTTTATTAATACTTGATCAAATTTCTCATGTCACTGTTTAGGAACTTGTTTTAGACCATAAAGAGATTTAATTAATTTACACACCTTTTTTTCTTGTCCAGATACAACACATCCTTCAGGTTAAAACATATAAATTTTTTCTTCTAAATCACCATTTAAAAAATCTATTTTGACATCCATTTGATGAATAACAAGTTTATGGATTGAAGTTAAAGTAAATAAAACATGGATAGAAGAAATTCTTGTTACTAGTGTAAATGAGTCAAAATAGTCAATATTTTGTTTTTGAGAAAATTCTTTTGCTACTAAACAAGTTTTGTATTTTTCTATAGAACCATCAGAATTATATTTTCTTTTAAAATTCATTTACAACCAATAGGTTTTGCACCAGAGAGTAAATCTACCAATGTCCTTGTTTTATTTTTCAAAATAGAATCGATTTCAGATTTAATTGCTTCTTTCCAAAACTTGCAATCAAAAGAAGAAATTGCATCAGAATAAATTAAAGGATCATTGTCAACAAGAAAAGTTTGAAAATCATTTCCATAGGAAATTTCTTTTCTCGACCTTTTACTCCTTCTCTTTTTTTTTTTTTTTTATCCAAAGCTGTTTCTTTTATTTCAACCGAAAAAGACAAAGACACAACCGGCGAAAATTAAATCAGGAATACTTACTCCCTTACACTTAGCACCCAAAACCCAAATTTGTCCCTCCAAAAATAGAACCGCATTACTGGACACACAATCACCCTTTTCACGGCAGTCAAGGAAAAACCCAAACTTCCTCCAGGCGGTAAGGCCTTAACCCTGCAAACCTAATCTCCCCCTTCTAACCACCTTACCCCCGGCACCCCGTGTGCGTCCAGTAAAATGGCAGCCCTAACAAACGCAGGCAGTTGGTGACCATGCTCATAAACCTGAGTGCCTAAAGACCCAACCAAAGCAAGCCTATCGGCAGGAACGTTGGCCTCACGGTAAATATGTGAGATGGAAGCAGAAAACCTCCCAAGGATACCTCTAACCTTTCGTACACTGTTACATAGAGGCCACCCCGCAAGCGCCCCAGAATTAACCAACTGTACCAATGTCTTGGAATCTACCTCCACCGATGAAGGACGCAACCCCCTTTGTAAGCACAACTGTAAACCCAAAAGAAGCGCTGTACATTCTGCCTCTAACACTCCCTGTTCCCCAAATTCCTTATAGAAAGCAAAAACCAATTTCCCCTGATAATCTCGCAGCAGCCCACCACCTGTGGCCCTCCCTTGGATCACACTGGCATCCGAATTCAACTTCAACTCCCCAAAGGGCGGCTTTACCCATGCAATCGCACATGGTGACCTCCGCCGAGGAGAGGCCCTGATCCATCTGAGCAGCTCACAATCCGCATCTCCCGTGAACTGGGACCGTCTAAGCTTATTTGCCCTCCCAAGCTGCTCCATTAACTGATCCACATTGCGGATAATCCTGTCAACCTCCCAACGCCCTCCTTGAAAACGCTCCTGGTTCCTAGCTAACCAGAGAAACCAACACACCACAATTGGCATTATCACCCGAATATGATTTTTTGACGATGCATCTGACGACAAAAACCAGGAGATAAACAGCGACGCCATGTTCGAGCAATTCCGCAATTGAAAACCAAACCGGCTGGAGACTCTCCTCCAAACTTGCGAAGCAATCAGCCCAGCTACAAACACATGCAAGAGCGCTTCCTCCTCCCCGTAGCAACACCCACATCTTGAAGGGACCGACAACCCCCGCGACCTCAACGCCACATCAAGAGGGATAAAATTTCGCACCAATCTCCAGCCATAACAGTGGAAAAATATGTTCAAAGAATTCAGCATTCTTTGTCTCAATAATTGTATTACAATCAAGTATTAAAACAAGAAACCTATATGCAGCACCATGTTCAACATATCTAATAAACATACAATCAGAAGTTTTAGAACCTACTTTTCTTTTCTTAGATTCAGGTAATAACACTTTAGCAAGACACCCCCATATTTTTAAATATTTTAAATTTGGTTTATAATTTTTTCATAACTCATAAGGTGTTTTGCCAATTCTTTTGTGTGGAATTCTATTTTGTAGGTGACATGCAGATAATATAGCTTTTCCCCGTAAAATATCTGGAGTATGAGAACTAACTAACATAGAATTCATCATTTCTTTAAGTGTTCTATTTTTTCTTTTAGCTACTCCATTAGATTCTGGTGAGTAAGGAAGTGTTGTTTCATGTAATATGCCTTCATGTTCACAAAACTCATCTAAAACTAAGTATTCACCTCCTCTATCCGACCTAATTCTTTTTGTTTTCTTATTAATTTGATTTTCTACCTTAGACTTTTAAGATAAAAAGGCATTATGAGTATCATCTTTATTTCTAAGTAAATAAAGTTTAGTATATCTAGAATAATCATCTATGAAAGTAACATAATATCTTTTTCCTCCTCTAATCATAATTTGTTTTAAATCACCTAAGTTTGTGTGAATTAGATTTTTAATAATTTAGTTTCTCTTTGAACAGTTATATAATTTTTCTTGATTATTTTAGTTTCTGCACATATTTCACATTTTTTCATGTCATTATTATTATCACTAGAAAGTAACTCAAGTGATTGCATTTCTTTATGTAGCTAACATTAACATGTCCTAATCGAGCATACCATAAAAAAATTGAATCAATCATATAAGTTGAAAAAGATACATTTTCATTGATCACATTTGAAATGTTGAGTACAATTCCTGATTACAGTAATCCTTACCCACAAATACATTATTTTTTGTCATTACAATCTTGTCAGATTCGAATGACACTTTCACCCCAACTTTTCCTAACTATGCTACAGAAGCCAGATTTGCCTGAATTCGACACATGCAACACATCATTGAGGGTCAAAGTTTTTTCTAAAGTGAGTTTCAAGAGAACTTTGCCGTTATCCAGAACTTTAGCAGTTCGTGAGTGTGAGAACCCGAAAATTATTTTAAATTTTTCCTATTTTTGAAAAATTAATTTATATTTTCTTTTAATTTTATTTTAGTTGCTTATTTGCTTATAAGAGAGTTAAGATTTTTAACTATTTTTCTTGTATAAGTTAGTACATATTAAGTTCGTAGTGTATTATGGAAGTAGGACCCACTAGTGAGGTATGTGCGATAAATTTTCGAAGATTAGAAGGAGTTTTATGTAAAAGGGATATTATTTTATAAGGTGTTAAGAGATAATTAGAGATGGACCAAATATTTTAGTGAATGGAAGACAATTAGATAAGGATTACATCTTGATTTGACACTTGTCACTCAACCATGAAGTCTTGACCAAGACTAAGTTTCATTCTTATCCTAAACCAAGCCTTTATTACCATTTCTTCTTCTTGGCTCCTTGTTGGACGAAATTTGGGAGGTAAGGGGAGAGAAAATACTCCATTTTCTAGCCTTGATTTCTTGCTCAATCCATGAGAATTCCAAGCACTAACCCTAATCCACATCGATTAATCTTGAGCTAAACTTGGAGGGAAGCTTTTGGTGGAGTTATTTGAGAAGGAAAGCTCTTGTCTTGCAACTTATCTTGGGGTTTTGAGGTATTATACTAAGCATCTCTCTTTTTCCTTCTTATTTTGCCATTTAAGCAAAATATGACTTGAGTATCGGTTTCATGGAAGATATCATGGATTTGTGAAGTTAGTGGAATTTTTCTAGCTTTGATTTATATTTTTCAGCCATGAGATGATTATTTTCTAGCTTTGCTATGAAATTTTGGCTGCCATGAGGATTTTCCAACTTATACATGTATTTTTGGTTTCACTTGAAGGATTTCTAGCTCTTGGTGTCAAATTCCAGCCTAGGGCTTCAATTTCCAGCCTAGAGTTATGATATATATGTGCTAGGGATATGCTTAAATTAGTTAGTTTTGTGGTTAAAATAAGGACCCCTTTGTACTTTATATTTTGTGGACTTGTTTGGAGCTGTTTTGCTGTGGAACTTCAGCTTTGGAATTGAAGGAAAAATTAGGAAAAAAATAGGGGAGATGCTAGCCATTTTTTTCTTGTAGTTCATGTGAGTGGAAGTGATATTGAGGTGTGAATTTAGGGCATTTTTGTCTTCCTCTTGCATATGATTTTACTCAAAACTCTTGTTACAAGCTATTTCTTTGTATGTGTGTTAGTTTTGAGCCAAAACAAAGAGGTTTAAGAAAAGAAAAAACCTAGTTTTTCAAACTAATAGTTTGTTGGAAAATTTTCGCAGGAAGCCCTGCGCAGCTTTGAAAAATTAACTATAACTTCATATAAGAAAGTTGGAATTGAGTTCCGTTTATTGCGTTTGAAACTAGACTCATAGGGCTTTTAACGATATAAAAATCAGGGGTTGGTTCAACTCCTATAAATACCAGCAAATCTACAAAGTTTCTTGAAAAACCATGACTGTTCTATCTTTGCTCATGAGACAGTAGTGAGTTTGAACTAAAAATTTGACTAACCTATGGGCTAAATTTCATGAAAATGTCTTCCATAGTCTATTAGTACTTCTAGTCTATTTTCTAATGGTGTAAGTGATTTTTTGACCTACGGAACTCATGTTATGCTTTTTCAAAGAATGTCGCCAAAGCTGAGAATTTTGTCAAATGAATTGAGTGGAATTTGAAAAACTTTGAGAAAACTTTTCTAGGTCTTAAACTTTAATTGGTGTGATTTTGGGTGGTTTGTGGCCTTAAACAAGTGTTTTCTTTTTATACTAATAACTTACTTGAATCATAGCCCTAGAATGCACTTGGACATTCTTCGATTGGCTTTTAAGTTTGTCTTTGAGTTTTGTGTTTAGAGAGGCCGAATTTAGATAGGCGTATGGCTCATGACTAAGGTTAAAGTGAACACTTTATTAACTTAAGTTTTGAATGATCGGACCATGACATCTTATCTTGGTTACTTTTAGGGTTTAACAGTGGGAACGAGCACGACCCGGAGTTGAACGTTTAGCGTTGCTCTATTTTAAACGGTGCGTGTTCCCTACATGTTGTGCTTCCAATGACTATGTGGATTGGTGTAAATGTTTGTTTGAATGTTAAATGCTTTTCATTGGTCGTTAAATGAATTTTCAATAAGCGAGTGTGTAAGGGAAATGATTGGAGGAATAAGGGAAATATTTTCAAATGTCGGGGGAATAAGGGAAATGATCGGTGACTGAATGACTGAATGAATGGCTCCAAGTGAGCACATATCTTTCCAATGATTGAATGTTTATTTCTTGAATGGCTGTATATTACCGTGCAAGTTGTGCAAATTGTTAAATGTAATACTTCCATGATTTCTCTACCTGATTGCATGTTTAAGAACCTCATTGGGATTTTAGCTCATTCCTTTAGTTTTGCTTTCCTTACAGGAGTGGAGGCCGGAGCAAGTAAGTGTGAAATAGTGTATATAATCTTCATATACATGTACTTTTGTAGATGAAATGTATTTGGAGATTTGGTAATGAAATCCTATATTACACTTTTGGGTTGTAAATTAAGTTGAAATTCTTAGATGAATGGAACTTCTATATTTATCTTGAGGCGTGAAAGACTATTTCAAGAATGTAAGTGAGTGAGTCCTGGCGAGAGTTGGGCCGGCGGTCCGCCAAACGCCCTAGGGGAAGGTAGGGTCGTCATAGTGAGTCTCCAAGGTAGATCACCTGTTTATCATCCCTTATTGGAGTATAGGAGAAAAATGCTTCTCGATTTGCACATATGTGCTGAGTAACCCTAGAGTCTACTACCCACACTTTCACATTGGCTGCAATGTTGACTTGAGAGATGACTGCAGCAATTATATCATCCCCTTCGGCTAAATTAACCTTAGGAGGATTGGCATTTGCTTTGTCACCTTTCTTTTGGTGTCTACATTGAGCAGCGTGGTGTTCTAGTTTTCCACAAACATAGCAATTGCCTTTCTTTTTCTTAAAGTTGGGACTATTGGATTTGTAATGTTGGGATCTATTGGCGTACCTTTTATTGTTGGTTTGTACTAGCTTAGTTTTGAGAGCTATCTTCTTAGTTTTGACAGTCCTTAACTCCTTCCTGTTGGAATATTCAATCAGGGTATGTTTCACTAGCTGATCAATTGTGTAATTTTTCTGCTTGTGCTTCAGATTATTTTTGTAGTCAGTCCATGATTCGGGCTGCTTTTCAATTAGTATGCCAGCAGCAAATTTTTCGGGCAAATTTATGTCTTCATTTTTCAGATCCTCGAGTAGCATTTGGTACTCTGTGATTTGTACTTTCATATCTTTGCCTTTTGTCATCTGCCATTGATTGTACTTTTCCACGACGAATTTTTGTTTGGTGGCGTCTTCGGCGATGAATTTTGTTATCAAAGCTTCCCAAATTGTCTTAACTTCCTTGCTACTACAGTACACGGCAAACAGTTCATTTGAAAGTGTTTGTAAAACAGTATGTCGACATACCTTATTGGTATATTGCTAGGATTCTTGTGTTGTGTCCTGACATCCATAGTTGCAGTTGGTTGTACTTCTATTAGTGCATAGGCCACTCCATGAATGTCGAGTAGAGAATGCACACGGTCTTGCCACCTTCTGAAGTTTTCATTGGCAAAATTTTCAATTTTGGAGATGTCTGGCAAAGGCTGAGCCAAAGGTAGTGCGACCGCAATGTGCCTAATTTTGTGCAACAGAAAACAACGTTAACAAAAGAATGTTGTGAACGTGTCTGACTTTTATAACTGATGGGATAAGATTTTTATCTTCTTGGTCAAACATTGAAAAAAATGTAAAAGAAGTAAAACTGTCAAACATTGAAAAAAATGCAAAAGAAGGAAAACTTTCTTGGGCCGTGTTTAACCCACATGCAGGGGGATGGTACAAATCCATCAGTTTGTACTGAAACGGCCCAACTCAACTTCCCACTCATACGTGCGAGCCCATACTAGTTACTAACCTAATATAAATCCAATAAAAGACTAACTATTATAAATGATGAGAAGTCCCTTTGGTTTTCCAATGTGGGACAAGATCTTTTGAAATACACCTTTTATTTACAACAAGCTGAAGTCTCCAAAAACTGGTAATGGAGGAGGTATAAAAAAGTAGCACAAACAGACTCGTGGCAAAAAGACTTCAATTTACAGGCTAAAGTTGTACCAGAAATTATGGAGTTGATCGAAATCCATGTCTGAACGATCAATAAGGACCTTCAGCTCATTCTCCATTTCAAGTTGTTCCTCCTGAAGCCGTCTCACAGACTCTTCAACAGAGCGTGTGCAGAGTTGCACCTCAATCATCTCCAAAGCAGAGCTATCACCAAAACCAGAGGGGATCTCTTTGAGCTGCCTGCAACTTTGCAAAATTAGGTGTTGAAGCTGTGGCAAGTGATCACTAGAGGCATTCCATTCTGAAATGTTCAGACTGTTGAGCTTCAAAAATTTCAGCTTAAGGAACTCACCCTCTTTCATTTCCACAATTTCCCCTCAAAGGCTTTATAGAGTAATTTGAGAACCTCAAGGTTTGGTAATCTTCCAATCTCCAAAATACAATCCCATTGCTGGCGAAACTTTGACAGAGTTAACTTCCTGAGATTCAATGGGAAGTCAAACTTACAGGGAAGAGCAATCCTGCCCGAGTAGAGTATGTCGAGGGACTCAAGCTCGGTTAGAAAATTCAGTATTGGAAACCGATTGCATTTCCCAGTATCATCCCGTAATTCAGAAAATAGACATCTCAATTTCCGAAGATTGACCAACCTCCTGAAGATATCCTCTACACCTTTGCTACAAAGGAGATATGGAGATGAAAGACTAACTAGATTTAGTACATCAGGACATGCTTTCGCCATCTTGCAAGGTGATGGCAGCTTAATTTTTCATATGGGCATGTCTCAAATTTTCATTGCTCCAAATAGCACAAGGTAGTAATACTCTAGTGATTTGTCTCGTTAGAGATTTAGAAACTTACAATATAGTCTCTAGTGATTTGTAAGTTATTGAAATACTGATGGCTTTTACGAATCAACAATCTTCGTCATGGCCTTCCTTCAACAATTACAAAGTTCGTACTAATATCTCAATTTCCTAATTACACCACTCGCTTAATTGGCTAAAAAGATATTTTTGAGATATAGGAAATTTGTTTTGTATACACGTGTCTGATTGCGTGGATTTCTTTGTCACCCTCTGCGTCAAATGTCCACCAATTTAAGAAGATTTTCATGAGTTGAGATAATTTTTTAAACTAACTCTATGTCAAATAGATTTAATCAAAGGATGATCTACTACAGGAATAAAAATTTTAGATTTTCCATTGTGCCTGCTCGTGTGATTCCTTACAGCATCTCTATTACAATAACGATAATTTGTTCTAATGCCTTAAACTTTATACATAGAGAATTAAAAACATTAGTGGAAGTTCGATTCTTACTCTTAACAGTTGTTTGGATCATGCTCCTATGAAATTTTCCAAAAAGTATTCCAAACTTCTTGGAGTTTTGAAGAGCAAAATGGAACTGACTACAGAGGAGCTTTGCAAAGAACTGGAATGCTTGAATGAGCTGTCGATTAAGTGTTTTTTTTTTTTTTTAAAGTGGGTTAAAGCATCTACATTCATGCATCTACATCAACGTCTGCATTATTAAATTACAAACGGTTGTGTCAATAGATGAAAAATTAATATTTATCTGACAGCCGTAGCAATTTGTTCATATATTATACCGGAATTTCTTATCATTTCCGTTTCTTTTAGATAGTGGTTGTGCAGCTAGTAATAAATAACATTTCTTGTCTTTACTTTATCATGTTTGTATGATTGATAGATCAATTAGTGTGTTAGGATCAAACTTTATCGAGTTTTGTATTATTAACGGATCAATTAGTTTATGACACGAAAATGATCGTGTTATGATCACTAGCTTCATCCTCTAGAATCTTATTATGTCATAGTAGTATCATGTTATATCATGTTAACCTCGTCAAGCATTAATGTACCTGCGCAAATGTACTATAAACAAGATGCAATAAATAAATGATTAATCTTTTCTATATTTTTAGTGTATGTAGTCACAAGATTGGATAAATGTCACATCATTTGAATTTAAATTTGAACATCAAATTTTATATATGTGATATACACCTAAACTCGCTAGTGTATATACTATTAGTGCATAAAAGATTTATTCATAGACAAAAATGACTTTATAAAAATTAGTTTCTATTTTTTTTAGAGGAAGGTCATTAAAGTGATAACTGAAAGCCACATCACGAATCTAATTTTTGCAAGCCATTGTCTCTCTTGAAGTCTTCGCTTTAATCTTCTAGGATGAGACATGAAATGCATTAAGTTTTTTCATGGCATGGAGAATTGCTCAGGCACAATTCATTAGATCCACCATGATAGGAATTAGTTTAACTACTACCTACCGATTGTCATGAATATACATTGAAGTTTCCATATTAGATCTAGGTTGATCCAATTAGAAGTGGCAATTTGGATTGAGATCCATTTATCCATCCATATAATTCATAATTAAATGGATAATGGATTATCCATTTATAGTATTGGTTTTAAATGGTTGATCAAAGTAAAACCATTAAATTAAATGGATTTATATGGATTATCCACAAAAACCATATATATCCATTTACTTAAAAACCAAATAAAAGAGAGGGAAAGGAAATGACTAAAAAAGGAGCCATCCTAAAATTGCAGTTGGGGTGTGAAAAAGCCGTCCCCGTGAATGGTAACCAACCCTGAAACTGAATGTTGGGGTTTACTGCTGAACTAATTAATCATTCCTTTGTTTCTTCTTCTAAACTCCACAGTACTTGGGATTTCGATTGGCTTTGAAGAGGTCAGGACAAAGGGAACATGCCCTGCTTGGTACACCCATGCACCTGATTACTAGATGTTGAGCTCAAAAGTCATCCGTGGCTTTAGTAGTAGACATTGCAAGTGTTGTGTGAGTACGAATAAAAGCCAGTGTTGGTATTTTTGTAGATACCCTACATACGGTCTATGCAGGACTTCTATTGTTTGGGCCAGTTTGCAATATATGGCTACTCTGTAATATGTAATATATATATACATATATATATAATAATAATAATAATTTCAGATAGTTTTTTAGTGAAATGAAGGTTCATTTTGCTTGAATTTACATCCATGGTATTTTGTGGCTTGAATTTACAAGAAATGGTAATACAAAAAAAAGTAACAAAAATATTTAAATGGATTATAAATGGATAATTGGTTTTTATTTAATCCATTTAGATCCATCCATTTAGATCCATTTATTAAATGGATCTAAATGGATTGGATAAATTTCATCCACCATCCATTAAGTCAAAACCAATTATGAACCATTTATCCATATTGCCACCTCTAGATCCAATAATATGATAAATTTTTCAAAGAATCAAATTTGGAGTTTTAATTTTAATATGTTAGCAAGTCAAAATAAATTATCATACTCTTGTTAAGAATAAACGGATTAAATATGTCAAACATAACACCGTAGATACGAGTAGATCAAACACGGCACCATTTTTTAATTTGGTAAATTTATTAGGGTAAACTTTGAATTGCAAATATCTATTGTATCTGTTAAATTATAAATTTATAATTTTTAGTACATATTTAACCTACCATTAGGATAGTGATATAAATCAAATCGTACTAAACAATTTCTAATGATCTGTTAATGAACTTTGTTTTTTATATAAAAAATAAAAGAAGAAGTTGGTAACTAGATATTTGCATATCCGTAAGAGCGGTACATGTTTAGGCAAATGGATAATTGGATTGTATTCACAACAATATAAAGATTTTTAAAATTCTGTGAATTCACCAATATGCAGGTGTTGTGTCCGCGGGGCCATATATATTTATCTATATGTGTATATATATATATATATTAGAATTTACCAATATATATGTATATATATATATATATATACCACCTATACCACCAGTCTTTGCCAATTGATAGATAAATGTTATAAAGAGATTTGTATCAATTTAATCTTTCTAAACGTCTTATCTTTTTATTTTTAATCTTCTGATTTTTTTCATAAAACAACACTTATGTGTATTATCAATAGTAAATTGATGTACTTTACTAAATTGTTACGTAATTTACAATCAAATTAACATCTAAATAATCCTTTTCTTCGGGTTAATTTTCTCTCACTATAACCATCATACAGAATTTTGACTACATAGCATTATTTGTCTTTGGAATGCACTAGTATGTTTTAAAAAATAAGTCTTTCTTATGTGATATTACTTGTAATTTTTAAAATTTATGTTTTCTAATATTTTTATATCGTAGTAATTCTTTTAAATAAGTGCAATTTAGTACTAATATTTTCTTTGATACACTTGAATGAAATTCCAATTTTCTGCCTATGATGTTAGCAAATTATTTTTCATGAATTAGTCACATTTAAAAGTACATTAAATACCCAACTTTGGTACGTAATGTTCATAATTAACATTACCATTCAATATTTTGCTCATAAGCGTTATGTGTAGGGCAAAGTTTTTTTTTTTTTTGGAAGACATGTAGTCATCTATGATTTGTAGATTATTGTAGGACAATTATGCAAAATCTCATAGACATTTACAATTGACATAAATCTTGTGAATTAATCTTAAAGAACTACATCCTAATAGCATATAATTGTATGGGAAATGTTTAGTAAATATAATTTGTTAATTTTTCTTGAGAAATCATGTATCGCTAAACATATTCATACAAAAGCTTAAAATAACAATCTTCAATGGCATATACATGAAGTAATCTTATCTATATTAAAAAGAATAAGTTAATAGATTATCATTAAGGTACTTAATGGAGATAGGAAAAGGAAAGACCCAAAAAAGAGTGGGGAGTAAGGACTTTTCAAAAAAAACGGAGTGGGGAGTAAGGAAGTCAAAGATTCAGACTGAACAAAATGCCACTGAGCCCAATTAAGATTAGTGGGCTATGTTTGGAGATAATTAGATGGAGCCCAGCCCCTGACAGACCAGCCCCTGAAAGACTATTCCGGGAGAAAGGTGGAATGAAATAGGAAGCAGCAAATACCACGCCAAGCAGCCCATCCCAACCGGATGGGTTGTTGGGCAGCAAGAAGATGGTTTAACTCTAATGAAATTAGGGTTGAAAACAAGACTCGATGAGTCAGACAGAGGTATATTTAGGATTGGTTTGAAAATTAAAAGGAAAGTTTGAATTTGACTTGTGTTTAAAAAATTTTTGAAAAAAATTGATTGAGTTTGACTTGAAATTTTATATGTATGTTCATGAAAAATTTGACTTGACTTGTCAAAGTATCTATTCATGCACATGCAATAAAAACTCAACTTAACTTGAAATTTCATGTTGTATTATATAAAGATTTTCACCCTAACTTGTTGCTTTTTTTCCCTTAGTTATTGCTGCTTGATATGCAAGAAATTTTTTACGATGAATTAGGGATGTGATTAAAATCAATTATGCCTATTTAAGAGACAATAATATTATATGCTTGCTATTTTAGAAAATAAGCAATATGCAGGAAAGAAAGAAGTGGAGTTAAGGAAGGAAAATATAAGTATATTTTTATGAAATTTACTTGTCTTATATGTTTCTGAACATATCGAACTGAATAACATGAAAATTGTGATTAGTTCGTTAATATTTTCGAGTTTGAAATCATGCTCAAGTTTGGATTGATACCTAAACAAATAAGCTTGCATGAGCTCAATCGAGTTGTGTTCAAGTTGAATACCAAGTTACTTGGTTCGATTAACAGCTCTGAATGGAACAAATTTCAAGAATCAATGGGGCTTTTTTTTAACAAATTGAAAGTTTTCCTTCCACGGTAAATATAACTTTAAATGTATAACTGAGTTTGTTTGGATAAGAATTTATTTGGATGATTTATTTGATCCAGTTACTGTGGTACTTTTTGTGATGTGATGTATGTGAGATAAAAAGGTGATTGGGAATTGTGTGTATAATGCAAGCAAAACAAAATCTGAAATTTTTATTTCAAATTCTTGTTGTCCAAACAAACTCACTGTGTTTTAGTCTGCCATTTAAAACTTACACTTTGGCCAAAAAAAAAAAAATCCACTGCACTTTTTTCTTGTTTGTTTGGTTTTGATGAAATGCTGTTTTTATTTAAGCATCATTAGCCTTTAAGTTTTCAATTGCTCAGCTAATACAATGATCTCTTATTAGATTTGACTCTTTTTTTTTTAGGATGAATCGTGTGATTGAAAATAGTTGTCTTGAAATTGTTTTTCCTTGACCCTTTGCTTTGCGAAATTTAGAATCCAAATGTAGGGCTAGTAGAAGATTCTTTTTTTTTTTTTCATTTGGTTTTTTTTTTTTTTTTTGTGGTACAGGCCCAAACGCCCATTACCTATAAATTAACTCCGGGATCGAAACCCTGCCCTACATCCGTATCACCGATTAATTTCTACGAAATCAGCCTTTGGCCCTTCCGTGTACCAAACAAAAAATGGAGAAACAATTAAAATTGTCTGATCCAAATCTAGGGTTAAAAGAAAATTCAAGGCGCTTAATACTCGAATTGAGATTGTCTTGGAAGAATTTGTTTTATCTTGGATTAAGGAGACTCTTTTAGAGATTGAAGGTGGTTCTTTCAGAGTAAATCTAATTTTGAATACTATTTCTTAGTTCCCACGTGAAATTTAAAAATTTGATCCCCCAAGACCCAACACAATTTTTTTTTTTTTTTTTTTTATCGACACAGGGGTGTCCGGGTCAATTCTTACGGGGCCCGACTAATCCCAAGACCCAACACAATTGATAGGGCAATTAGCATGGTAATTGTAAAGTACCTAATTCGATTGTCAATCCCTCCTGTGCAATAATGGGATTCTCTATTAAACTAAATAATAATAATAATAACAACAACAACAACAACAACTTCTTGAAAATTGGCAAGCAAAACAATTGAACATGGAAAACCATAACCGTGACGGGAAATAGTTGTCTTCAAATATTAGTTCCATAACCCTTTGCTTTAAGAAATTGTTGTTCCATGCCATTTATCTACTTGCATGGCTGCCTACATATATATTTTCAGACAAACAAGACTTGGCAAATGATACTGATAAATGAATCAAAACAAAAGTAGTTTTGCGATTTAGTAAATGTTTTACGCAGGAGTCCAATTAAACATGTTAACAGAATCTGGTCCTTTTGTATCATTAGCTGCTCCACCTTTCAAGGAGAAAAAAATCAAGAGGTAAATAGAAACCATACTTCAGCAATGAACAAGTTCGGCTGTGACATAGCTGTAGGAACAGATTGTATGCAATTACATGATCCAAATGGACTTCTCTCTCCAATTCTATTAAATTCTTTCATTTATTCAGTTGTATACTTAGTCATCAAAATAATAAGAAGATGAAAATGATACCAATATACATTCTCATTATAGAGATATTGAAAATAATCAAGTCATACTCATCAAACAAGGGAAACTCAAAAAGTGTTTCAAACACGTGGTTTGTAATCTGGCTAAAGCAGAAAAACATAAAATCTCCAAGTTGCCATCACAAGGAAGAAATCAACCAAACATTTTGAATTTACAGACACCCCTGTGAGAACTAATAAATCCCAGATATAACATAATCTAGATGCTCTTTTCCCATCTTCTTCATCTTGATCTAGATGCCGAGAATTCCATCTTCAGCATCTTGAAGAGAGGTCCACTTCTCTTTTCCTGAGGGCCAACTGAAACAAATATTGGCATATTAGTTTAACCGACTACAAGTATTATACTTAGGTCTTTGAAGTAGATCTTTGTCACAATTGCTCAATAGGACTAACGTTTCCTAGGAACAGCAGCTGACCAGTCACAAGTGACTACATAAATTGTTAATCAACAATAGAGCGGTCTCCTCAAGAAAACAGGAAATTGCAGTCATGTGTATAACTGAGTGGTGCGCCATTTCAAAGCAGAAATAAAATGATACAAGACTTAAAGCTATGAAGTTACGATTCAGGAGTAATATAATCATGATTTGAGTGATGACTAGAAGTTACAAAGTGCTGAGGATGCACTAAATTGGTATCGAAAAACTAACAAAAAGATTAAGTTTACACACCTGCAAATAGAATGACATGCCAAATTTCTATCAGAAATTAGGGAGGTGATCAGAAATCCATTTCCGAACGATCAATAAGGACCTTCAGCTCATTCCCCATGTCAAGTGATTCCGTCTGAAGCCGTCTCACAGACTTTCCAACAGATCTTGTGCACAATTGTACCTCAATCATCTCCAGAGTGCAGATTTCCCCAAAACCAGAGGGGACCTCCTTCAGCTGCCTGCAACTTCGCAAAATTAAGTGCTGAAGCTGTGGCAGGTGATCACTAGAGGCATTCCATTCAGCAAGGTTTAGACTGTCTAGCTTCAAAAATTTCAGATTAAGGAACTCCCCTTCTTTCATCTCCCATACTTCCCCCTCAAAGGCTTTAGAGAGTAATTTGAGAACCTCAAGGTTGGGCAGCTTTCCAATTTCCGAAATATATGACCATGGTAGGTGAAATTTCGACAGGGTCAACTTTCTGAGATTCAATGGGAAGTCAAATTTACAGGGTAGAGCAATCCTACCAGAATAGAGCAGCTTGAGAGACACGAGCTCCGTCAGAAAATTTAGTTTTGGAAACTGATTGCATTTCTCATTACCATCTGATAATTCAGAAAATGTGCATCTCAGTTTCCGAAGTTTGGGCAACCTCCTCATGATGTTCTCTGTACGTTCACCACAAGAGAGATATGGAGAGGAAAAACTGACCAGATTATGTAATTGAGAAGAACTTTTCCATATGCCATCTTGCAAGCTGAAGGCAGCATGATTAATTACATGGACATGTCTCAACTTTGCCATGCTCCAAATGGTTCTTGGTAATAAAACTCTACCTTTTAGTCCCTTTACAAGCAAGATTTCAAGATTTAGCAGCTCCGATATTGATTCAGGAATACTGTCTATATCACCAGAAAGGGCTAAATACCTCAGACGCACCATAACTTCTATTCCTCTGGGGAAAGCATGGCCCATGTTGATGCATTCCACATCCAAAACTCTCAGAAGCTTAAAGTTGTTCAAAATGGAGGAGATGTCATAAGGACACCATGGACGCATATCGCTGGTGGCAGAGTACAGTAGAGAGCGGACACACGGTCCACAAGGACTGGACATTACAAAATGCTTCCTCTTGGAAAAGATGGACACCCTGCGATTTTCGTATGTCGTGGAATTTGCAGGTAAGCAATAACCGGGATCAACTCCATAATCTAGGTCCTCATAAGTAGGAGGAAAAAGTTCATCATAACCATTTTGCCACTGCAAAAAGTTTTCCTCTTCGCACCTTCGCAGGCATAAGGTGCGCAACATGTCATGAACACGACACGTTTTGACTCCTCCATCCGATCTTCTTTTGGAAGCCATTACTAGGCTTCTACCAATTAGGTCCCTCAAGTACCTCTCTGCAACATCTTCTTTGCTTCCCAGCTGTGTATTTGCTATGAATCCTTCTGCTGCCCATAACCATGTCAACTTCCTAACTGGGATGTCTTTATCCTCCAAAAACACTCCAGTATACAGAAAGCAACGCTTCAAATAGTCAGGTAAATATGTGTAGCTTAGATTTAGGATATCCATGCACCTTGTTTCAGGATCATCAGCAATGCGTGAGCATATATTTTCTGAAACTTGTTTCCACCAGTCAGGTTCCATATCAGTTCTTTTAAGGAGACCAGATATTGCAACAAGTGCAAGCGGGAGTCCACCACAGCTTCTCGAAATTTGTTTTCCAAGTTCCAGTAGTTCATCAGGGCACCCTTCTGTGCCAAACAACTTTTTCTGCAACAATTCCCAGCTCTCATCTTCAGAGAATATACGAAGGGGATGAATAAAATTGTCTTCTTTAATTTTTGCCGCCACATCAAAGTGACGGCTGGTCATCAGTATTCTGCTTCCATTGTTGTCATCTGGAAATGATCTTTTGAAATCATACCATGCCTCAATGCTCCAGATGTCGTCCATAACAATGAGGTACTTATTTCTCTTCAGGCAACGGTACAATTTCATCTCCAGATCTGCATCACTCATTTCTAGGAGGTCATCAGTAAGTTCCACGGTGTCACCTAAAATCTGAAGAAGCAATTCTCTCTTCTGATATGCTTGGGAGACACAACACCATGCTTGAACGTGGAAGTGATAGGTAATTGAAGGATCGTTGTATACCTTCCAGGCTAAAGTTGTCTTTCCGAGTCCAGCCATGCCAACAATTGACACAACATCTAGTTTTCCTGATCCTGCTACAAGTCTATCAATGACCAATTTTTTTTCATCAGCAAGATCAATAACAGCTTCATCAATCTGGGGACTTTCAGCTGGTGATGATGCCCTTGTTGAAGTGGAGAGAACATTATGGATGTTGATGCCCTGTACATTCTTACAGGTTTCTGTTGCCTGAAGCTTAATGATTCTGAGATCTTCCACAAGATCAGAAAGCCATAATGGATGATACCATCTCAAACAATCTCCAGCCACAAACAGATCAATGAGATATTCTGCCTCGAGTGTTACTTGTATAATGCATGAAGCAACACTCTTCAATTCCTGATGCTCATTATACTGTTCTTCAATGTACGCGAGGAATGATCTCAAGAACTTTATCTCTTCATGAACAACATGAAATTGATGTTTCACGGAAAGAATAGAATCAGCTTTAGACTTGAGCTGCTCGAAGAGATCTACTAGAAAGAAATCGATGCAGCCTAGTCCTTCCAACTTGGGGAAATTAGATCTTGATAACCTTCGATGAGGTAAGTAAATTTCTTTGATCATTGCATTGACATCCTTCATCTTTTCAACTAACCCCGGCAGCAAATGACTGAATTTCCTCACTGTATCTTCTGTAATTTCATTTTCAAGAAGAGAGTAATAGAAACAAGCTGCATCCCTTGCTACTGACTCTACTTGTGCCAAGATCAATTTCTCATTCTCCTCTAGTGGACCCATTAAATAAGTTCTGCTGACTACCAGCCCCTGATCAAGGCTTTTGATTTGGAGCTTCACATTGACTATCAGACTTGGGTGTTTACTAAGAAGCTCTTCAAAAAGTACCTCTGTCTTCAAAAGTTTAATCTTCTCCAGCAACTTAAGTAGCTCATCTGTGAACTTGTCTTCAGTGATGGATCCGGCAAGAAATGATCGACAAACGGAGTCAGCTTCCCCAGCCACAGGTTTGATATGCAACCAAATCAACTTAGGAACTTTAGTTTCCGCCACAGGTGCATTTCTCTGGTAATCTCGAAAATACTTCAGTTCATTGTGGAAAGAATCAATTTGATGCTCAAGGAACTTTAAACTGCCTCTATGGTTTAGCAGTCGGATCAGGAAGACCTCTGCCCTTAGAAGCTCCATCTTTTCTACCAATCTAAAAAATGCAGGATCGGTGTCCCGTGTTTCCTCTGTATCATGAAATGAATAACCGAAAGATCCAAGCTCGATAATGGTTGCTTTAATCTCCATTAAAGTCAGCTTCACATTATCGTTCCTGTAGAGATCTGACACACAAATGGAATGGACAAAGAATATCAGGTCTTTGAGACTTCTGCGCAAGGTTTCGTATCGATAATACTCCTTAGGAATGAGAAAATAAATATATGCTTTCACCAGATAATGAGGTGATGATATCGAGGAGTGGCATGAACAATAACCGGTAGTTAATTTGAGACACAGCTCTGAAACTTGTGGAGTATTAGGCTTGAACGCCTTTACCAGATCAGAAAGCATGATGATCATCCCCTGGTCCTTGTCTTCATCCATTCGATGAATCCAGCACACATAAGAAAAATGCGCTGCGCGGACAAGCACACCTCCAAAATGAGTCAAGAGATCTCTTTGCAGATTTGGACAAGTACCTTGCATTCCCTCGACATATCTATGGAGACATTTTACCATATCATACATGGTACGAAGTTGTGAGCAGAGGCGGCATAGCAAGTCTCCTTGCCTCCGCACAACACCCAGTAAAGTGTCACAGAAGTTTTCCCAGTTTTCATAATTGTTTAAGGGATGCTGGGATTCAAATGAATGGTTGGATGCAACATATTCATAAGCTACTTCCATTTGTGGCCTAAAAAACATAAGCTTCTGTTGCAACTTAGCAATTGCAATTTCAATCTTTTCATATCTTCCTGCACTCTGATGTGCAACTCTTACATCACTTGTTGCCTCCTCAACTGCAGCTTCAATTTCCAGCACCAGAGACCCCAACCCCTGACCAGCACCGCGCTGCTTATCAGCATTGTTCCAATTTGCCATGTACATCTGAAACATTCCCAACAGTTCTGCTTCTATTCTAACGATCCCAACTTGATCGGTAATAGCAGAACTACGTTCTGTAAAAAAAGTAAAACTTGTACAATCGTCCAACTCCAAAAAGAGAGAATCAAAAACATCAGTGGATGTTCGATTCTTACTCTTAACAGCTTTTTTTCGGTTCTTTTTCTTGACAAGTTTTCCAAAGCACTCCATGGAAAAAGATCCCGAAGCACAAATAGCAAACTTAACAGCTAGCTGAGAAAAACTATTTTAATCTTGCTGGAGTTTCAAGACTGAAAAATAACAGTGGAATTTTGTAAAGAAAATGAATGTTTGAAGAAATTGTTGATTGAGATATTTTTTTGTGTTGGTTAAAGCATCTACATTCACACGTCTACATCAAGATCTACATTATTGCAAAAGGTTGTATTACTAGATGATCAATGACCTTATCTGGCAACTGTAACCAATATCTGTTCAAACTTTTTCGGACGCTTTTTATCATTTCAGATTCCTTTTAGATTGTGGTCTCCTTCTGTCTTAATCATGTCCCTTCTCCATTATGTGGTTTGCCAGTCTTTCTGAATTTTTTTTTGACCTTTCTCAAATTGGCCGCGTTTATTTGGATAGAGTATTATTTAAAATATCATTTAAAATAATTATTGTAATATTTTTTATGATGTGATGTATGTGAGATAAAAAGATAATTAAGAATATAAAAAGGTGAGTTGGAAAATGTGTTTATGATGTAAATGAAATATTATTTGAGATATTTGTGCCATCCAAACATGTTTTACTCTCCCATGTTTAGTTTTTGTACTAAATTGGTTCCTAATGGTTTGACATGAATACAGTGTTTTTTAAAAAAATTCTAATTTTAGACAATGTAGATTTTCTTTTTCCTTTTTTCTCCTCACATTTCTTCCATCTTTTATTTTTCTCTGACAAACTGGAATAGGGGTGGAAGTTTTTTAAACCGGACATAGGCACGGGGTTAGTGAATTAAAATTCAACTTTATTCTGTTTGTGCTATTAATGGGTAAAATAGTTGATGACACGTAAATAATTGTGCGCCAGCTTCATTTGTCATAGTAGTATCATTAAATTATCATGTCTACCTGGTTAACCATTTACGTACTCGAGTAAATTCAAGTCACATAAGAATGCAATAAATAAAATTGAGGGTAAAATACACTTTATTCCCAAGTCCTTTAGCGCTTTTTCATATAATCTCCTTATAATTTCAAGAGTCATACATAATTCCCTCATAATTTGGATTAAAATGTCAAAATAACGGAATTTGCATTCCATAACGGAGTCAACTAAAATATCAAAATTATCCCTATGTAAAGTGAAAAATTATTTATTAACTATGGAGGATTATTTATATATTTTAAAAACCATAAGAGGGTTTTATGGTAAAACACAAAATTATAAGGGGGTTACATGATAAAATATAAAACCATGTGAGAGTGTTATGTATATTATATTTATATCTTTTGGTCAATTTAACCGTTTTAAATTTTAAACAAGGATAATTTTGATATTTTCATGAGTTCCGTTATAAATGATGATTTCTATCATTTTGATAGTTTAATCCAAACTATGAGGAAATTATATATAACTTTTAAAACTATAGAAAGATTATGTGAAAAATTACTAGACCACAGAGGTGTAAAGTGTATTTTACCCCAAAATTGACTGTACTAATCTTAATTTTCTTATCTTTTTCGTTTTACTTTAGAAAAAGTAAGTAATATTAAAGTCATTACCTCACTTCAAGTCTTCGTTTTCATATTCTAGGATGAGACATGAAAGTTGAAGCCAAAAAAGGACTCAATTTTAGCACTTTTATCTACTTCTTATCCTAAGAGAGTAAAAGCGCGAATGGCCTTAGGAACAGTATAATTGGTACCCTATTGATACCTTTAGTAGGTGTCTTTTTATCATTTCATACTTATTGGTGGGACTGCTGGGTTTTGCTGGAGCTGAATTATGCTCACCATGTTAGCAAATTATATGGTGCTTCTCATATGCTTTTGCCACGTGAATTTTCCGATCCCAAGACTCTGAAATTTTATGGTCTGAATTGTCTTTTCCATACAACAGCAGAAGGAACAAAAAAAATATGTCGGTGCAATCCAAACATCTGACAGTAAGGGGTGACTGCCGTCTACAACCTTGTTACCAATGTCACTTCCCAAATTGAACCTCCTCCACTATCACAGACTTTTATGATTTATTTTTGAATTTTCTTTATTTTCCCATCTATTGTTGAACTGAATATTCAACAGAAGATGAATTATGATTTCATATTTTTTTGCCTTTTTTCCTTATAAAAAGTTCGATTTTTAAGCTTGATTTGTATCGATTTTTTTCTCCTATAAAAAATTCCTAACTCTCTTTGTGTAATTTTTCATATATTAGCTCAACGATAATAACAAATATCATGAAGAACTACGATGATTAATGATGTTGAATCATAAAGTATTAGTGTGAAAGTATCTATAGAAAGACTCTTATGTATGTAAATATAACAGTTTATCATTAACCTATATAATCGCTATTTCTATTTAACTTTAATGTGTTCAACTACAGTAATACTGTGTTTTCAATTTATCATGACTCTTTTGAACACATATCCTTACATATACATAAGAAGCACTTTGTCTTTCTACAGTGGTGCTTTTTTCAACCGCAACTCTGCTTCCACGGCTTGTACTTTCGGCTGCTGCTCTTTGCTTCAAACTCTTGTACATTCATTGAACTGGGCAATCAGCACGGACGAATTTGGATTGTTTTTGTTCTGACGCTTTCAAGAAGCACTTTGTCTCTTTGCTTCAAAACTCTTGTACATTTATTGAAATGGGCATTCATCACGCGCGAAATAAGTTTCATTTTCATATGTCTGAATACTTCTTAAAAATATATTCTATCACAAATTTTTGAAAACACTGTCAAAAATAACTTATTTAAATGGGATTCATATAGCTCTTTATATAGATTTGTATATATTAATAAGTACATGGATAATTACAATTATAGATCACAATTATCTAAAAATTCGTTTGATTTTTTTTTAATTTTAAAAAAATATTTGTAAACATATTTATGTCTGAATACTTCTTAAAACTATTCTATCAAAAATTTTTGAAAACACTGCCAAAAATAACTGATTCAAATGGGATTCATATATATTTTTATCTGTATATCAATACAATAAGTACATGGATAATTACAATTATACATTGCAATTATCTAAAAATTAGTTTCCATTTTTTTAAGTTTTAAAAAAATATTTGTAAACATATTCTACAAACTATTTTATTTTCAATACTTTGTAAAAACATTCTTATAATTTTTTTCAAAAACACTCTTAAAAGTAATTATTATTATTTTAGATTGAATTTATGTATACGTTTATATATTTGTGTATGTGAATAATAATCAATATATATATAATATAAGTATATGAATAATAATCTTTAATCAATATAATAAGTATATAGTAGATGCATATAAATCAAATATAAGTACATAGATAAATGTGATTGTAGATAAGTCCCACTTTTATATATGTTAAAAATGTACAAACACGTGTGCATGAAGAAGTACAACTTATGCAAATACATAGATAATTGTGATCTCACAGAAATAGATATGCATGATTTGAACTCAAATACTTTTTCAATTTTACGATGCAAACCCTGATATCTAGCTGCTTAATATCTATGCTATGAATCTGAAAAAGGACAGAAGGGACTTTTTATTATGACCTGATGCTAATCTTTACTTAGCTGTCGACCACTGCATTTTCTTCTGTACCAAATATACACATGGTCTTCATGCAACGTCTTTTATATGCTCTGCTTTCCAGATTGTATGAGAATCTCCTTACCAATTCTCTTCAACTAAATACCTCAAACACCAGGTACTGCAATGTTAGTTGTTTCACAAATTTTTTTTTACTATCTTCTGATATCATTCTGATGTTTTGTTCTACTCATTTCCTTATTGATAGATAAAAAGATCTGTGTTTAGTGACTTCAGATTTTTTTTTTAGCTTGCGACAGGTCTGCTTCAGAACTCTGTGCCTTGACTACCGATGGAGGTATTCCTTCACTAGCTCCTTTAACATACTCTTAAGTTTATTCAGTTTATTCAAAGTATTTTGTAACCACTTTTGTAGTTTCTGCTCTGGTATGGTTTACTTATTTCATCCAACGAACTGTGCTCTCTTCCCTGCATGCTTATATGGACAATAAAAATCAGTTGCATTAACTAACAAGCATCATGAATTCCTCTGAGTTATATGCACAAAACAATGATCTCAAAATTCGTGAGAAAAAAAATGAGAGGAATAAAAAAAACAGAGAAAAATTTGCTGGTCTTTCTGTCGAACAAAAGGAAGCTCATCGAAGAAAAAATAGAGAAGCGTATCACAGAAGAAAGATGAGCAAACTGTTGTCCAAGACGCTTGATCCACAATCTGTACAACCTACCAAACAGTGCAACATCAAACCATTTCTCAGACCATCCAGTACCAACAATGATAATAATGGTACGTATATACTCCAGAACAAAACTTACAAACATTTTTAGTCAGTTTGTAGTTTTTGTGACTAAAAATATGAAACCATGGAAATATTTATTACTATACACAGGAGTGCTGATGCCACAGTTAATTCAACAGCATCTTCATGACACAGGTATGTATTTTGAGCTTTAGCCACCTATTTTTCTCATATTATTGCATTCCTATTCATTTTTTATCTCCTAAACATTCCATGTCTGTTGTTATACTTATATTGACGTTTAAAGCATCAAAAATTGCAGTTGGAAAATATAATAAAAGTACGCTTGCTCGAACATCTGATAGAAATGCCATTGGAGCTCTTTCTTCTAACCTTCAATTACCTGGCTCCAAGAATCAGACTAACACTGGTAAACTTCAACAAAATACCCCTCTGCATCAATATCACAGTAACAATGTTTTCCATATTTTCTATTTTTTTCCTTACTCTTAGCTTTACAAATGCATCATACTGGTTTCTCCACACTTAAGCTTGAAAATATCCTGTTTCTCTTCCACATGATACACATACAAATTGTTATTTGCATTTACAAATTGTTCTTGATACCCAAAATTATTATAATAATATATTTCTTATTTTTTAATATGATCATCCATTTACTTTTTTCTATGCCACAGATAATCGATTCTGTGTATCCTACCCTGGATCAAAGCTCAAAAGTAGTCTCTTCTGCTTTTCTACTTATGAAGAAGGTATTCATTTCTATCATTTTCATGTAAATATAATTGGTTCTATAACAATTCTTATTTCAGCTACATAACTGTGCTTTTCTCAATTTTCTAAAACCTAGGTAATTCTTCAGCCACCAACCATAAGCATATATGCTCAGATAGTGCTCCACCGCATGACAAAGGTCTGAAACTACTGCAAATAACTTGTTGTTTAATTCTTTCAAATTACTTTCAGCACAAAAATATACTGTTCAATATATGATGCTTTACCATGTTCATCTCACTCTTCCACTATCATTTATTTACATTGCGTCAACAGCTGAATCTTTCATGTGTATGAACTGCTTCAAATTTCTTCCCCAAAACATAGAAGATGCTCCAGGTACTCAGCACTGCTACAACTTTAGATCTACAAGATTCTACTGATCCGTATTCAACTTCTACATACATTTCTTTTCTTTATAATACCATTGATTGCACAACTTTGGCTTTCTAGAATTGTTAGCATTTGCAACAGAATATCAAATGAGCCAACAATGCTTAAAATCTATTGCTAAAACACATAAAGGTACAGATACAACCTCAGTTATTAATTTTCATTATCTAATGAGCATTAGATTAAACCTCTGTATATTAGAGTTAATTACGTTCTGTTAATATCCACACAGGCAACAAACGTTCAAGGTCAAGAAAAACTCAGAAATCTCACACCAGAGGTACAAAAACAAAAACTCTTATGAATGTAACATGATATAGATTCAAAACTTTTTTGTCATTCTTTTTTTTGTATTCAACAATTACTATCACATTCATTGTACTGTAGGTGAAAAAGTTCCAGATGGAATTGAAGCACTGAAATGCATCAGCAGTGAACCAGACATACTGGCTCCCAAACCAGATTGCAGCTATTGCGAAGCAAAAAAACTTTATTCTGAAACACCAAATTTCTGCTGTTCTGCTGGTCAGATAGTTCTCCAAGAGAACAAACTTCAAGATATTCTCATAGAACTATATACTGGTCATTCTGCTGAAGCTCTTTCTTTCAGAACATATGTCAGAACATATAATAATATGTTTGCCTTCACCTCTTTCGGAGTACATTATGACAGATCCCTATGCAGGAGAACTAATGGTATCTACACATTCAAAGTCCAGGGACAAACCTATCACTTCATCAAGGATCTTATTCCACATGAGTGCAGGACTGTTTATTTGCAGCTATATTTTCATGATACAGAGCATGAGTTAGAAAACAGACTGGCTACATCAGAGAACCTAACAGAAAGTGCAGTGAAAAAAATTATGCATGTCATGGAATCGAATCCATATGCCTCTTTTCTCCGAAGCTTAAAAAATGTTCCGAATCTCGACTCATATCAAATCGTCTTAAAGTCTCATTCAGAAAATGACCAGAGAGTTTGGAATCAACCAACTGCATCTCAAATTGCAGCCTTGTGGGTAGAGGGCCAAGAATCTGGAGAAGGATACAAAAGGCATATCCAAATCTATACTAAAGAAGGCAAGGATCATCTGGTGCACTACTATTATGGATGCTATGATCCATTGCAGTATCCGCTGCTGTTTCCATTTGGAGAGACAGGATGGCATCCTGGTATAAAAAGAACAGCACCACATAATCCAAACAAAAGGAAAAGATACAATAGAACAGCCAACTGCACTCCTGCTTCTACTGATTGCAAATCTGCAGAAGAACTAATAGCAGCTGAACACCAAGGTATAGCAAAAATTATAGTCAATAATTATATTCCTCAGTATACAGTTACTATATCATTAGATTGATATTGAATAACATGTTCTACAGCTTCTCACAATCCTGAAAACAATAAAGAGTTTGTATCTATGCGTGAGTATTACGCATACAAGTTGCAGATGCGGGAAAAATACACTCCAGGCATACTCAATACCGGCCGACTACTTCAACAATATGTCATCGATATGTACATCAAGATAGAATCTCAGAGACTTGATTATTACAGAAGCCGACAACAGTTAATAAGAAGAGAGGAACTTCAAGGCATAATGGACAGTGTCATGTCAGGACATTGCCAAGGATCCAAAATAGGTCAGCGAGTTATTCTTCCAGCATCATTCATAGGTGGTCCTCGCGACATGAGAAGAAGATATGTTGATGCTATGGCTCTCGTGCAAAAATTCGGCAAACCAGATTTATTTATCACTATGACATGCAATCCTTCATGGCCTGAGGTGAAAAAACACATGCTACCTACTGATGAAGGTCATAACAGACCAGACTTACTCGCTCGAGTTTTCCATGCTAAGCTTGATCTTTTGAAGGACCAACTCTTCAAGAAACAAATATTTGGAGCAGTAGCAGCTTATACCTATGTTGTTGAGTTTCAGAAACGTGGTCTACCGCATACTCATTTCCTCATAATTTTAGAGCCAGGTTCAAAACTTTATTCCACAGAATCCTATGATAAAATCGTCAGTGCAGAAATTCCAGATATAACAGCAAATCAACATTTATTCAGAATGGTTCGAAAGCACATGATCCACGGTCCTTGCGGAGCACAAAATCCAGATAATGTTTGTATGCAAGGAAATCAGAAGAAAAGATGCAGAAATAATTACCCAAAATCATTTGCTCAGACAACCTTTCATGGAAAGAATGCGTATCCTACTTATCGAAGGAGAAATGATGGACAGAAAATAATTGTTCGTGGCCATCAGCTTGATAACAGATGGATAGTTCCACACAACAGATACTTATTGGCAAAATTTGATTGCCACATAAATGTTGAAATCTGTTCCACTGTGAAAGCTGTCAAATATATATACAAATATATATACAAGGGTCATGATAGGATTCATTTTAGAGTAAACTCAGATGCTCCTGCTCAAGACAATAATAGCTCCCAACCTCTTCCAATCGATGAAATAAAGGACTTCCAATCAGCTCGATGGGTGTGTGCAGTTGAAGCAATTTGGAGAGTGTACAGATTTAACCTCAGTGAGATCCACCCTTCTGTAATTCATCTCCAGCTCCATCTACAAAACTGTCAGTCCATGAGTTTCACACCTGATCAAGACCTACGAGATGTAATCAGCAACAAGTATACAAAAAGAACTATGTTAACTGAATTCTTTTACATGAATTCTGTGGATGAGTTAGCTCAGGATCTTAAGTGCACATACAAAGAATTCCCAGAGCACTTCGTTTGGTACCCCGGAAGAAAAAAATGGGAACCTAGAAAGCAAAAGGACTGTATTGGCAGAATTGTCACAGCAGGTATAAAAGAAGGAGAACGTTATTTTCTTCGACTACTTCTAACACATGTGAAAGGCCCCAAATCATTTGAAGACCTCAAGACAGTGAATGGAACATACGTAAACACATTCCGTGAAGCAGCAATTCTCAGAGGATACTTTGAATCAGATACATCGCAAGAAGAATGCCTCGAAGAAGCCAGTTCATATCAAATGCCATACATATTGAGAAGGCTGTTTGCAACTTTGCTGGTACACTTTCCTCCATTAAATGCTAGAAAGCTATGGGAGAAATTTGAACATTGTCTATCAGAAGATTTCATGAAAATACCAGATATATCAACTGATGAAACACGATACAAGGTTCTAGAACAGATAAACAATTTTCTTGAATCTATGGGAAGAGATATTAACTCATATGCCCTGGTTCCATATCTTTTAAATTTTAATGATCTCAACAAGAGCACGAGGGACACAATAGCAGAGACAAGAATCACTGTGCTAGAGTCTGATCTGCAAAAAATTGATCTATTAAACAATGATCAGAAAACTGCCTTTGATATAATCACTCATGCAGTCTTCCAAAAGAAACATGGATGCTTTTTTGTTGATGGTCCAGGTGGAACCGGAAAAACTTTCCTTTATCGAGCATTATTAGCTGAGGCAAGATCCAAAGGATTCATTGCGCTGGCTACAGCATCATGCGGAGTAGCAGCTTCAATATTGCCCGGTGGGAGAACAACTCACTCAAGATTTAACATACCATTAGATACAACAAAAAATAAGAATTGCAGAATCAGCAAGCAAAGTTCGTCGGCAGAACTTCTGCAAAAAGCCAGTCTTATAATTTGGGATGAAGCTCCGATGATAAATAAAGGTTCAATAGAAGCTGTTGATAGATTACTCCAGGATCTAATGGACTCAAACGCTTTATTTGGATCTAAAGTGATCGTTTTCGGAGGAGATTTTCGACACGTATTACCAGTTGTTCTTAAAGGAACAAAATCAGAATTCATTGATGCCAGCATAGTCAACTCATATATATGGCCACACCTTCATAAGCTTCAACTTACAGAAAACATGAGAGCAAGGGATGATCCAGAATTCATTGAATATTTGCTTCGTGTTGGAAATGGAACAGAGCCTACTGTCAACAACGACTGCATACAAATACCTCCATCAATGCTGATAAGATATACAAATGATGAAGATTCAATCAAACAGTTGACTACCACGGTATTCCCAGATTTGTCAATATTCTCTCATCATGATTTCTCAGCTGTAAATCGTGCTATACTCACAACAAAAAATGAGTTTGTTGATCAGATTAATCAGCAGCTCATACACGATATGCCTGGTTGCATTCAAGAATACATTAGCCGAGACAAATGTATTGAAGATTCTGACCAAACAATCATGGAGGACTTCATAAATGCCCTAACACCAAATGGATTTCCACCTCACAAATTGATTCTCAAGCCAAACACTCCAATTATGCTCCTCAGAAATATTGATCCGCCCCAAGGACTATGCAATGGAACAAGGCTCATCTGCAAATCCTTAAAGTCCAATGTCATATATGCTACAATAAGTTGTGGAGAATTCACTGGCAAGGAAGTCTTCCTTCACAGAATCTGCTTCAGAATAGAAAATGATCCAGAGTCGCCAGTATCTTTTGAAAGAATACAATTTCCTATTCGACCATGCTTCGCTATGACTATCAATAAAGCTCAAGGGCAGACTCTAGATTTTGTGGGAATATATTTACGTGAACCAGTTTTTTCACACGGCCAGTTATATGTAGCAATGTCAAGAGCTAAGAACAAGAGTTCAATAAAAATTCTGATCAAACCAGCTATATTTAGCACTGGAGAAGACTCAATAACACATAATGTAGTATATAGAGAAGTATTAGATTTGGCAAATGAATAACTTTCTTATCTATTCATGCGCATATGGTTCTATAGCATACATTAAGAATTCTGTTCTCATATTTCTGCTCAGAAACTACCCATTACTTGCTCTTCTGAATTACAGGATGACAGAAAAGTGATAGGTTTTGCTGAAATCGTTCCCGGACTTCAATACTGGACAACGATAGCCCAAGTCCTTGACAAGCAGAAACCTCTACTATCAAAAGCAGGAAATCGTTATCAGAAGCTTACTCTGATTGATAACCAGGTAAACACATGAATAAATTCTGTCACAGAATTATTATATCTCACTGTACACTTTCGCATTCTAATCAAAACCAAATTTCATGTATAGGGAATTACAGTGGAAGCTATGATATACAAGTCAGATATAGAATTCTTCCGCAACCACTTCAACTTGTACAAACGTTACATGATATCCAATGCAAGAGTTGAATACACTCCGCTGGAATACCGTGCACATGAAAATCAATGCACCTGGTATATTGACAACTCTACCATTGTCCAAGCAATCGATGAAGCAAGCCCTCCAGAAATTCCCTCTGTTTTCACATTCACACCTTTCAGAAGATTCTATCAACATATTGATGACACTTCAGACATAGGTAATGCACAGGAGTTAAATTCAGCTTTATAATACTCAATACATGACTATTTAGTTTACCTCTAATAAATGACAAAAACAGATACCCTTGGCATTGTTGCACAAGTTCATCCACGAAATCACAGAGGCCCTACCCCAACCAGAGAAATTGTCATCATAGATAACAGGTAACTTGCATGATTTATCAACCAATGGCTTTGCACAGAACACAATCTTCATTTTAATCCATATACAATAATGCGACATAAATATCTAACCAACTATATTGCAGCTTCATGCCAGTCATCCTAACTTTGTGGGGTGAGCATGAAACAGATGAAGGGCAGACTATTGCAAATATCATTCAATCAATGCCACTCATTGTCGCACTTCGAGTGAAGGTCTCATCCTATCACAGTAAGTAAATCTCAAAATATTAGAACTAAATCTTTTATACAATCCATCATCTTTTAATACACATAATGCTCCAGCTCTGAATCTATCAACAAAGTTTGGCTCAAGTATTTTGGTGAACCCTCCTATACAACAAGGTGCCTCACTGAAACAATGGTAACCACTTGCTCTCATACAAACCCACCAACTATTGTCATACAAATATCTTTAAAATAGTTTAATAGCTAATCATCACCATCTGCTTATAAGGGCTGTGGAAAACAAGTCACAAATTACTGAGCTCATTGCACAAAAGGCATACTGTGATCGAGCAAAACTCCTACCACAACCCTCAGAAGATGAGCTCTGCACAATCGCAGACTTCCTAAAATTCCCAACTGTAAGATTCTACAACTCTAACGTCCATACTTCTCTACTGCTTATATCTGCCACAGAATCAAGCAGCTGATAATGTATTTTGTTCTCAGAAAAAAGCTTACTGGATTCAAGGAACTCCACGATTTCTCGACAGAAGCCAGCACTTATGGTATAATGCATGCTCAAACTGTCACAAATCATTCAGAGCAAAACCACTCTGGAAAATTGTCTGCACTTCCTGCAATAAGCAAGTGAATGTCGTTCCAAGGTAACTAACAAAACAACAATATCATAAATTATTCCACCACTCATCACTGCACTAATATCTAATCCCAATTGCAGATGCAGATTAACCATAGAGCTGGCTGACTACTCTGGAATGCTCACACTTGATCTATATGACAATGATGCAGAGCAACTATTGACCTTCACTCTACTTGAAATTCAAGAACTTGAAGACAAGGTTAGTATATCGCCAGCACTAAAATTTATTAACCACCAGTTATATAAGAACTGCAACACATTGTATCAACTAATACTCAAATATCAATATTACAGCACCAGCTCAACTACATTGCTATTGAACAAGCTATTGAAAACACCATTCTCACTTGCTTTGTGAAAAAAATAATGGGAAACCGTGGATCCGGGGACACAGAAAAATACACAGCCATAATAGTGCACAAAGCAAATGCTGCAGAAATCATATCAAAGATTCCTACAACCCCAGCATCGATTGCTACTTCCTCCACATGCGCTTCCTCGACTCCAGGACCATCAACTGCAGAAGCTGTCCCAAAACACTCAACTTTTGACAGTGAATTATTCACAGCTCTCAAAATTACAGAAAGTCCAACTAAGAGACAACGCACTGACGTGACTGATATGGAGCAGTAGAATGTAATATCCTTACTTAAACTTTTGATACACCTTTTGAACATCTGATCATTAGCAATGTCCAATATTGTATATAACGCTGATGCAGCTAGATAGCTAAAGATCTGAACCAAATCATTCGCTCAGCTTGCCTACGCTTTTGAATATTTTGTATATCACAAAAAACTGTAGGCTATGCTTTTTGAAGAGCAACTCTGTAAATTACATCCATGCTATGTTTATAAAATGTACTTCTATCCAGGCTACATGCCATAGCTTCACAAAATCCCCTTCTGTGCAGGCTACTATTTTTTTTTCTCATATCTCCCATTTAAATTCCTAAGTATGTCTTGTATATTTTTCTCCTACTGTTTTTTCGTGCCGTGAGTTTATTCATAAAATCATTTGACTGCAGGAAACAACAACTGTTTATTAATTTGAACATATATTTTTTAGTTTGAGTACTGAGTTCCAACAAAGAACTTCAGAACATGAACATATGATTTCTGTCAGCATCAGGAATATTTTACCCCAATTCCTTCAGTTTCTCCTTTACCCTTTTCTCTTTGTTTCATGTAGTTTACTTATCCGACAAACCTTAACCTTGGAATGATCATGATAAAAACTGGTACAAAATCTACATTCTTTATTCAACTCAAATACTTGAACAGATACATAAACACACTAAAATACTTGAACAGATAACATTCCCAACATCTACAGAAAATAATAACTAAAGCCAACAAAACAAATATACAAAACAAACAAAACATAAACACACTAAACCATAGCACTTCTAACAGCTTTCTTCTGCTCTTCAACCTCAAGCTCCATACGTTGAGCAATTATTTGAAGAAACGGAAGCTCGCCAATATCTCCCAAAACTTCATCCAATACAGCAGCTCTACTAGATTTACGATAAAACTTCTTAAACAAACCATATATCTCATTCCGCAGTAAAATATGATTCGCTGAAGCTCTATCAGAACCAGCCAAAGAAGCATTCTGTCCATCACATCCACCCAAACTCCCTACAACACCAGCTAATGACAATCTATTAAACAAAACTTCAACATGTGGATGCAAATCACGTAACACCCCAAAACGATTATGACTATAATCCATTTCTAAACGATAATGCTCAACCATAAGAAAAAAAATCTACACACTCTACTTATAGACAATAAAGCACAATATCAACTATATAATACCGCAAAGCTCCAAAGCTTCTGCGCAAAATCACATGCACACAGGATCACAAAGATTCCACAAAGAAAAAACAAACGAATTCACTGCACACTACACACGCGTCGCGCAAAAACAAACCTTATCCATATTATATACAGAACTTGCACAGACGTACATGCACAAACTAAAAAAAGGAAACGCAAAAAATAAAGAAACAATTAATAATAAAGAAACAATTCATTCGCACTTATTCACAAAAATTCACACTATTTTATTACTCAATTTAATAATACATAAAAACAAAGCACTACTGCATTATTCAAGTACACTAAAAATAAAGCCAAACCAAGCGAAATTACATAACACATCGCTAACAAACACATTAACTAACACTCAACTTACTAAACACACTACTAAACACAAAAGTCTGCATAAACTCAACAACACTCTCTCAGTCATTGTTACTGCCGGTGCTGTCAAAAGAAGGGGAGCGGGGCATGAACAACAGTTCCTCGGCTACATCGAACTTGATTCTCGAAGCTATAAGTTCTAACATTGGCAACCTCCTCCCAGCAACCAATCCGCTGTCCAGCACAAGTCCCCACTGTCGCTCCTTATATAAAACCCTAAACAAATCACAAATCTCGTTCTTCAGCATCAGATGAGTAACTTGAGATTGAGCTACAGATTCAGCAGGACGATTTCGACAAGAATTTGGCATAGGATAAGCACTAGCAGAACCAATACTCAACCTACTGAGCTCCTCCTCCAGCTCTGGACATAGATCTTGGACTGTTGAAAACACTCGATCATTATGTGCCATATATTCACCTGCAAATCAACGAAGACTGATAAATACTCACTCACCAAATGAACTTAAACTAACTAGCCCTCATTTATATACCAACTAACTCTCGGAATAATCACATCCCGTCAAGGTTATTAATGAATTTTCACCCTTTGAATATATCTACTCTTTGCCAGAGCATAATGCTTCGCATTGCCAAAACTATGCAACCGCATATTTCCTCAACAGTACATCCCGCACGTGCTTCTTATGTGTATAGAAAGAAAAACGATATATATACAAAGAACCACTAACTATACACATATAAATACCAAAAAACAAATCCCACAATCATATCATATAATATAAAAAATACAAATACTATCCGAACAATGAACAAAATTCAAAATAAAAAAAACACATAAAAAATACTGAATTATGCACAAAAAACTCAAAAAAAAGAAAAATTAGGATAATGCTAAAAGAACCATATCCTATAAACAAAGTTTCTGAAAAAATCCCAAAAACATACTAACACATCAAATAATCCACCAATTTTTAAATACACCAACCTGGCGCCCGCGCATTGCGCGGGATAGCTTACCTAG
>NC_040045.1:10506601-10559283 GCF_003713205.1 Coffea eugenioides
ATAATCCATATAAATCCATTTAATTTAATGGTTTTATTTTGATCAACCATTTAAAACCAATACTATAAATGGATAATCCATTATCCATTTAATTATGGATTATATGGATGGATAAATGGATCTCAATCCAAATTGCCACTTCTAATTGGATCAACCTAGATCTAATATGGAAACTTCAATGTATATTCATGACAATCGGTAGGTAGTAGTTAAACTAATTCCTATCATGGTGGATCTAATGAATTGTGCCTGAGCAATTCTCCATGCCATGAAAAAACTTAATGCATTTCATGTCTCATCCTAGAAGATTAAAGCGAAGACTTCAAGAGAGACAATGGCTTGCAAAAATTAGATTCGTGATGTGGCTTTCAGTTATCACTTTAATGACCTTCCTCTAAAAAAAATAGAAACTAATTTTTATAAAGTCATTTTTGTCTATGAATAAATCTTTTATGCACTAATAGTATATACACTAGCGAGTTTAGGTGTATATCACATATATAAAATTTGATGTTCAAATTTAAATTCAAATGATGTGACATTTATCCAATCTTGTGACTACATACACTAAAAATATAGAAAAGATTAATCATTTATTTATTGCATCTTGTTTATAGTACATTTGCGCAGGTACATTAATGCTTGACGAGGTTAACATGATATAACATGATACTACTATGACATAATAAGATTCTAGAGGATGAAGCTAGTGATCATAACACGATCATTTTCGTGTCATAAACTAATTGATCCGTTAATAATACAAAACTCGATAAAGTTTGATCCTAACACACTAATTGATCTATCAATCATACAAACATGATAAAGTAAAGACAAGAAATGTTATTTATTACTAGCTGCACAACCACTATCTAAAAGAAACGGAAATGATAAGAAATTCCGGTATAATATATGAACAAATTGCTACGGCTGTCAGATAAATATTAATTTTTCATCTATTGACACAACCGTTTGTAATTTAATAATGCAGACGTTGATGTAGATGCATGAATGTAGATGCTTTAACCCACTTTGGAAAAAAAAAAAAAAACACTCAATCGACAGCTCATTCAAGCATTCCAGTTCTTTGCAAACGTCCTCTGTAGTCAGTTCCATTTTGCTCTTCAAAACTCCAAGAAGTTTGGAATACTTTTTGTACTTGTACTTTAGGATCTTTTTTCGTGGAGTTCTTTGGAAAATTTCTTAGGAGCATGATCCAAACACCTGTTAAGAGTAAGAATCGAACTTCCACTAATGTTTTTAATTCTCTGTGTATAAAGTTGAAGGCATTAGAACAAATTACCGTTATTGTAATAGAGATGCTGTAAGGAATCACACGAGCAGGCACAATGGAAAATCTAAAATTTTTATTCCTGTAGTAGATCATCCTTTGATTAAATCTATTTGACATAGAGTTAGTTTAAAAAATTATCTCAACTCATGAAAATCTTCTTAAATTGGTGGACATTTGACGCAGAGGGTGACAAAGAAATCCACGCAGTCAGACACGTGTATACAAAACAAATTTCCTATATCTCAGAAATATCTTTTTAGCCAATTAAGCGAGTGGTGTAATTAGGAATTTGAGATATTAGTACGAACTTTGTAATTGTTGAAGGAAGGCCATGACGAAGATTGTTGATTCGTAAAAGCCATCAGTATTTCAAAAAAATACAAATCACTAGAGACTATACTGTAAGTTTCTAAATCTCTAAGGAGACAAATCACTAGACTATTACTACCTTGTGCTATTTGGAGCATGGAAAAATTGAGACATGTCCATATGAAAAATTAAGCTGCCATCACCTTGCAAGATGGCGAAAGCATGTCCTGATGTACTAAATCTAGTTAGTCTTTCATCTCCATATCTCCTTTGTAGCAAAGGTGTAGAGGATATCTTCAGGAGGTTGGTCAATCTTCGGAAATTGAGATGTCTATTTTCTGAATTACGGGATGATACTGGGAAGTGCAATCGGTTTCCAATACTGAATTTTCTAACCGATCTTGAGTCCCTCGACGTACTCTACTCGGGCAGGATTGCTCTTCCTTGTAAGTTTGACTTCCCATTGAATCTCAGGAAGTTAACTCTGTCAAAGTTTCGCCAGCCATGGGATTGTATTTTGGAGATTGGAAGATTACCAAACCTTGAGGTTCTCAAATTACTCTATAAAGCCTTTGAAGGGAAATTGTGGAAATGAAAGAGGGTGAGTTCCTTAAGCTGAAATTTTTGAAGCTCAACAGTCTGAACATTGCAGAATGGAATGCCTCTAGTGATCACTTGCCACAGCTTCAACACCTAATTTTGCAAAGTTGCAGGCAGCTCAAGGAGGTCCCCTCTGGTTTTGGTGATAGCTCTGCTTTGGAGATGATTGAGGTGCAACTCTGCACATGCTCTGTTGAAGAGTCTGTGAGATGGCTTCAGGAGGAACAACTTGAAATGGGGAATGAGCTGAAGGCCCTTATTGATCGTTCAGACATGGATTTCGATCAACTCCATAATTTCTGGTACAACTTTAGCCTGTTATTCCTTTTGAGCTGAGTAAATTGAAGTCTTTTTGCCACGAGTCTGTTTGTGCTACTTTTTTATACCTCCTCCATTACCAGTTTTTGGACACTTCAGCTTGTTGTAAATAAAAGGTGTATTTCAAAAGATCTTGTCCCACATTGGAAAACCAAAGGGACTTCTCATCATTTATAATAGTTAGTCTTTTATTGGGTTTATGTCCAGCTTGTAATTAGTATGGGCTCGCACGTATGAGAAGGAAGTTGAGTTGAACTGTTTCAGTACAAACTGATGGATTTGTACCATCCCCCCTGCGTGTGGGTTAAACACGGCCCAAGATAGTTTTCCTTCTTTTACATTTTTTTCAATGTTTGACAGTTTTACTTCTTTTACATTTTTTTCAATGTTTGACCAAGAAGATAAAATCTTATCCCATCAGTTATAAAAGTCAGACACATTCACAACGTTCTTTTGTTAACGTTGTTTTCTATTGCATAAAATTAGGCACATTGCGGTCGCACTACCTTTGGCTCAACCTTTGCCAGACATCTCCAAAATTGAAAATTTTGCCAATGAAAACTTCAGAAGGTGGCAAGAACGTGTGCACTCTCTACTCGACATTCATGGAGTGGCCTATGCACTAGCAGAAGCACAACCAACTGCAACTATGGATGTCAAGACACAAGAATCCTGGCAATATACCAATAAGGTATGTCGACATACTGTTTTACAAACACTTTCAAATGAACTGTTTGCCGTGTACTATAGTTGCAAGGAAGTTAAGACAATTTGGGAAGCTTTGATAACAAAATTCATCACCGAAGACGCCACCAAACAAAAATTGGTCATGGAAAAGTACAACCAATGGCAGATGACAAAAAACAAAGATATGAAAGTACAAATCATAGAGTACCAAATGCTACTCGAGGATCTGAAAAATGAAGATATAAATTTGCTCGAAAAATTTGCTGCTGGCATACTAATTGAAAAGCAGCCTGAATCATGGACTGACTACAAAAATAATCTGAAGCACAAGCAAAAAAATCACACAATTGATCAACTCGTGAAATATAGCCTGATTGAATATTCCAACAGGAAGGAGTTAAGGACTGTCAAAACTAAGAAGATAGCTCTCAAAACTAATCTAGTACAAACCAACAATAAAAGGTACGCCAATAGATCCCAACATTACATATTCAATAATCCCAACTTTAAGAAAAAGAAAGGCAATTGCTATGTTTGTGGAAAACTAGAACACCATGCGGCTCAATGCAGATACCAAAAGAAAGGTGACAAAGCAAATGCCAATCCTCCTAAGGTTAATTTAGCCGAAGGGGATGATAATATAACTGCAGTCATCTCTCAAGTCAACATTGCAACCAATGTGAAAGAGTGGGTAGTAGACTCTGGGGTTACTCGTCACATATGTGCAAATCGAGAAGCATTTTTCTCCTAAACTCCAATAAGGGATGATAAACAGGTGATCTACCTTGGAGACTCACTGTGACGACCCTACCTCCTCCTAGGGCATACCCAAGGGTTTGGCAGACCACCTGCCCAACTCTCGTCAGGACTCACTCACTTACATTCTTGAAATAGTTTTTCATGCCTCAAGATAAACATAGAAGTTCCATTCATCTAAGAATTTCAACTTAATTTACAACCCAAAAGTGTAATATAGGATTTCATTACCAAATCTCCAAATACATTTCATCTACAAAAGTACACATATATTTCACGTTTACTTGCTCCGGCCTCCACTCCTATAAGGAAAACAAAACTAAAGGAATGAGTTAAAATCCCAATAAGATTCCTAAACATGCAATCAGGTAGAGAAACCATGAAAGTATTACATTTAACAATTTGCACAGCTTGTACGGTAATATACAGTCATTCAAGAAATAAACATTAAATCATTGGAAGGATATGTGCTCATTTAGAGCCATTCATTCAGTCATTCAGTCACCGATCATTTCCCTTATTCCTTCGACATTTGAAAATATTTCCCTTATTCCTCCTATCATTTCCCTTACACACTCACTTATTGAAAATTCATTTAACGACCATTGAAAAGCATTTAACATTCAAGAAACATTTACACCAATCCACATAGTCATTGGAAGCACAACATGTAGGAAACACTCACCGTTTAAAGTAGAGCAACGCTAAACGTTCAACTCCGGGTCGTGCTCGTTCCCACCATTAAACCCTAAAGGTAATCAAGATAAAATGTCATGGTCCAATCATTCAAAACTTAGGTTAATAAAGTGTTCACTTTAACCTTAGTCATGAGCCATACGCCTATCTAAATTCGGCCTCTCAAAACACAAAACTCAGAAACAAACTTGAAAACCAATCGAAGAATGTCCAAGTGCAATCTAGGGCTATGATTCAAGTAAGTTATTAGTATAAAAAGAAAACACTTGTTTAAGACCTAGAAAAGTTTTTCTCAAAGTTTTTCAAGTTCCACTCAATTCATTTGACAAAATTCTCAGCTTTGGCGACATTCTTTGAAAAAGCATAACTTGAGTTCCGTAGGTCAAAAAATCACAAAACTTACACCATTAGAAAATAGACTAGAAGTACTAATAGAGTATAGAAGACATTTTCATGAAATTTAGCTCATAGGTTAGTCAAATTTTCACTTCAAACTCACTGCTGTCTCATGAGCAAAGACAGAACAGTCATGGTTTTTCAGGAAACATTGCAGATTTGCTGGTATTTATAGGAGTTGAACCAACCCCTGATTTTTATATTGTTAAAAGCCCTATGAGTCTAGTTTCAAACGCAATAAGCGGAACTCAATTCCAACTTTCCTATACGAAGTTATAGTTAATTTTCCAAAGCTGCGCAGGGCTTCTTGGGAAAATTTTCCAGCAAACTATTAGTTTGAAAAACTGGTTTTTCTTTTCTTAAACCTCTTTGTTTTGGCTCAAAACTAACACACATAGAAAGAAATAGCTTGTAACAAGAGTTTTGAATAAAATCATATGCAAGAGGAAGACAAAAATGCCCTAAATTCACACCTCAATATCACTTCCACTCACATGAACTACAAGAAAAAAATGGCCAGCATCTCCCCTATTTTTTCCTAATTTTTCCTTCAATTCCAAAGCTGAAGTTCCACAGCAAAACAGCTCCAAACAAGTCCACAAAATATAAAGTACAAAGGGGTCCTTATTTCGACCACAAAACTAACTAATTTAAGCATATCCCTAGCACATATATATCATAACTCTAGGCTGGAAATTTAAGCCCTAGGCTGGACTTTGACACCAAGAGCTAGAAATCCTTCAAGTGAAGCCAAAAATACATGTATAAGTTGGAAAATCCTCATGTCAGCCCAAAATTTCATAGCAAAGCTAGAAAATAATCATCTCATGGCTGGAAAATATGAATCAAAGCTAGAAAAATTCCACTAACTTCACAAATCCATGATATCTTCCATGAAACCGATACTCAAGTCATATTTTGCTTAAATGGCAAAATAAGAAGGAAAAAGAGAGATGCTTAGTATAATACCTCAAAACCCCAAGATAAGTTGCAAGACAAGAGCTTTCCTTCTCAAATAACTCCACCAAAAGCTTCCCTCCAAGTTTAGCTCAAGATTAATCGGTGTGGATTAGGGTTAGCGCTCGGAATTCTCATGGATTGAGCAAGAAATCAAGGCTAGAAAATGGAGTATTTTCTCTCCCCTTACCTCTCAAATTGCGTCCAACAAGAAGCCAAGAAGAAGAAATGGTAATAAAGGCTTGGTTTAGGATAAGAATGAAACTTAGTCTTGTCAAGACTTCATGATTGAGTGACAAGTGTAAAATCAAGATGTAATCCTTATCTAATTGTCTTCCATTCACTAAAATATTTAGTTCTTCTCTAATTATCTCTTAACACCTTATAAAATAATATCCCTTTACACAAAATTCCTTCTAATCTTCGAAAATTTATCGCACATACCTCACTAATGGGTCCTACTTCCATAATCCACTACGAACTTAACATGTACTAACTTATATAAGAAAAATGGTTAAAAATCTTAACTGTTTTATAAGCAAATAAGCAACTAAAATAAAATTAAAAGGAAATATAAATTAATTTTTCAAAAATAGGAAAAATTTAAAATAATTTTCAGATTCTCACACTCACGAACTGCTAAAGTTCTGGGTAACGGCAAAATTCTCTTGAAACTCACTTTAGAAAAAACTTTGACCCTCAATGATGTGTTGCATGTGTCGAATATTCAGGCAAATCTGGTTTCTGTAGTATAGTTAGGAAAAGTTGGGGTGGAAGTGTCATTTGAATTTGACAAGATTGTAATAACAAAAAATAATGTATTTGTGGGCAAGGATTACTGTAATCAGGAACTCTTTGTACTCAACATTTTAAATGTGATTAATGAAAATGTATCTTCTTCAACTTATATTATTGATTCAATTTTTTTATGGTATGCTAGATTAGGACATGCTAATGTTAGCTACATATAGAAAATGCAATCACTTGAGTTACTTTCTGGTGATAATAATAATGACATGCAAAAATGTGAAATATGTGCAGAAACTAAAATAATCAAGAAAAATTATATAACTATTCAAAGAGAAACTGAATTATTAAATCTAATTCACACAAATTTAGGTGATTTAAAACAAATTATGATTAGAGGAAGAAAAAGATATTATGTTACTTTCATAGATGATTATTCTAGATATACTAAACTTTATTTACTTAGAAATAAAATGATACTCATAATGCCTTTTATCTTATAAGTCTGAGGTAGAAAATCAAATTAATAAGAAAACAAAAAGAATTAGGTCGGATAGAGGAGGTGAATATTTAGCTTTAGATAAATTTTGTGAACATGAAGGCATAATACATGAAACAACACCTCCCTAGTCCCTACTCACCAGAATCTAATGGAGCTAAAAGAAAAAATAGAACACTTAAAGAAATGATGAATTCTATGTTAGTTAGTTCTCATACTCTAGATATTTTATGGGAAAAACCTATATTATCTGCATGTCACCTACAAAATAGAATTTTACACAAAAGAATTGGCAAAACACCTTATGAGTTATGAAAAAATAATAAACCAAATTTAAAATATTTAAAAGTATGGGGGTGTCTTGCTAAAGTGTTATTACCTGAATCTAAGAAAAGAAAATTAGGTTCTAAAACTTTTGATTGTATGTTTATTGGATATGTTGAACATAGTGCTGCATATAGGTTTCTTGTTTTAAGAAGTGATGTACTTGATTGTAATACAATTATTGAGACAAAGAATGCTGAATTCTTTGAACATATTTTTCCACTGTCCAATAAAATTTCTCATGCACCTGTTGAAATAAATAAAGAAATAATCTCTAATGAGGAATTGAGAAGGAGTAAAAGGTCGAGAAAAGAATTTTCCTATGGAAATGATTTTCAAACTTTTCTTGTTGATAGTGATCCTTTAATTTATTCTGATGCAATTTCTTCTTTTGATTGCAAGTTTTGGAAAGAAGCAATTAAATCTAAAATCGATTCTATTTTGAAAAATAAAACAAGAACATTGGTAGATTTACTCCCTGGTGCAAAACCTATTGGTTGTTAATGAATTTTTAAAAGAAAATATAATTTTGATGGTTCTATAGAAAAATACAAAACTTGTTTAGTAGCAAAAGGATTTTCTCAAAAACAAAATATTGACTATTTTGACTCATTTACACTAGTAACCAGAATTTCTTCTATCTGTGTTTTATTTACTTTAACTTCTATCCATAAACTTGTTATTCATCAAATGGATGTCAAAACAGATTTTTTAAATGGTGATTTAGAAGAAGAAATTCATATGTTTTAACCTGAAGGATGTGTTGTATCTGGACAAGAAACTAAGGTGTGTAAATAAATTAAATCTCTTTATGGTCTAAAACAAGTTCCTAAACAGTGACATGAGAAATTTGATCAAATATTAATAAAAGGCGGATTCTCGTCTATAGAAGTGGATAAATGTGTATATACTAAAGTTGTGAATAATCAATATGTGATAATTAACCTATATGTGGATGACATACTTATATTTGGTACAAGTATAGATTTTGCTAATAGTACTAAATATTTCTTATTTTCTAATTTTGATATTAAAGATTTGGATGAAGCCAAAATGATATTGGGTTTTAAGATCATAAGGAAAGATAATGGTATAATGTTGTCACAAGAACGTTATATAGAAAGACTTCTTAGAAAGTTTGAAAATTATAATGTGACACCTGTAAGTACTTCTTATATTTGCCAACACTCAATTAAAGAAAAATAATAGTGATCCAATTGCTCAGATTAAATATGCTCAGATTATTGGGAGTCTGATGCATCTGATAAATTTTAGAAGACCTGATATAACTTATGCTGTATGTAGACTAAATAGATACACTTACAATCCAAATAGCGAGAGCATGGTTTGCATTAGTCTGACTGATGAAATATTTTAGAGGTACCATGAATTATAGTATCTTATATTGTGGATTTTCCACTGTATTAGAAGGGTACAATGATGCTAATTGGATCTCAGATTCAAATGAGACAAAATCTACTAGTGGTTATGTATTCACCCTTAGTGGTGATGCAATAGTATGAAAGTCAGTCAAACAGACAATCATTCCTAAGTCAACTACAGAATTAGAGTTTATGACTCTGGAGTTGACTGGCTTTGAGACTGATTGGTTAAGAAATTTCTTAGCCAATATTCCTCTGACTAAGGATCTGTTGCCTTCTGTATCCATACACTGTGATTGTCAAGTGGCAATCGCTATTGCTAAAAATAAATTATATAATTGCAAAAGTCGACACATGAAATTAAGAAATGATATTGAAAAGCAGCTGCTTAGAGATGGAATTATTGCCATTGATTTTGTGAAGTCAAGGTTGAACTTGATCGATCCTTTAATTAAACCTGTAGGATGGAAATTAATTCTTTAAACTACAATGGAAATGGGACTGAGTCCAACAAGTTGTCAATAGAGACAGTAACCCAACTTATGTGAATATTGACCGTAAAGCACTTCAAATGTAAGTTCCTCCGGAGATAAATGCTTTAATTGCTAGTAATTGTGAGGGTGAGTTTAAAAATCTTAATGAATTCATATCCCTTTAGGAAGGTGTATTTAAAGCAGTATACACTTGATGAATTCACACTATATGAGAGCGGAGTGAGGTCGTTCCTACAAGATTTATTAGCCGAATCTTTAGAGCTTTTATGAATAACTAGGCAAGTACACGGTCTAAAAGCGCAAAATCGCATTAACATTATGGGCCGCAATGTAATTGATAAAATTTCTGTCATACATCAAGAATAGTAACTGAACAGATTTCGCATTGTATTTGTTGACAGGAATAGTATAGGACAATGCTTCAGTAACGATAGTTATGGTAACGAAACAATTTTTTACCTGATATAACAGGTTGTTGCACTTTTAGCGACCATTTGATTACTTGATGGACCTATCAACCTAAATAGGATAACACTTAAAAATAAGAAAGTAAGTTTCCCATCTAAAATAGTAAGTTAACCTTAATAAATTAGTAACTTTTATACTTCAAAAGGTAAATTTGAATAAATATTAAACTTACTTTTTAAATAAATAAATTACTACTTTATATCCCAAACTTACTTTTTAGAGAGTAAGTTTAATTCAAGTAATAGTAAGTTTTTATACATAAATAGTAATTCTTACTGATAATATGGTAAATTTGATTAATAATCAAAACTTACTGATTTATGGGACACATGTACTATTTTACTTTAAAACATATTTCAAACTAGTATTAGGAAGTTTATTTGAAATAACGATAAGATGTTTTATTAATGATTAATACTTAGTGCCTTAGTTAGTAAGTACTCATAATATAATTGTATAATACATGATGATAAGTATAAATTAAAAAATTTTTGTATTTATATATATTTTAAAATACTATGAAAATAATTTGACTTTTCACATAATCTCATAAAATATAAAATTTTGTCGTATTATAAGTTTTTAATCATTTTCAAATTTTGAAAAGTTTGAATAACAATAATAACAAATCTTCTTAGTTATATATAGAATATCACTTATTTATATATCACAATTTTTATAATTTAACACCTATGATAAAGTTTTAATAAATTTAAACCTGGGACACAAGAAATAATAAGAGTTAAAGCCCAAACAAAATGAGAAATAATATAACAATAAAAATGACAAAATTAGTATAACAATTAATATAAGAAAATCAGTATGATCTGAACTTTTTCCCTTGGGAGATTGTTCATAAAAATGGGATCCAACAATTATAAATGAAAATCACATGCATATATAATCTATTGTATAATTTAAATTAAATTTAGTTCACGTATAAAAATGGTTCTAAAATAATTAGTACAATATGATACAATGTTATTTTAACAACAAAATTTTTTTTTATTTAAAGTCTCAAATATCCATGATATACGTATAAGGGATATTTTGCCATTTTTGTATCTCACCTCTAATCATTAAAGTTAATTTGAGGAAAAATATTTTTGACAATAGAATTATTTTGAATTTAGTTAACAAGTTGAGATTTTTTTAAACAATAAAAGTGAAATATTTTGGGAACTTAGTTGTTTATTTTCCCACAATTAAAAATTGCTATATTTTAGTAATTGTTGCCATTGACTTTTCATTATGTAGACTAATTTTTATCAATGCAAAATTAGTTTTATTAACAATAATTGAAGTTTCATTGATCCGAGGATTGGCATTCTATTGTTATTATTTTATATGTAAATATTTAACCTAAGTAATAAAATAAATAATAGCTACTTAAAAAAAGGAAATTGGTGCTCAATTGATTGTTGTGTAAAATATTAGTATACAATTAACTAGAGCTTGAAATGGAATTAAATTTATTTAGTATTTTACTACTAACAACTTTGACTCCATTTAATGGTTAAAGAAAAAATAAAAGAGACGAAGAGATTGGGATTGGTTCCTTAGTGTGAAAAAGGAAAGTTCCTCTAAAGTAATGTTGCGTGAAATTCTAGATGCATATGAAATTAGAAATGTAACAACTTTGCAATTCATTTTCATTCATGATGAATTTCTTCGATTCTATATAGAATTGCAATTTTTTTTTATTCAGAATAAAATATTCTTTTTTTGTCATAATGATGGCTTTTGTTTTTAAGATTATCTACATGTCAGTGGTTAGTATTATTGATAAGGTTAGAGGTCATGGAAAATATTACTAATTTGAGGAGAAATTATGTATTGTAAAAATGGTTTAATATTTTTCTACTAAACATAACTACTACATACAAAAGGACAAGATATTTGATTTTATTTTGCTTTGATTAGAAGAACTTGTACTAGTAATAAACGAAATTTCAATTCAACAATCAACGTATATATGATTACAATAATTTTTTAGTCAATTAGACTAATATATGCCATAAGTAGTAAGATTTAGTCATTTGTGAATTGATAATTTTAACAGTTTGCATAACATTCATCTATCAAAAATTATGATTATTATAAAATGACATTTTATAATAATTTATATACCATTTGCCAATAAAAAAAGAGTTTGATAGAAAAAATATGGATACAAATCCATAATGTAAATGATACAAAGTATGTTTGAAAGTCACAGAACTTAACATATGGGTAATTTTACTATAATTTTCAAAAATTATGCTATGTTAACACAACATTAATTATTATACTTGTGACCCAGAAAATAAATTTATTAAAATCTTACCATTTTATTAAATTCATAGGCATTAATATATGAAAATTGTGTTGTATAAGTAAGTGCTATTTTATATACAACTCGAAAGATTTGTTGTTATTATAATACAACTTTAACTTTTATATTTGTGACCCAGTAAATAAATTTATTAAAATTTTACCATTTTATTATATTCATAGGTATTAATATATGAAAATTGTGATGTATAGATAAGTGCAATCATATATATATATATATATATATATAATAAAGTCGTATTCTCATGCTTATCCCTTCATGTTTTTTCTTTCCTACGTGGCTTGACGAGACGGCAAGTAGTTTCCTACGTGGCTTGCTCCTTTTTTGTTTAGATATATATCAATTCTTATTTCCTATAAGATTTTTAATATTATATGATTCTTATTTCCTATCCAAAAAAAGGAACTGGAAAGTAATGCGATATAAATAAAAGAGACATAAATATCTCTATTAGATATATCTCCAAATTCATGGCAATAATTTGTGTACTGCATAGGGAATCGAAGTAAATAAGAATTGTTATCACTACAAGAAGTAAAAAAGTAACTAATTTCAAAAGAACCCATTAATAACAGAAGTCAATACCTGATGTTGGAAATACGATTCTTAATAGATTTTATTATTGGGTGTGTTATCAAGATATAGTGCATAGCACGAAATTTATGGAAAAGAAAAAGTTAATTGAATCCAATTAACTATATGTATTTGACTCGTACGGTCAAATATAAATTCCTATTTGAGCACGGATTTGTAAATTCCTATAAACCCGTTCGTTGTTAATCAAAACATGCATGTTATACTCATTGCTAGGTTATAGGATTCACAATACATCTCTACTTAGATGGTGGGGAGTATTTAATGTGTGGACCCACACCATAGGAGTCCATGCACTTAAAGGACTCGATATAGTTGAGGTGGTCTTTCAAGGTAGGTAAAATTTGTCTTGAGAACGCACTTGTATTTCCTATAAGAATTTTTAATATTATAGGATTCTTATTTCATATCCAAAGTTACGTACTTTAAACAACTTAAATCAAGATAAACCTACTTTTAATGTTCTTATTAATATCTCTTTAGATTCTTATCAATTCTTATTTCTTATGCCTACACTATATATAGCCTCCAATATATTGATTTCAAGCATCAAATTCATGGTTAGGTATTTTCAGCGCAAACGGTTGGCATATTAAAGCATTGATTTTGGGTTTCCACTCCTCTTGATTATCAAGTATATCTTCTTTCAATACATATTTTTTTTTAAAAAAAAAACCATGTTGATCTTCAATTGTAAAAGTTTAGTAACATATCTTGAATTTTTTTTTAATTTTCTGTTTGTTTTTTATGAACACATAGGATTAGTAATATATCTTGAATTAATATTAAATTTCTCTTATATTTCACATATTATATCTCACATAATATTTTTGCCTTTAATTTTGATAAATCATTATCAGATTGGTGGAACCGACAACCAATACCAACCTGAAGAATCTTCTTTCCAGATCCCAATTAGTATAACAGATGATTCTAATCAACAACATTTCAATACACTTCATATGAATCATTCATTAGAGGGTTCAATAAAAACCATAGAGGAAGGAAATCCTCGTAAAAAAATTTGCATGAGAAGGTAGATTTAATATACTATTTTACTTGCTTAAATTATAATCTTTACGTATTGTTATACACAACCTTGAATGTGATAAATCATTTATTTTTTTATACTTAGTTATCCTGCTTTGCTATCATGTAGTGATAATGGAAAATCAATAAATGCTGATTTGCACGGACAAATCGAGGAGAATGTTCAAAAAATAAAAAAATAAAAACAAGTTTCTGAAGAGTAGAATATTATTTGATACTATTTACTGCACTTTTTATTTATTTTCAAGTTTTTGAATGTTATGGTATTGTCGAATGTTATTTTTTCCATTTTTGAATTATTATTGTTCAAATTTATATTATAAGAATACTTTATATTACAATGCGCATGTAGTAATATACCTAAGAAATGCTATAATAAAATATACATTAAGTTTGTATTTCATATCGACATTTTTATAAAATTGACTAAATAGTTTATTATTTTTCGAAGATTTCCGTTCAACGAACGGGTACAAAACTAGTTCTATATATAACTCGAAAGATTTGTTGTTATTGTCATCCAAACTTTCTAACCTTTCACAAATTCAAAAATAATTCAAAATTTATAATATGACAAATTATTCTTACATATTTTTAAGGTCACGTGCAAAAAAAATAGTTTTCATAGTATATTTAAAATGCTTAAACAATATAACATTTATAAATGTTACGTACAATTGTGTATCATATAGTTACATTACGAGTAATTACTAACTATAATACTAAGTTTTAATCATTAATAAAAAATTTTAGCATTACTTCAAATAAACTTCCTAATACTTGTTTCATATAAGTTTTTTTAAGTAAAATAGTAAATTTATACCACAAACTAGTAGGTTTTGACCACTAACCAAATTTACTATTCTATCAACAATATTTACTATTAATCTATAACAACTTACTATTACTTGAACTAAGCTTACTCTCCAAAAAGTAAGTTTTGGATATTGAGTAGTAATTTATTTTTTTTAAAAAAATAAGTTCCATATTTATTCCAATTTACTTTTTGAGACATAAAAGTTACTAATTTATCGAGTTAACTTACAATTTTTTATGTAAAACTTACTAATCAAATTTTTAGGTACTATCTTATTTAGGTGACCAGTCCAATAGGTAATCAAATAGTCACTAAAAGTATTTTTACCTGTTATATCAGGTAAAAACAGTTTCGTTATCATAACGATCGTTACTTCAGACTTTTCCCATTATAATTTGTCATTCTTTCTTCATATACAAAGATGTGAATACACGCTATGATTGGTAAAAAGAAAAAATATTATTGTGTTAACAAGCAACATTTCATAAAATACTTTAGCATAGAAATGTATAAAAGTTTGGAAAAATATAATTACATGCAAAGCACGTATCAGATTACTAGTTTAAAAAAAAAAGAGAGAGAGAATAAAGCTAGACAATCTGCACATACAAGAATAAGACGCCAAGATCTACCAGAAATTATGGAGATGATCATAAATCCATGTCTGAACGATCAATAAGAACCTTGAAGTCCTCATTTCCCATTTCAAGTAGTTCCTCCTTAAGCTTTAGCACTGACTCTTCAACAGAGCTCGTGCACAATTGGACCTCAATCATCTCCAGAGTAGAGCTTTCACAAAAAGCAGAGGGGCTCTCCTCAAGCTGCCTGCAACTTCGTAGAATTAGGTGTTGAAGCTGTGGCAGGTGATCACTAGAGGCATTCCACTGAGCAATGTTTAGATTGTCCAGCTTCAAAAATTTCAGTTTATGGAACTCTCCTTCTTTCATTTCCCATACTTTCCCCTCGAAGGCTCTAGAAAGTAATTTGAGAACTTCAAGGTTGGGTAATCTCCCAATCTGTGAAATGCAATCCCACGGTAGACGGAATTTTGATAGAGTCAACTTTTTGAGATTTAATGGGAAGTCAAACTCACAAGGAAGAGAAATTCGACCAGAATACAGTACATTCAATGACTCGAGCTCTGTCAGAAAGTTTAGTACTGGAAACTGATTTAGCTTCCCAGTATTATCCCGTAATTCAGAAAATACACATCTCAGTTTCCGAAGTTTGAGTAACCTCCTCATGATATTCTCTGTACCTTTACCACATAAGAGATATGGACAGGAAAGACTGATTAGATTGAGTACTTGAGGAGAAAGTGTAATTTCACCGTCTTGCAATGTGCAAGTGGCATGCATATTTACGTGGACATGTCTCAACTTTTCCAAGCTCCAAATGGTATAAGGTAGTAGAACTTCACCTCTTAATCCCTTCACCAGCAAGGTTTCAAGATCCCGGAGATGGGATATTGATGCTGGAATACAGTCTATATTGCCACAAAGTGCTAAATATCTTAGGTGAATCAACAACTGAACTCCAGTTGGGAAAGAATTTCCCATATTGATGCATTCCAAATCCAGCACTCTAAGAAGTTTAAAGTTGTCAAAAATGAAGGAGATATCATAGGGGCATCTTGGATACAAATCACTGGTAGCAGAGAACAATAGAGTGTGGACATGTGGCCCAGAAGGTCTTGACATGACAAAGTGATTTCTCTTAGAACAAATGGACAATCTGCGTTTTTCGTATGTGATAGAGTTTGTGGGATATGAGTAGTTGGGATCAACACCGTAATCCAAATCCTCAAGAGTGGAAGCAAAAAGTTCTTCATACCCATTTTGACACTGCAAAATGTTTTCTTTGTCAAATTTTAGCATGCATAATGTGCGCAACATGTCATGAACTCGACATGTTTTGACACCTCCAAGTGATTTTTTTTTGGAAGTCATTATTAGGCTTCTACCAATCAGATCCCTCAAGTACCCTTCTGCAACATCTTCATTATTCTCTTGGTCTGTATTCCATATGAATCCTTCTACTGGCCATAACCATGTCAACTTCCTAACTGGAATGTCCTCATCCTCCAAAAATACTCCAGTATAAAGAAAGCAATGCTTCAAATGGTCAGGTAAATACCTGTAGCTCAGCTCTAGGGTGTCCATGCACCTCGTTTCAATGTCCTCGGCAATGTGTGAACATATGCTTTCTGAAACTTGTTTCCACCAGTCTGGTGCCTTGTCAGTCCTTTCAAGGAGACCAGATATTGCAACAACTGCGAGAGGGAGTCCTTTACAACTTTCTGCAATTTGATTTCCTAATGCCACCAGTTCATCAGGGCACTCTTTTGTGTCAAACACTCTCCTCTGGAACAGCTTCCAGCTCTCATCGTTAGAGAGTAGCCGAAGGGGATGAGGAGCACTATCTACTTTCATTTTTCTAGCCACATCAGGGAGACGACTCGTGATCAGTATTCTGCTTCCATTGTTGTCATTTGGAAATGAACCTTGAAAATCGTACCATGCGCTAGTGCTCCAAATATCGTCCATGACAATGAGGAACCTATTTCTCTTTAGGCATTGGTACAACTTCATCTCTAAGTCTCCATCGCTCATTTCAAGGATATGATCCGTAAGTTCAACAATGTCACCTAAAATCTCAAGGAGCAATTCCCTTTTCTGATATGCCTGGGAGACAGAACACCATGCACGAATGTGGAAATGATAAATAACTGAAGGATCAGTGTATACCTTTAAGGCTAAAGTTGTCTTGCCGAGTCCAGCCATGCCAACAATTGAGACAACATCTAGTTGTGGTGATCCTGCTATAAGTCTATCAATGACTAATTTTTTCCCATCAGCAAGATCAATCACAACTTCATCAATTTTGGGAATTTTGGGTGGTGATATTACATTCCTTGAAAAGGTGGGAACATTATTGATGTTGATGCCATGTGCATTCTCATAGATTTCTGTTGCCTGAAGCTTGACGAGTTTGAGATCTTCAATGAGATCAGAAAGCCATATCGGATGATACCATTGCAAACAATCTCCAAGAATAAACACATCAATGAGATACTCCGCCTCAAGTATCACTTCCATAATGGACGAATCCAGAGTTTTCAAATCCTGATGCTCCTTATATTGTTCTTCGATATCTCTGAGGAATGATCTCAAGAACTCTATCTCTTCATGAACAACATGAATTTGATGTATGACAGAAACAACATAATCAACTTCAGAGTTCAGTAGTTCCCTGAGATTTCCTAAAAGGAAATCAATGAAACCAAATCCTTCTGTCTTCGGGAAATGAGATCCTAATGACTTGCGAACAGTTATGTAACTCTCTTTGATCTCTGCATTGACAAGATTCATCTTTTTCACTAACTCAGGAAGCAAAAAACTGAATTTCATCACCGTATCTTCTGTACTTTCATTTTCAAGAAGACAGTCATACAAAAAAGCTAAATTTCTTGTTATAGATTCTGCTTGTGTCAGGAGGAATTTCTCATTCTCTTCGTCAGAACCAATCAGGAAAGGTCTCAGGACTATTAGCCCCTGATCAAGGCTTTTGATTTCGTTCTTCACGTTGACTACATAATTTGGGTGTCCATTAAGAAGCTCTTCCAGAAGTATCTCTGTCTTCAAAAGCTTAATCTTCTCTTGCAACTTAAGTAGCTCATCTCTCAACTTGCCTATAGTGACAGACTGGGCATGAAATGATTGATAAATAGAGGTAGCCTCCCTAGCCAAAGTTAGAATATGCAGCCATACCAGCTTAGGAGCTTTGCTTTTCCCCTGGAATGCATTCCTATGATAATTTTGCAAATGCATCCCATTTGTCCTTTGTGGAAAGAATCAATGCAATTCTCAAGGAATTCCAAACTGATCTTCTGGTTTAGCAGCTCGATTAGGAATACCTCTGCCCTCAGAAGCTCCATCTTGTCAAGCAACCAAAATATTGCAGGATCAGTTCCTTTAGGTTTGTCTTGTGTTGTTCTTTTCACATGGAAAGAGTAACCGAAAGACCCAAGCTTGCAAACGGCTGCTGTAATATCCTTTAAAAGAGGCTTTACATTATCCTCTTCTGGAGCACGAGCGTGAAGGACAAACATTATCAGCTGTGTGAGCCCATCGTATATGGTTTGAAGTTGAGGATCCTTCTCACGAATAAGAAAATTGACAAATGCTTCTACAGCCAATCTCTGGGGTTTGAATTCTGAATCGTATTTGATTCCATAGAAACACAACTGTGTAGTTTCTGGAGTATTAGGCTTCAACGCCTTTAGCAGATCAGAAAGCATAATGATGATCTCCTGGCTCTTGTCTTCATCCATTTGATGAATCCAGCACAAGTAAGAAACATGTGCTGCCCGGATAATTAAAGCACCAAAATAAGATGTGAAACCTAAGTATACATGACATTTCATGGACTTGATATAGGTATCCATACATTTTAGCATGTCTAACATAGTATCAAGTTGAACGTAGATATCCCTTTGCAACTTGCCTTCGCTGCGACAAAGAGACAACAGAACGTTGCGCAGAAAAGAATGGAAGTTATACCATTTAAGCTCATGGCATAGGGGATGGGGGCATCTTAATGAAAAGTTGTTTGCAAAAGCATAAGCATCTTTCATTTGTGGTCTCAAGAGCATAAATTTTTGTTGCAACTTACTGATTGCATCTTGATGCGACGGCCAAGTACGCAGTCCGAGCTGAGCTGCAAAGATCCGACCTGGGAGAGCGTAGCGGAACCGAGGAGGGAAAACCGAACTGGCTATCCTGTTAAGAAAGAACAACGATGGGGCTAGGGTTCCCGAAATAGCTCCGACGGTCAAGTCAGTGGAGCTTAGAAGTAGGGCAACAGTAGAGGGAACTGTAGATGGCATACCTTGTGTCGTCTTGTGGCGCGGTGTATATAGACTTGAACGAATAGTAGTTTCCTTATAGGAGTCAAAGTCCCCTTAAGGTTCGGAGTCTTTCTAGGGTTTCGTACGACAAATAACGTCCAGGTGGGATCCATTCATCCCGCAGCCTCTATAGCCTTTCTGGTCTGGGTAGCCTCCCTGGCTAGTTCGACCTTAGTTGACTCACGGGCCGGTCCGACCTCGACACCTTTTTGGGTCTGCTCGGCCTCCACTGCTCTTCTACCCTGTCCGGCCTCGGCAGATTCTTTGGCCTGTTTGGCCTCAGCTGCTTCTCCGGCCTGTTCAATCTCGGCAGCCTCTTTGGCATGCACGGTCTTAGCTGCTTCTCCGGTCTGTTTGACCGTGGCAGTGTTTTTAGCCTGTAGGACCTCGACAACCTCTTGGGTCGTCATGACCTTGGTGGTTGATTGGGCCTGTAGGTCTTCGGCTGCTCGCCTGGCGCGCGCGTCCTTAACGATTTCTCTATCCTTCCCAACCTCTCTGACCTTTCTGGGCTGACCGACATCCGTTTCAGTTGATCCAGAGGAGACACCATCCGCTATGAAATCTGCCAGAGCTTGGGCTTTGATGGCCGTCCTCGGCTGGTATCCCAAATTGTATTCCGATAACTCCACAGCTCATTTCACCATCCGACCTGAGACCTCGGGTTTAGAGAGGATCTGCTTCAGGGGTTGGTCCGTCACCACCACTACGGGATGAGCTTGAAAGTATGACCTGACTTTCCGAGCGGCATGCACTAGCGCTAACACATATCGTTCTACCGCCGAGTACCTCGTTTCGGCGGCCCCTTGTAGGGCGCGGCTAACGAAATATACAGGTTTTTGGACTTTGCTTTCCTCCCGCACCAGCACCGCGCTAATGGCCTCCTCCCCCACAGCTAAGTAGATGAACAGGGTTTCCCCCTGTCCGGGAGAGGTTAGGGCCGGCAACCGAGCGAGGTGGGCTTTCAACTCGTCAAACGCTTTTTGGCACTCTGAACTCTACTCGAACTGCCGACCTCCCCTTAGGGTCTTGAAGAAAGGAGATCCCCGAACTGCTAATTTGGACAAAACCCTGTTCAGAGCTGCTATTCTCCCCGTCAGGCGCTGAACCTCCTTAATGTTCCGGGGTGGAGCCATGTCCATAATGGCTTTGATTTTGTCTGGGTTAGCTCTTACCCCTTCTTTGGAAATCATGTAGCCCAGGAATTTTCCCGACCTGACCCCAAAGGTGCACTTCTTGGGGTTTAACCGTATCCGTGAGCTCCGAAGAATTTCGAAAATTTCTCTAAGGTCAGCGATGAACTGCTCCTGAGTCCAACTTTTCACTAAGATGTCGTCCACATAAACCTCCATGTTTCAACCGATCTGATTTTGAACAACTTTTACCAACCTCTGGAGGTCGCTTCCGTGTTTTTCAGTCCGAACGGCATGGTGACATAACAATAGGTGCCATTTTCAGTGATAAACGAGGTCTTCTCCTGATCCTCCTCATCCAGGGCTATCTGATGATACCCTTTGAAGGCGTCCAAGAAGTAGAAGATCTCGTATCCAGATGTTGAGTCCACGAGTTGGTCAATCCGTGGTAATGGGTAGCAGTCTTTTGGGCACGCCTTATTCAGGTCAGTGAAGTCCACACACATCCTCCAAACCCTGTCTTCCTTTTTCACCAGAACTGGGTTAGCCAGCCAGGTCGGGTAAAAGACTTCTTTCACGATCTTGGCTTCCAGCAGCTTGCCGACCTCACTTCTGACGACCTTGTTTCGCTTTGGCGCAAAGTTCCTCTTTTTCTGCTGCACAGTTCGGATGTTAGGGTCCACATACAGCCTGTGAACGACCAACTCGGTGGGGACCCCTGGCATGTCATCAGCACTCCAAGCAAAAATCTCCTCGTACTCTTCTAACAGAGATTCCAAGGAGCTCTGTATGGGCTCGCTTAGGCAAGTGTCCACCTTGACTGTGCGCTCAGGTCGGTCGTGATGCACAAGCAGCTCGATCAACCCCTCATCCGTTTGCAATTTCTCTCATTTTCCCATGGGTTCCCATGGCTCCAAACAAGCTGTCTGAGCTACTAATTTCTCCTTGCCTTTGAGGGTGGCAATGTAACACGCCCTAGCCACCTCCGGATCTTCGAGCACCTCGGCTACCCCAGCAGGAGTAGGGAACTTCATGCTGAGGTGTAGGGTAGAGCAGACAGCTCGGAGGGCGTTCAAAGTGGGCCGTCCCAGAATCATATTGTACGACGAAGGTTCTTTTACCACCGCAAAGTTTACCGGAACAGTTCGGCATTTCGTGGACACCCCTACCGTGACCATAAGAGTTATCATCCCCTCTGACCTCACCGGAGGGCCCGTAAAGCCAACCAAGGGAGTTCGGACAGGGACGAGCTGCCTGTCCTCCAGCTGTAGCTCCTTGAAGGTCTTGTAGTACAATACATCGATGGCACTGCCATTGTCGATGTATACCTTCTTCACCTTGTAATTACAGGTAATGACCTCTATTACAATGGTCTCATTGTTGTTTGAAGCCAGGGGGACCGCATCTTCAGGTCCATAAATGATTTTCTCATACATCTTCAACCGTTTGCTCGAACTCTCTCCGCTGGGAGGAGGGCAATTGTGACGCCGGGCTGCATGGCTATCTTCTCCTGCTGGTCCTCCCAATAGTGTTGATCACCTCGACCAGATTCTGAGCCTTCTGCTCGGGAGATCGGCCACGAGGCCCCTGAGGCCGATATCGGGGGTAGCTCGGGTGCTCCGGCCTGGGCCTCCCCCGCCGCTGGTCAGTTCGGTCATCACGTACGAACTGCCCGAGGTGGCCTCGTCTGATCAACTTTTCGATGTCTTTCTTGAGGTGACGACAGTCCTCCGTATCATGTCCCACATCCCGGTGATATGCATAGTACAGACCTTGATCCCGCCTGTTCTTGTCCCCGACCAAGGGACGGGGAGGTCGGATGAGCCCTTCTTGTTCCATTACGGCGAGGATCCGAGCTCGAGGTGCAGTGAGGGCGGTCCAGGCTTGTCTCCCCCATTGGACAGTTTCTCGACAGGCGGTCATAGGCGCTCTTCCGCCCCCTGGCCGGGTCGCGGGTCTACCTGATCGGCGCCTCTTCTGCGCTTGTCGTCCCTCAGTCTTTCCTGTGCGCTCTTCAGGCGATTGGCTTCCTCAGCATTGGCCTTCTCGTGAGCTCGGTCCAGCATCTTCCGCACTGTTTTGGGAGGTCTTTCCACAAGCTCAGTGTAGAGCTTCTGTTTACGCAGCCCATTGATGAAGGCAGCCATGACCACCTTGTCATCACGATCACGAACCTGAAGGGACTCATTATTGAAGCGCACCATGTACTCGCGCAAGGACTCCTCAAGCCTTTGCTGGATTGTCATCAGATGAGCAGTGTTTTTAGAGAAGGCGCGCGACGAAACGAACTGGGTTGCAAATAGTCGAGCGAGCTGGGCAAAGGACCGGATAGACCTGGGGGGAAGCCCCTGGAACCCATTGACGCGCCTTTCCTTCCAGAAACATGGGAAAGGTCTTGCACCTGACTGCATCCGCCGCAGTTTGCAGGCACATCTGGGTCATGAAGGCGAATAAGTGATCCTCTGGATCCATGGTCGCATTGTAAGATTTCATGCTTGGTATCTTGAACTTCGCAGGCAGCGGGTATTCCTCGATATCGGGCATAAAGGGGGAGGCAATGTACCTGTCCGCATCAGGATCCAAAAGCAGGTCCAGCTCGTCCTGCACCTGGAGCTGCTCTCTCCGCGGGGAGAGCTCCCCTATCGGATACCCCCAGACGGGTTCCGGGTGCTCAGTCCGGGAGTGTTTGTGGGAAGGTTCCATGACGTCGACCTGTTCACGCGTGAGCTCCCGGCGCACCCGCTTGGTCCAGTGAGTAGGGTTGCCCGTTCGAGATTCTGACAGCCCATCTCCTGGGCTCTTAAGCCCCTGGACCGGATGGCCTCCCGTCTGTCCCTTGAGATAATTCATGATTGCCTCGAAAGTGGGCAGGTTCTCGGCCACCGTTTGGACCAATTGCTCAGGCGGGATTCGCGAGAGCCCCACCCCCTCATCTCCAGGAGTCGGACCCTGAGTGGGATTTTGGGGGCTGCTTCTCTCGTTCCCCTTAGATCCATCAGCGTTTCTCTGCGACCTCGTCCTTGGCATGATTCGCAAAAGGAGAATTACTTTCCCACAGACGGCGCCAATTGATGCGACGGCCAAGTGATGTGAGACGGATCTAGACGAACACCAAGTTGGGATGTTTTGCGGAACTTTGACCCTTCTAGAATCACGAGCCACGAACTAAGGAGATTCCTTAACCCACGACTAGCCACTTTAGTGAACCAAAAGTATAGATAGAAGAACGCCACAATCAAGGAGACTACTTGATTGATAAGTTCGTTGAACAACTTGAGATTAATTCTCAAGTATTCAAAGGAAATTCTCTTGAGGCAAGAGAGAGTGAAATAACTCACATATATTTTATAAAATCTGAATTCTGTCCTCTAATGAATGAAAACCTAGGCTATATATAGCCTTACAGGACTCAAACCCTAGAATGTCCAATGGACGACCTTGCCCTTCATTAAGGGCGAAAATGTCTAACAACTAATTGACTAAAATTAAGACTCTAAATTCGGCCAAAGTGAAGTGAAAATTGACCGAAATTATTAATGCTAACAAACAACTAATAATGGAAACTAAAACCCTAATTAGCAAGCTAGTACTCCGCGAACTAGTCTTTACTTGAATCTTCCAATTCCCCATGTGCTTGAATGGAATGGGCCTTGGTCTCTATATTCTCATCATTCCCCTCCTCTTAAAGGCGATTTGTCCCCAAATCATGACTCTTCTTCCAAAACAAAGGTGATGAGAGCATGTGTATAGTCACCAAGCAGCCTGCATGTCGCCTTCTCAAGCGAAGAAAGATCAGGACACCCTTGTGGGACACCAGGAAAACTTGTGGTGGTGGTAGATACATGTTGCGGACAGCAAGAGTTCCATGATAATGGCCACACAAGTGACGTCTCAAGCCTATGGGTGGACCGTGAGCGGACGCCCGGTGAACCAAGGTTTGGTTGGGCTGCGCGTTGTACGCATCAAGACGTGCAAAAGCGGCATCAAAGGCCATTGTAACCCGACTAGTGCTGGTTGGAACAAGTAGAACTGGTACAGCACAAGGGCTTAGATTCTCTTGAATCCAACCCTTACCAAGCAACTCCTCCACTTGTCGTTGTTGTTCCTTGGTTTCCTCAGGATTGGTCCTATATGGTGCCTTGTTTGGAAGGGAAGATCCAGGAATGAAATCAATTTGATGTTCAATTCCCCTTGATGGAGGCAATCCATTAGGTATATCCTCAGGAAAGACGTCTTGATACTCCTGTAAGAGGTTAGTAATAACACTAGGCAAAGAAGCATCAAGAGCATTAGTGAGTAAGGATTCCTTGCCAAATAAAATAAATAAAACCTGATTAGAATGCAAGGCCTTTCTCACATCTTTCACCTTGGCAAGCATGCTGGGTTTTCTCTCCTGTGCGGGCTCGAAGACCGAATGAGAGTGATCCAACTTGCTTGAAGAAGGATCGGCCAACACTAATTTCTTAGCTTTGGCGTTGTCCTTCTTGGTGGTAGCATGCAAGTCATACTCTTTTTGTAGACTAACTTGATCCTCATGTACTTGTTGAGGTGTAAGAGGTGCAAGTGTAATCTTTTTACAATTATGCATAAAAGAGTATTTGTTCAAGAAACCATCAAAAGTGACTCTTTTGTCAAATTGCCAAGGACGCCCTAAGAGTATATGTGTAGCTTGCATTGGTACTACATCACACATAACATCATCTTCATACCTACCAATGCGAAAAGTAACCAGAACTTGTTTAAGAACACGTACCTCTCCACTGTTGTTTAACCACTGAAGCTTGTAGGGATGGGGGTGCTCACTAGTTGGCAAGTTTAGTTTCTCCACCATCAATGCACTAGCAACATTAGTGCAACTTCCGGGGTCAATCACCAAGCTGCATACCTTGTTGGTCACATGGCACCTAGTGTAAAAGATGTTGTCACGTTGAAGTTCATCTTTACTAGCTTGAGTAGCTAGGGCTCTCCTTGCTACCAATCCAACTTTGTCTTGAGTTGGAACTTCCTCTATCTCATCTTCCTCTTCAACCAAGGAAGGCATGTCTTTGTACTCCTCCTCTTCATCATCAGTGACAATATCTCCTGCTCAAGAAACTCCCAAGAGGTTTACTCCTAAGCCAAGAAAGCCCCGTATGGATGCAAGGACGTACAAGAAACTGTTTATACGTAGGGAGGTGCAAATCTTCAAGAATCAAGATGGTCAAGATCCTCAAAAAACTCAACGGGTGATACAAGTGATCAAGGCTCAAGGTGTGCAAGATTTTCAAGAGGAGGTTGGTCAAAACTTTTGAGTAGTCTTTTCTTGATGTAATTTTCTGGTTTGTTGGAACAAGTGCAACAAGACAGAATTTGGCAAAATAAAAGTGCGGCTTCCTTCTTGTTTGTTTGCTACCCGAATGCCTTTTCTTTTTCCTTTTTTCTGTTTGTTTTTTTTTTTTTTTGACTCTAAGAACACACAATTACTCGGCTGTTTTTGGGTAGAATTCCAGAATTTAATGTCAATCCAATGTTCTCCTTCAATCCTCCAATAATTATCAAGACATGTATCAAAGTTTCAAGACTTCAAGATTAGTTCAAGAAACTCAAGAACCCTAGATTATAGCAGTCCCTCTTCAAGATTCCAACCCCCAAACAAGTTTAACCACAAAAAATCAGTTTAGGAGATTAATGAAAAACAACTTGGGGAATAAACTAAAGCTGGAACAGATTTGGTACGAAACTTGCGCCCAAGGAAACACAACGACGGCACAAAACCCTAGCGGCTGGATTTTTTTTTTTTTCTTCTAAACCAACACAAAACTTCAAGAACAATATAACAAGACACCAAAATAAGAAAGAAACACAAGTTATGGGAAAAAAAAAAAAAATTTTTTTCGGGATGAACAGTGTCGCTACAGAGCGATGAACAGTATCGCTACAGTACGGCGCGGTGAACAGTAGCGATGAACAGTACGATGCTACAGTACTTTTTTTTTGAATTGACACACAAACTGATTTGGAACAAGAGTATGTGACTCGAAACACAAAAGAAAAGAAGGATATAACCTGGTGGTTGTCGACTAGCTCTGATTACCAACTGATGTGAGACGGATCTAGACGAACACCAAGTTGGGATGTTTTGCGGAACTTTGACCCTTCTAGAATCACGAGCCACGAACTAAGGAGATTCCTTAACCCACGACTAGCCACTTTAGTGAACCAAAAGTATAGATAGAAGAACGCCACAATCAAGGAGACTACTTGATTGATAAGTTCGTTGAACAACTTGAGATTGATTCTCAAGTATTCAAAGGAAATTCTCTTGAGGCAAGAGAGAGTGAAATAACTCACATATATTTTATAAAATCTGAATTCTGTCCTCTAATGAATGAAAACCTAGGCTATATATAGCCTTACAGGACTCAAACCCTAGAATGTCCAATGGACGACCTTGCCCTTCATTAAGGGCGAAAATGTCTAACAACTAATTGACTAAAATTAAGACTCTAAATTCGGCCAAAGTGAAGTGAAAATTGACCGAAATTATTAATGCTAACAAACAACTAATAATGGAAACTAAAACCCTAATTAGCAAGCTAGTACTCCGCGAACTAGTCTTTACTTGAATCTTCCAATTCCCCATGTGCTTGAATGGAATCGGCCTTGGTCTCTATATTCTCATCACCAAGTACGCAGTCCGAACTGAGCTGCAAAGATCCGAGCTGGGAGAGCGTAGCGGAACCGAGGAGGGAAAACCGAACTGGCTATCCTGTTAAGAAAGAACAACGACGGGGCTAGGGTCCCCAGAATAGCTCCGACGGTCAAGTCAGTAGAGCTTAGAAGTAGGGCAACAGTAGAGGGAATTGTAGATGGCATACCTTGTGTCGTCTTGTGGCGCGGTATATATAGACTTGAACGAATAGTAGTTTCCTTATAGGAGTCAAAGTCCCCTTAGGGTTCGGAGTCTTTTTAGGGTTTCGTACGACAGCCTCTACAAATTCGGAGGCGGCGGCCCACGAGGCCCACACCCTGGGAAGGCGACTATAATGGCCGAGCTGACCCTTTCTACGCCGAACTAAGGCGTCCGAGCTGCAGGAACCCCATCGCCGACCTGTATGTGCGGCATGCTGAGCTGACACGTGTCACGCGTGGATTTGCCCCACTACACATCTCTAAAATCTTCCCTTGTTGTGAAGCCAACTGCATTAAATGCAACTGCAAATGTATCCCTTGCCTCTCTGAATGCAGCTTCAAGGTCCATCACTAGGGACCTCCATCTCCTGACCAACACCGCACTGCTTATCTGAACTGCCCAAATTTGCAACATAGCTCAGAAACATTTTCCACAGATTAACTTCCACTTGGAGGATCCTCCGTTGGAAAGAAGAATCTGGTGGACAAAGTGACATTAGTTCTGGGCTTTCCAGCTGCTTTGATAGAGAATCAACAATATCAGTGGAAATTCGAATCTCACTCTTAACAAAATCTTGTTTTTTCTTATGCTTGAGAAGTTTTCGAAAGGACTTCATTGAAAGATCCAGGAGTACTAGCAGCAAACTTAACAACTAGCAGAGAAAAAGGATTCTGAACTTTTTGCAAGAAAATAACCGGGGAGACTTGAGAAGAAATGGAATGGTGTTGAATGAGATGGAATGGGTGACGAGTTACAGATTAGCAAGGTTGGTAGCTGACCCTCGAACTTTGTATCAATGTTTTGTTTGGTCCTTCAACATTTGAGTGTCAACTGGGTCCTTGGACTTCTTAATTTGGTGCTCAAGCCAACATATAGGTGGGATAATTTTCACTTTGCATTGCTAATATTTAAATTAATGTCAATCTGGTCCAAAATTTAAAAATTGGTAAATATTGCCACTTTAATGATTTTGGATAAACTTTTAACTTTGGACTGGTTTAACTAATTAACACAAAATGATAAAATACTCTTTCAATTAATTTAATTCAAGTGCATATTGCTTTCTAACATGTTCAGAATATTATCCTTTCTATTGGGTTAAATAAACTATTTGAGTTGTAGTGACAATTTTCATAAAGACTGAGTACATATGTACAATATTTGTACCAATAAGGTAAGCAAAGAAGTAATAAAAAATAAAGGATAAAATGCGATAACGCTAATTTACTTTTATCTTTTTTTATTGTTATTATATAGAGTTTTTTTAACCTCCCAACCCCATTAATTTACTTTTATCTTTTGTTTCGTTATTCTATTGTCAAAATTTGTCGTCTTTTCCACTATCTCGACTACATAAAACTGTTAAGTTGATAAAAGAATCATTTATTTTTATTATTCGTATTATCAGGATTTAAGTGGAATAATAACAATAATAACCATGATGATAAGATAGATAGAGTCAACATAATGTTGTAGTGTAAAGCAGAGATAAACTTTTTATTTGTTAAAGTATTTTTTTAATATCTAGTATGTATAAACTTTTAGCTAGGTAGTATTGTTATTCTCTATTAGTTAGGTTAATTTACCGTTACTTTACAAAAAGCAATAAAAATGGTAAATATGCCTTATTTTTTTGACGGGAGAAATAGATTTCAAATCAAAATTTAAGGGTAAAGTACTTACATTGTGGTCTAGAAGGACCATGTAAAACTATATATCCTTATACTATATAAGAATGAGTTTTGGTCAAAGAGGACTTTGAATTTCAACCACATGGGTAGGGGTATTTTGGAAATGTAAAATAATGTGTTGCTTTTTTTAAGTTTTTTGTACAACTCATGGCAACATGTGTTTGGGTATGTTTATAGATATGCCCTCATGTTGTATATTTAAAGTTTGTATTGTAGGTAGAGTACAATTTATGGTGAATTCTTTTGTCATACATTTCCAAAAATGGGGTTGTGTCCTTTTATGGGTATTTTGGGAATGTATGATTATGTTGGTTATCTTTTTATCTGTGGGTACAAGTGATAATAGCCGTTGTATGGTTGTAATTAGTTAAACGTCCTTGGTCTCTAATTAAATTGGGGAGAATGTGGTTTAGTAGGTAATTAGTGAAAATAATTAATCAGAGAAGGGTATTTTGGGAATGCGAGTTTGTTGTACTGCTCTTTTTAACTGTTGGTACAACTCATAATAACTTTTGTCTTGGAGTAATTACATAAAGATGGTGAGTTGCAAATTAAAGGTTGGAGAACATAGTTTGATGTAACTGATTAGACTTCTCGACTAGCTAAATTCCATTCATTGCATGGGTTTATTGCAAATGATTTATTAGACACAATCATTAGGGATAATTGGTAGAAGTTGGCTAGATAGGTGTTATTATTCAAATTATGCTGCGTCAATTTCATGTATTTTGGCTTACGGTCTTTACTGTTTCCAACCATTCTAGGGCCAGGATGGTTAAGACAAAATTAATGCTAATTATTAGAAAATTTAAAGTATCAAGTGTTGGACATCTGTTCATTCCCTTTTCTCAGTTTTTGGATCTGCTCAACAAAGGTATTGTTGTTTGGAACCATCTCTCATCCATTTGAAGACAAATCATAACAATCAATTGACTTTTAGTTTTTTGAACTGTATTCTTTTGCGTTGCTTGTATTTGTGGTAGGAACAGGATTCATAAGAAGAGTGTTACATACTTACATCTCCTAATCAGAATCTCCAAGCCAAGATATGTTGAAGCTGTATTTTTTTACATTGAAATTTGTCATAATTTGCAAATAACTTGTGATATGTGTATAACTGCTTTCTATGCACATGCTAAGATATTTAATTAGGTCATACTAATGCATTAATAATGTTAGCCTCGTGTGTGTGAGGAAAAGTTTTGTAAGGAATATTTGGAATAAGGTAACCAAAATTTTATCCTTCCTACTGAATCTTTTAAATTCTTTTGATATACATGTAGTTAGTTCTGGAATTGATTTTGGTGTTAGTGTGTACTTAGTGATACTGATTTAGTTTGGTGACAGAGCTCATTCATTTATGTATTTGGTCATATATATGATTGTCTGATTTCTGGGAATACTTGATTCATTTGGTGGTAGTTTGACCTTTGTACTACTGATTTGCTATGGTGATAAAGTTGATTCATCTATGTAATCATGTGATAAATTGATTTTGGTAGTTTGATGTTCTACTATGAAACTTATGACTTGTCTTAAACTTATGTTTGATAATATGTTTATTTTCTCTTATATTTTGCTAAACTTATGGTAATTGAGTAGTCCATAGTGGTTCAATAGAATTCATTAAATCTTTCATTCATGACCTCCTTCACAAAGCATTAGAATTCAACCTAAATTTAGATACATACTTTATTAGTATTACACTACAAATTATGCCAGATAAATAGTTCAAAAATTCGATTGAAGTTGGAGTTGTTTTATCACCAATTGACTAAAACTATAGCAAATTTAGTACTACAGAAAAATTATACGGACAAACATATTCTTATCTTTTGAAGATCTTTGTAAATACTTTATTACAATTTTAACAAAAACAAAGCTCCCAAAGTAGTTAAAAATGGATCTTAATTTATACAAGTTAATAACTTCAATTTCTAATAATTTGTAAAATCTTTACCTACTTAATTTATTAGCTATTGCACCAAATGAAATGATTGTTAGATGTTATCATACAGTAGCATTTGATAAATTTGACCAAAACTCATTCTTATATAGCATAAGGATTGAGGGATTATTTTTGGACTGAGGGATTATTTTGTAATCGTTAGTGCATTGGGTACAACTAATATAAGCATATGTATTGGTGTTATTTACTGAAATGGTGTCATAGTGCAATTAAAATAAAGAGACTTGCAGCTATTCATTCAATTATGTGAAACAACTCATAATAATACCAATGCATGAGTTCCCATGTCTGAAGCCCCTGTCTTTGAAACAGCTTCCATACCAGCAATATACCACTATTTACATCTCAATTAAATAGCCAGAAACATAGGTATGTTGATGATTTAATATCTAAGTATCGATTATGATTGTTCCGATATCTCCTCTATCACATTCTTCCTTTTGGTCCCTTTTCGGCTTCCAGGATTAGATTTAATGTCCTTTAAACTACTACATTATCCATGCATTTCCTTCCACTCATATTAAGTAGGATTCGGTTAATATGCATTATTATCTACAATAATTTTATTAATATTACTTAATATGCATTGTTATCCTACTCTTATCTTTATTCACTTGCTCACCTTGCAACAATATGGATGATATGTACCGATAGGTTCTTGATAAAAAATAACTTCTTGGTTAATATGAAAATAATATTCACTTCAATCACTAAAAAATTCTCTTTAATCATAGGCACTAAACATCCGCGCAGTGCGCGGGCACCTCCCCTAGTATATATATATATAAGTTTAAAGATCAAATAGACACTTTTGAAAGTTGAAAGTCTAAATAGAAAGATAGCAAATGCTCAAGGACCATTGGTCTCATTTAACCTTATAAAGTCATGGGGGAAAAAATGCAAACAAAGTAAAACTGTCCACGGACGTGTTAGGAAAAAAGAGTGAAGCTTCTCATGTGGCATAAAATATAGTAATATTGGTAATAATGATAAAGAATTTTGCAAGCAAAAAAAAAACAAAAATGGAAATCACAAAGGAATTGCCTGTCGAAGTTGACTTACGCTTGGCTTCCACATGTGTGCTGATTTCTTATGCATTTCCACGCGGTAATTCATTGTGAAATGTGCTGCTGAATTGGTCTTCCTAATATTGCTGAAATGCAGAGTTTATTAACTACATTTTAAAAAAAATATAATATAAGTGAGAGGGATCGAACTCAAGAACTCACATTTGATGCTCCCTCCTCCTCCTGAACTATCCAATTCATCATTCCCCTTAATTTATATAGACTAGTTAAATATGTATTCAAAACAAGGAAAATTTTTTAAACAAGACTCATTTGAATACAAAACTCTATTTTTTGATTCAGGGGAAAAGTGTGTAAATGACAAAAAATTCAACAAAATTTAACGGTCAAACTTACATCTATATTAGTCAGAAGTTTTGCCATTACATTTCTTGTCACCAAAGCCTCCATTGATTCACTGTGGTCCTAAATTTAGTAATTTAAGGTTTTGAGATAAATTATGTTAATGATGTCCAAATTACGGAGTTGGTGCTTTCGTCAAATATTTGCATCATTGCATAATTTTTATATCTATAAGAGATAATGATTTTTTTTAATAAAAAAAAGGAGATAATGATTTTTGGTTGTTTGTTTGGGTGCTTGGTTAGGCAGCACAATTCACCAAGCTGACTATTTTTTTTTTAAAAAACTTTGTTTTACAATTTGTCATTTTGCAATATGTACCAACAAGAGTCATTCTTTTGATGTTGTAGAAAGTGAAATATATTATTGTAAACGAAAAACTAAAAATGAAGTTCTAATGTTGACATGCATAGCTTTTTCTAATGAATCATAAGATGTCTTAATTCTTCAAGACTGAAAACTTACAAACTCAAATTAACTTGATTCTTCCCAATTGCTCTGTCATAGTTGTAAGCTGGTTGAGTTCAACTAAAACTTGGTTTATTTTGAAGGCAATTGGTTCATTTTAGCTTTTATGCTCTTATTTGTAGGTCACACGGAATTTTTTTCAAGGATCTAGGGGAATATTTTGGAGAATGCAAGTTGTTTTTCAATGGTAAAAAGTATGATTTTCAATGATTTATTGTGTTTTGTTCCGCTATATGAAAGTTGCAAATTAGCATGCAGAGCAAAGGAGCTGTTTCTTTCACTTGTTAATTTGTTTGGCTTTGATGGAAGAAATGCTGTTCTTATTGAGATAACATCTGAACTCAAATGTTTCTAATTTTTCAGCTGATGCTAAGATCTTTCTGGATGAAAAGGTGTGATGGGAAGTAGTTGGCTTCAAATTGTTTTTCATTAATCCCTTGCTGAACGAAATTTACAACTCAAATGGCAGGTAAACCCAGTAAAGACCAAAAAAAAATTTCTTTTTTATGATAAAGGAATTTTTACTTGCTTTATCCTTTGTTTTTCCTTGCTTGCTATACCAGGCAACAGGCAGCATGAAAAAAGGCTAAATATAGAAAAGTGTTGATATCATATGATTTCATTCATCAATTGATTCAGTTGTATATTTACCCATCAAAATAATAACAAGATGACAACAATAGCATTGTCTGTTCTCCAAATACCGATATATAAAGTTAATACTAAGAAAGTGCACGTGCGTTGCATGTGTTTTATTGTACTAAAACTTACCATAGTTCTATGTTATATATACTGTAGGCAAAGAATTAACAAAAAGTAAATATAAAAACTTATTTTAAAAGTTACCTTTTCTATGGAGCCATGTTGACTAATTGCTTATTCAATCTTTTTTCCTTATTACTATATTTTCTTCAAGTGATCTCTAATTTTTTTTCATTTCTTTTATAATCATTTGTCTTTATTTGTTAGCTATAATGTGTTGATACATAAACCTCTAGAAAACATAAACAATTATTGTGATAAATAAGAATATTGTATGATACTTTGCTTTCAAGTTATTTGTGCAAAATGACAAATATGTTTACTATTAAAAATGTAAATGCCATAATTGATAGAATCCATTTGAGTGCTTATAAATCATTTGATAGGTAAGTATCACCTATAAGTGGCCTTTTTATGAAACTAAGAAATGAGAAGAAGGTATAATAAAGAACTTGGTCTAAACTACCACTAAACTGATCTGATGTAAAACAGAAACTAGTCCAAAATTTGCAGTAGAAAAGATGAAACAGAAGTATTACAATAAAATGAGAAGAAAAGCTTCTAATTACTGAAATACTTGATGCAAAAAATTAATTCAACAGGATGTCCCATGGAAATGCTTGAGCATATGGAATCATAATATCATTTTTTTAGTGCAAAAAAAAAAAGAGAAAATTGCTTTTGTACAACACTGTTAACAATATTGATGTATTATTTAGTGTCTATTCATTTGTTGAAAGTCATGCACATATCAATGGATACAACTTAATTGCACACGTTTGCTAAAATATAATAAGCCATGTAGGTTAGAAGGAGAAGAGATAGCATAGACTTGCTGATTGAGACTTTTTTTTTTTTTGCTATGCCATGAAAGGTAAATTCAGAAAATCTTTCAACCCAGTGTTCATAGTATGATGAAAGCAATAAAACATAAAATCTTCAAGTTGCTATGCCGTGAAAGAAATTAAAATTAAACTAACATTTTGACTTGTACAGTCTCGAAGCCACCCTTGCCAGAACTCCCTGATGTAATAAGATCATCCTGATTCCCTTTTGTCAACATTTGCTGAGACTTCCATTTTCTGAACCCAGACAGCCAACTGAAACAAATATTGGTGTATTAGTTCTGTAGTAACTGTCCAAGTTGTGGCCTAAAGAACCAAAATCAAAGAACTAAAAAGCATTGTGGAATTGACACTTGGCAAGTACATACACAAGTATCTTCTTCTTCCTCAATTTTTTTTCCCACACAACAAAGTTTTGTTATTAATCTGCCTTTATTGCATTTAGTTAAATTCCTCTCTTCAGGACACATTAATTCTTTTTGACAGATTTACTTGTAACTAACAGGATCGAAATCTTGAAGAAGTTGTATGAAAGCAGAACTAAACTTAAAGTGCATAACTTCAAGACTTGAACCTATGAAGTGATGATTCAAGAGCAAAATAATCATGATTTGAGTGTTGACTACAAATCTCAAATAGTGGAGGATCTACTAAATTGGTAATAGAGAAAGTATATAAAGCCTAATACATCAACTCATAAAAGAAGTATACATTTACTCAGATCTAAGCAGAATAGCATGCCAAAGTTTTACCAGAATAGCATGTCCGGACGATCAACAAGGACCTTCAGCTCACCCCCCATGTCAAGTTGTTCCTCTTGAAGCCGTCTCACAGACTCTTCTACAGAGCAGATTAGCAGAATTAAATTGAGTATCATACTTTTGCAAAGCAGATTGGCAGAACTAAAATGATACAAGACTTAAACCTATGCAGTTATGAATGAAGAGTAATATAATCATGATTTGAGTGGTGACTTAAGTCCAACAAACCATAGGATCAAAAAAATTGGTAGCGAGAAACTACGAACTTCCTGCAAATGGTTGAATCTACTCACCTACATATAGAATAACATGTCAAAGTTCTACCATAAATTTCGGAGGTGATCAAAAATCCATGTCCGAATGATCAACAAGGACCTTCAGCTCATTCCCCATCTCTTGCTGTTCCTCCTCAAGCCGTTTCACAGACTCTTCAAGAGAGCTAGTGCACATTTGCACCTCAATTATCTCCAGAGTGAAGCTATCCCCAAAACCAGGGGGAACCTCCTTGAGCTGCCAGCAACTTTGCAAAATTAGGTGCTGAAGCTGTGGCAGGTGATCACTAGAGGCATTCCATTCAGAAAGGTTTAGACTGTCTAGCTTCAAAAATTTAAGTTTAAGGAACTCTCCTTCTTTCATCTCCCACACTTTTCCATCAAAGGCCTTAGACAGTAATTTGAGAACCTCAAGGTTGGGTAATCTCCCAATGTCCGAAATACAGTCCCATGGCAAGCGAAACTTTGACAGAGTTAACTTCCTGAGATTCAATGGGAAGTCAAACTTACAAGGAAGACCAACCCGGCCTGAGTAGAGTACATTGAGGGACTCAAGCTCGGTTAGAAAATTCATAATTGGAAACTGATTGCACTTCCCGGTATCATCCCGTAATTCAGAAAACAGACATCTCAGTTTCCGAAGTTTGACCAACCTCCTCATGATATTCTCTATACCTATACCATAAAGGAGATATGGAGAGGAAAGACTGACCAAATTAAGTACTTCGGGGAAAATTGTGCTTTCGCCATCTTGCAGGGTGATGGTAGCATAATTTTTTACATGGAGATGTCTCAATTTTTCCATGTTCCATATAGCATAAGGTAGTAATATTCTACCTTTCAACCCCTTCACCAGCAAGGTTTCAAGATTCTGAAGATGGGTTATTGATGCTGGAATACTATCTATATCGCCACAAAGAGCTAAATATCTCAGACCAACCAACACTAGTACTCCAGTGGGGAAAGAATACCCCATATTGATGCATTCCAAATCCAGCACTCTGAGAAGTTTAAAGTTCTCAAAAATGAAGGAGATGTCATAGGGACATGTTGGATACGAATCACTGGTGGCAGAGTACAGCAGAGAGCGAACATATGGCCCAGAAGGTCTTGACATGATAAAATGATTTCTCTTTGAACGAATAGACAGCCGACGTTTTTGGTATGTGGTAGAATTTTTGGGATAAATGTTATAGGGATCAACACCATAGTCTATATCTTCGTGAGAAGAATTAGAAGGTTCATTTTGGAACTGCAAAAGGTTTTCTTCTTCGGATTTTCGGATGCATAAGGTACGCAACATGTCATGGACGTGACATGTTTTCATTCCTCCATGCGATCTTCTTTTTGAAGGCATTACTAGACTTCTTTCAATCAGATCCCTCAAGTACCCCTCTGCAATATCTTCTATGCTTTCTACCCCTGTATCTGTTATAAACCCTTCTGCCCTCCATAACCATGTCAACTTCCTAACTGGAATGTCTTTGTCCTCCAAAAATATTGCGGTATAAAGAAAGCAAGGTTTCAAATGGGTAGGTAAATACCTGTAACTTAACTCTAAGATGTCCATGCACCTCATTTCAGGGTCATCAGCAATCCGTGAACATATGCTTTCTGAAACTTGTTTCCATATGTCCGGAGTCTTGTCTGTCCTTTCAAGGAGACCAGCTATTGCAACAACTGCAAGAGGGAGTCCTTTACAACTTTCAGCAATTTGCTTTCCAGCTTCCATCAGTTCATTGGGGCAATCTTTTGTGTCAAACAACTTCTTCTGTAACAGCTTCCAACTTTCGTCATCAGAGAGTAGCCGAAGAGGATGAGGAGTGCTATCTACTTGAACTTTTGCAGCCACCTCAGAGTGACGGCTCGTGATGAGTATTCTGCTTCCATTTTTATCATTCGGGAATGATTGTTCCAAATCATACCATGCCTCAATGCTCCACATATCGTCCATCACAATGAGGTACCTATTTCTCTTCAAGCATTTGTACAACTTCATCTCTAGATCTTCATCAGTCATTTCGAGCATGTCATCAGTAAGTTTCATGATGTCTCCTAAAATCTGAAGAAGCAATTCTCTCTTCTGATATGCTTGGGAGACACAACACCATGCTCGAACGTGGAAGTGATGTGTAACCGAAGGATCTTTGTATACCCTCCTGACTAGAGTCGTCTTGCCGAGTCCAGCCATGCCAACAACTGAGACTACATCTAGTTTTCCTGATCCTACTTTAAGTCTATCAATGACCTTTTTTTTTTCATCAGCAAGATCAATAACAACTTCATCAATCTTGGGAAGTTCGGCTGGTGATGAAACCATCATTGAACTGGTGGGAACATTATGGATGTTGATGCCATGTGCATTCTTATACGTGTCTCTTGCCTGAAGCTTAATAAGTTTGACATCTTCCACGAGATCAGAAAGCCATAATTGATGATACCATCTTAAATGATCTCCAGCCACAACCAAATCAATGAGATACTCTGCCTCAAGTGTTACTTGTATAATGCGTGAAGCAACAGTTTTCAGATCCTGATGTTCGTTATACTGCTCTTCAATGTCTGTAAGGAATGATCTCATGAACTTTATCTCTTCGTGAACAACATGAAATTGTTGTTTCATGGAAAGAACAGAATCAGCTTTAGACTTGAGCTGCTCCAAGAGATCTACTAAAAAGAAATCAATGCAGCCAATTCCTTCCATCTTGGGTAAATTAGATCTTAATGACCTTCGATGAGATAAGTAAATTTCTTTGAATTGCGCATTCAAAACATTCATCTTTTCAACTAATGCAGGAAGCAAATGACTGAATTTCCTCACCGCATCTTCTGTAATTTCATTTTCACGAAGAGAGTAATAAAAAGAAGATGCCGCTGCAGCCGCTTGTGCCAAGATCAATTTCTCATTCTCCTCTAGCAGACCCACCGAATAAGTTCTGCTGAGTCTCAGCCCCTGGTCAATGCTTTCGATTTGGTCCTTCACATTGACTATCAGCCTTGGTTGTCTATTAAGAAGCTCTTCCATAAGTATCTCTAGCTTCAAAAGTTTAATCTTATCTAGCAACTTAAATGGCTCATCTCTGTACTTGTCTTCGGTGATGGACTTGTCATGAAATGATCGATAAATAGAGCTAGCCTCTTCACTATACAACCAAGTTAGCTTGTGAACTTCGCTTTCCCCCTTAGATGCATCTCTCTGATAACTTTGCAGATACGTCGGTTCCATGTCAAAAGAATCAATATAGCCGTCAAGGATCTTCAAATTCGTTCTTTGGTACAGCAGGTTGATCAGGAAGACCTCTACCCTTAGAAGCTCCATCTTTTCCAGCAGTCTAAAAAATGCAGGATCAGCGTCCCATGTTTCCTCTGTCACATGAAATGAATGACTAAAAGACCCAAGCTCGCTAATGGTTGCTTTAATCTCAATTAAAGTCAGTTTCATATCATCCTCCCTGTAGAAATCCGAGACATAGATGGAACCGGCAAAGAATATCAGGTCTTCGAGCCTTCTGCGGAAAGTCTGCAGTCTAGAACACTCGGGAATGAGAAAATCAACAAATCTTTTAACCAGAAAATCATGTGATGATCTCGAGGAGTAGCATGAGTGATAACCGCTGGAGTAGCATGAGCAATAACCGCTGGTTAATTTGATACACAGTTCTGTAAGTTGCGGAGTGTTAGGCTTGAATACCTTTAGCAGATCAGAAAGCATGATGATCATCTCCTGGTTCTTGTCTTCATGTATTCGATGAATCCAGCACAAATAAATAAAACGGGCTGCACGGACAAGTACACCTCCAAAATGAGTCAAGAGATTTCTTTGTAGATCAGGACAACAACCTCTCATTTTATCGACATAGCTACCGAGACGCTTTAGCATATCGTACATGGTACGAAGTTGTGGGCAGATGTGGCTAAGCAAGTCAACTTGCTGGTGAACAATACCTCGTAGACGGTCAAAGAAGTTATTCCAGTCATCATAATTGCTTAAAAGATCGTCGGATTTCAATGAATAGTTGGATGCAACATATTCATAAGCTGCTGCTACTTGTGGCCTCGAACACATAAGCTTCAGTTGTAACTTAGAAATTGCATCTACAATAACTTCTTCTCGAGCAGCAATGCTTACATCAATCGTTGCCTCCTTAAATGCAGGTTCAAGATCCCGCACTAGAGACCCCAACTCCTGACCATCACCACGCTGCTTATCAGCATCATCCCAATTAGCCACCAACATCTGCAACAGTCTCAACAGTTCTGCTTCAATTTTAGTGATACGAATTTGATCTGTTGTATCTCCATGCCTATAACAGCAACGCTGCTCCAATTCGTCTAACGCCATACATAGAGAATTAAAAACATAAGTGGAGGTTCGATTCTTCCTCTTAACAGCTTTCTGGATCGAGCTCTTAACAAGTTTTTTAGAGGACTCCATGGAAAAAGATCCTGAAGTACAAGTAGAAAAACTACTCTAAACTTCTTGCTGGAGTTTTGAAGAGTGAAAGAAGCAGATTACAGAGGAGCTTTGCAAAGAAATGGAATGCTTGAATGATCATTGATTGAGATTCTTTTTCTTTTTTTTTTTTGTTTTTGGAGTAGGTTAAAGCATCTACATCAACTCTACATTATTTTATTGCAAATGGTTGTATCAGTAGATGAAAATTAACATTTTTCTGACAACTGCAACCAATTTGTTCATACTTCTTCCTGGCTTTTCTGATCATTTCGGTTTCCTATTAGATAGTCGTTGTGCAACTAATAATAGAATTTAATATTGCAAATTGGGGGTGGCAGTTCTTTGCAGGACAGCTGCACAAAAATGGTCAAACATTATCTTGTTTGTATTATTAATAGATCAATTAGTGTGTTAGGATAAAACTTTATCGAGTTTTATGTTATTAGTGGATCAATTAGTTTATGACAGGAAAATGATCCTGTGGTGGTCACCAGCTTCATCTTCTAGAATGTTATTATGTCATAGTAGTATCTTGTTGATCTGGCTAACCATTAGTGTACTTGCGCAAATGTACTATAAACAAGATGCAATTAAAGGTGTACATTTGGCACATATTCAGTTATTCGGTTATTTCACTCATAAAACTCTAAATCACTTTCAATTTTGAATTGGGAATAACCATTGAATTCGGAAATGGTCATGAAACCAGTTATAATCGAATTGGATAGTAATTTTCACATAATTAAAATGGGACTCACTTGCATAGTTGTATACACTTAGTCACTTATAACTTATTAATTATGTGTTGTATTACACTTACATTTATTCTTATTTTTTATATAACTTAATACTTAATTTGCAAATAACTTGATTGTTTTCAATGGTGAATGTTAATACACTAATATGTGGACATGTAATTCATATACATTCGCTTTGACTGCTTAATCATAGTGCTTAGTTGTCTACGTTTGTACAAGGTTAGTGATTAGAGAATATTAATTCACATAATATGTGTAACGTAATTTTAGAGTATACTAATACTTACAAGTTAAAAGTTACATATCCAAATATTTAATAATCCAAACATGAATGATGAACTAATGTCTAAATTCTAATTACCCACATTGGAGGAATTAAAGAGGTGGTGTTCTCGATGTCAAGAGAGAGTGCTCTTGGGCCGGATGAGTTTGATACAGATTTCTATAAAGAGTGTTGGGAAATCATCTGCGAGGACCTACTGCAGGCGGTGCATGATTTCTTTAAGAGGGCACAGTAGCCCAGGGGGTTCTCTAGCTGAGCTATTGTCTTGATTCCTAAGATACCAGGGGCGTCTTGTTGGAAAGAATTTAGACCAAAAGGTCTATGTAATTTTAGTTCAAAAATATTATCTAAAATTCTGACCATTTGGGTAAATTCTTTACTGCCCAAGCTGATAGCGCCATGGCAATCAGGTTTTGTTCCTGGCAGAGGGATCAGTGATAACCTTCTCCTAGCGCAGGAATTGGCCCTGGAACTTGATCGGAAGTTGGGCAAGCCAAATCTAATGTTGAAACTAGACATGGAAAAAGCGTACGACAGGGTGGAATGGAGCTTTCTTTTATTTATGTTGCGTCAGTTTGGGTTTCATGACTGGGTGATTGACCTGATTTTTAGGACCTTGTCTAATAATTGGTTCTCAGTGTTGATAAATGGCACTCCAGCGGGGTTTAAAAAACTTTCCAAAGGTGTACGTTAAGGTGGATCTGCTCTCTCCGGCATTATTTTTATTGGTCTCAGAGTTTCTTGGTCAGGGTTTGCAACATTTGTTTATGCAGAAGCAAGATAGATTTTATGTCACAGCAGCGTCAAAAGTTCCTTATCTTGCCCTTGCGGATGACATATTGATTTTTGCCAGATGTTCGAAGGACTGCTTAGACGCTCTAGCTGGTTTTTTCACCCAATATCAAGAATACTCGGGTCAGCGGATTAATGCTCACAAAAGTTCATTTTTGATTTTGAAGAGAGCAACAGATAGTCAGGTGGCCATGGTGGTTTCAAAATTACACTTTCAACAACAATTTTTCCCTTTCACTTATTTGGGAATGCCCATTGCTAGGGGAAGAGTCATGTGTATCTTGTTTGATTCGATTCTCGCTAAAATGAGGGATAGGTTGTTTCATCAGAGCACTAAACTGTTATGACCCGGGGGAAAATTGATCTTGTTGAGGCATGTTCTCTCTTCGGTATCTATGTATTGTTACAAGTTTTACATCCTCCCAGGGCAGTTTTCCAACAGTTAACCAGAATTTGCAACTCATTTTTATGGGATAAATATGTGGAGACGAAAGGCATTCATTGGATGTCATGGGAGAGAGCCTGCTATCCATTGGAGGAGGGTGGTCTCGGATTTCAATCTTTTGAAGATATGTCCACATCATTTGCTTGCAAGCTATGGTGCCGATTGCCGAAGAAAGAATCTCCATTGGCAAAATTTATGCACGTGAAATATATTAATGGTTGTCACCCTCTAAAAGTTCAGGTTAATAGACCTCCTCCATTGTGGAGGAGATTACAAGGTATTCGTGATTTGGCTGAGAGTAAATAAGGTGGTGCTTGGGTAAGGATTTTGTGGATTTTTGGTATGATCGCCGGTTAGGTGATCCGCCTTTAGCTGACATGGTTCCTATATGTGACCCCCCATATGTTGTTGGCCAAACTTTATGGAAAAAATGGCTAGAATGTGGAGCGGCTGAGGGCTTGGTTGCCAGTGGAACTTGTTGTTCGGATTCAGGAAATCCAGTTGTACCCAGACCAAGAGGATTGCATGGTATGGCTTGATTCCCCTTTTGGGGATTTCATAGTTAAGTTCGCTTGGGAGGCCCTGAGGCAACGGAGGAGTACATCTACTGTTAACAGGGTTATTTGGAATAAATTAGTCCCGTTGAAGGTTTCCTTTCTCACCTGGAAAGTTGTGCTGGGATTTGTGCCGGTGGAGTTAAACCTTAAAAAGAGGGGAATTAATTTGGGTTCCCGATGTGTTTGTTGTGGTGCACATGAAGAGTCTGCGATTCATCTATTTCTTACTGGTCCTATAGCTTCCAAAACTTGGGATCACTATAATCGCAGATTTGGCATTTTGGAGGTCAGGCCTACATCGATCTCTGCCATGATCTTATCCTGGTTTTATTCATCCGCTTTTGTGTCTACAGATCATATTAGATTTGCTTTGCCAGTGCTAATACTATGGTTTCTATGGAAAGCACGAAACAATGTGCAATTTGAAGGAGCCCGTTTTGATGCGCATCAAGTTATTGCAGTGAGATGAAATCAGTGAGTGGCGGGGCTTCTCCCCTGGGATCACTCCGACGATCAAGTTAGTAAGGGAACGAGAGAATGCTAAAGTATAAGCAAATGAACAGTGTGCTTACTTGTTGGGAGTGTGTCTGGGGTATTTATAGAAGGAGAGTAGAGGACAGAGCGGAGGGCTTATACTGGTGGGACCCACCCTCTGGTCATTACGGCTCTGTCCCGTGTCAGGAGTTCTGACTCTGACACTGTAGCCGCCTGAGTATGATGACGGGGAGTACTAAGCAGGTTCCATTAAGTGTCTCTAGTGCTTTTCAGATAAAGCACTGGTCCTGGGTGATGTCAGGGGCTAGACGTCATCAGCGTGGAGCCGAGGTGGAGGTGCCGAAGTCACCTACACGGTAGACTAGGGATCTGGTCGAACTCAGGGGTCGTGCTCAAGACACGGACGAGCTCTGATGAGGGATGAGGTGAGTTCACCTCGGCCACGCGGGGCGGCCGAGGTGAGCATCCTCAATAAGCCCCCCAAGCCTCGGATGCTCCGAGCAAGGGAGGTGCCGAGGCTTCCTTGTGCCGAAGGCATGAAGGTTCGGGGTCCCGAAACTGCTCCGGAAGATGCAGGGACGTGACACGTGGGCGAGTCAGTTAACAGAACGTGGAGGGTCAGTTGATACGCAACCGTCACGTCGTGAAGTAGTGGGACGTTTCGCGATGATGGGGTGTCAGTCGAAAGGACGGGTCTTTAATGAAGAGAGAGTGTGCCACGGCGTTTTGAATTCGAACGTGGTCGTCTCTTCGCATTCTTGCCGCCTCTTCGGATTCTGGCCATCCCCTATAAATAGGGGGTCCTTTTCACCGCATGGCCCATCATTTTCTTCCTCTGCCTGGGACTTGCCAAATTTACGTCTGTTGCCGAGATCAATTCTGCCAACCGAAGTCACAGTCGAAGTCATCCACTTCGTCCAGTTCCGTAGACAATAGTAAGTATCCCTTTTCTTTCTTATCTCATCTTTCACTCATGGCCAAAACGGCTAGAACCCACAAAGAAACCGTGACACCGAGCTACCAGACCGAGGTGAGGCCGGATCCTGAGGAAGAAGCGACGACGTCCAGCTCTGAAGGGTCGACGCCGAGTTCAGAGGAGGGGTCGACCGAGGTGAGGGTCGGAGAGACAGCCTCGGAGTTGGAGTCGTCCGAGATGAGCGAAGATGGTTCCGTGGTGGACTATAACGAAGAGCTCGGCATCGAGATACCGCACGATGAGAACGTATTGGAGCCCGTTGCTCCTAAGGATGTGGCCAACATTGACTTCGGAAAGATGCCGAAGTTTAGGAGTCGCGTAGGAAGAGATAGGGCCCAGAAGGTAGTTAACAAGTACCCATTCCGGCCGGGGTACGAAATTCTGCCGCCCGAGGAGGATGACACAGCCGCGAGGCCCCCCTATGGCATGGTGGCCGTCTATGTTCAACAGCTGGAGGCCGGGCTGAGGATGCCGACGTCGAGGTTCCTCAGGGATCTGCTTCGTCACTTCCATGTGAGGATCACCCAACTCACCCCGAATGCGATCCGCATCATCGTGGGGTTCGAGATGTTGTGCCGACATCAGGAGGTGACTCCATCCGTCGACCTCTTCCGCCGATGCTACACCCTTAAGGCACACGCGACGGATAAGGGATGGTTTTATGTTGGCAATCGGAACAATGCTATCCCGAAGTTGGTGATTGGTGCTCCCAGCTCGATCAAAAATTGGAAGCGCGACTACTTCTTCGTGTCCGGAGTGGACTTCCCTAGGGGTTTTTGGTGGAGACCAATCAAGGCGAAGGCCGACCCCTCTGCGGGGGATGCCGAAGAGGAGTCATTCCAAAAGTTGATGAAGTCGGACCTTCGGCTGTTCAGCCATGACTACCCCGAAGTCGTGCTCGTTGATGGGGGAATAAGCCGAGCTGTGATCAATACTACCAAACCTCCCTTCTTTTCCACTGAACTTGGGATACCTTGTAATTTTTTTTCGTAGCTTTGCTTTCACTTCGGCTAAGGCGTATGATAATATTTGTTTCTTGTGCAGTGACTAAACTGTCCGACCTCGTCGTCTCTGGCTCGTCCGAAGTGGCCAAGAGGCAGAAGAGGAAGAGCACTGACGAGACATCAGCACCTCCGCCAAAGAAGAAGAAGTCACAAGGACCAGCCGCTAAGACTTCGGTGGCTAAAGGCACTCCCACCAAGGTTGGCCAGAGCAGCTCGGCCACCGCGGTTACTGGGTCCACCTCGTCTATGCCAGAGGGAGTTCCTCTTGGAGTTGTTACAACAGTCACACCTCCTTCTGGCCGAGGCAAGCAGTTGAAGCCTCCAGTCAATCCGGTGTCAGGGACCTCGCTATGGAATCGTTTCCACAGCCCCCCAGTGTTTCCCGGAGACGAGAAGACGCACTCCGGCGGGCATTGGTGTCCGAACTGGAAGATTTCGGTCAACGACAGGTGCCAGCATCCTCGGGTCGCCCAAGAGCTAGTAATGCACTCCCCCTTGCCAAGGGATTTGGAGTTCATGAAGAAGCTGACTCCGGCTGAGATGGTCCAGAGCCTCATGGTGTCCACAGCTTCCACCTCGTCTTTTGTGGCCGAGATGGCACACCGGTACTGTGCTCTGGTAGATGAGCAGGACACCGGCAAGTTGCAAAATCAAATCTCCAAGTTGGAGAAAAAACTGTTGGTGTCCGAGTCTGAGAAGGCCAAGCTTGAAAGGCGGCTTAAGGAGGCCGAGGCGAAGGATGAGGAGGCCGTGGCTACTATCAACAGTCTCAGGTCGGCCCTTGAAGAAGAGCAGAAGAGGGGGGACGAGGTGAAGAAGTCCCATGAGCAAGCCCTCAACAGCACTGGGGCCTCGGCGGTGGACACATTTCGAAGGTCCGAGGCCTTCATCAAAGATCTCGGCCAGCTACTCACACCGAACTTCATGTTTGGCTTCACCTCAGCCATAGACGAGGCTGCAGCTCACCTCCCCTCCGAAGTCCTGGAGTCTCTGAAAAACCATGCCAGCTATAACGAGGACTCCAAGGAGCTATGCGATCGGATGGCCGAAGGCATCCAGGCAGGAAGGAACTTGGCCGAAGTCCAGGTCGAGTTCAACAAGTGGTTGTCCGAACTCGACGAAGTGTTCGAGGAGGTGGAAGTGGAAGAAGCTGGAGGAGAGGACGCTGAGGAAGACGAAGCCGGAGGGGACGAAGTCGGAGGGGACGTCGGCAAAGAGCATGGAGATGAAGTTCACCCCGACGGAAAAGAGGCCGAAGAGAAGGATGCCCAGGAGGGAGCCGAGACCGGGGATGGAGCCGAGACGGGGGTCTAGGGTCGTAGGCTTTAAGGGGGTGGCCGAGGTGAAGAGTGCTTAGTAGCACTCGGACCTCGGCCTTATATTTTTGTAACGCTCTTTCTTATTGAATGAAATATCTACTTCTTCTCGTCTCAGTGCTTTAATTTTTTGCTTTGACTTCATCCCTTGCTTGTCCCCCTTATTTTTTAATAAGGTATGCTGGGCATCATATTGGTTGAAAAAATAACTAATAAGTTGAAGTCTAACTTGACAAGAATACTGATGAAGTCAACTTTGAATGAAATAACTGAATGAAAGTCAATAACCTTCAACGAATAATAATACAATCTGAGGTTCTCGGCGTGCCAAGACCTCGGCACTAATGAGCCATCTCGGTAACTCAGTTTACAATACCCCTTAGCGTCAGATTCCACAACTCGGTAAGGGCCTTCCCATTTCGGGCATAATTTCCCTTGCGGTTCAGCTCGGCTGACTGAGTTTTTTCTAAGAACCAAGTCTCCAGGTTGGAATCTACGATGTCTCACGCGGGCATTGTAGTAGTGTGCCAGTGTGTTCTTGTAAGAAGCTATCCGGGCTGAGGCGAGATTCCTTCGTTCTTCGACGAGGTCGAGGTCCAGCTGCCTCTCTTCGTCGTTCACCTCGGCGGCATAGGCTGCCAGCCGAGGGCTGGGGGTAAGGATCTCAGCCGGGATGACCGCCTCGGCGCCGTAGGTCAGGGAGAATGGGGTCTCTCGCGTCGCTGACCTCGGCGTGGTCCGATACGACCACAGGACACTGGGGAGTTCCTCCACCCAAGATGACCCAACTCGGTGTAGTCGGGTCCTGAGACCATGTAGAAGAGTCCGGTTGAAGTTTTCTGCTTGACCATTGGCCTGGGGGTGGCCTACCGAAGTGAAGTGTTGTTTGATGCCGAGGTTCTCGCACCAAGTCTTGAACGGGTTCTCGGCAAACTGTCTCCCATTGTCCGAGATGATGACCCGAGGTATGCCGAAGCGGCAGATAATGCACTTCCAAAAGAATTTTTGAATGGCCAGCCCTGAGATGGTCCGAAGTGGCTCGGCCTCGACCCACTTGGTGAAGTAATCCACAGCGGTTACTAAGAATGTATAACCCCCGACGGCTTTGGGGAAGGGACCTATGATGTCTGTCCCCCATTGCTCAAACGGCCAGGGTGAAGTGATGGGGACCATGAAGTTTGAAGGCTGGTGGTGCTCGGGTGCGTGGACTTGGCAGGAAGGGCAGCCGAGAACGAGGTCCTGGGAGTCTTGCCGAAGTGATGGCCAGAAATATCCCAGGAGCATAGCTTTCTTAGCTAGCATCCTGTGGCCGATGTGAGCCCCACATAGGCCCTCGTGGATCTCGTGGGGGACCTCGCGTCCTGCCTCGGGGGTGACACACCTCAACCATGGGCCGAGGTAGGAGCGCTTATATAGTTCTCCATCGCGGAGTGCATACCGAGCGGCTTTGCGTTGTATCTTCCTTGCTTCAGCTCGGTCTTCGGGAAGGACTCCTTGACCCAAGAAAAGGATGAACGGGGTCATCCAAGTTTCTTCAGAGTGCACGGGGCAGGCCACCTCTTCCACGTACCCTGGTTCACTCAGGACCTCCACCAAGACGGTTTTGCTGAGGTCAGAGAATGAAGTGGAAGCCAGCCGGGATAAGGCGTCGGCTCGCTTATTCTGGGACCGAGGGATCCTTTGGATTTCGAATGACTTGAAGTACGCGGTGAGTTGGTGAACTTTGGAGAGGTACCGTTGCATGGTCTCATCCTTGGCCTCGTACTCACCAATAACTTGGCGTACCACGAGTTGGGAGTCACTGCGGACGTGGATTTGCTGGGCGCCGAGCTTGCGGGCTAGCTGGAGTCCAGCGATTAGAGCCTCGTACTCGGCTTCATTGTTGGTGGCCGGGAAGTCAAAGCGGAGGGCGTAAGAGCAAACCTCCCCCTGAGGTCCTTCCAGGAGCAGTCCGGCTCCGCAGCCGTCTCCATTAGAGGATCCATCGACATACAATGTCCACAGGGATGAGGTGGACACCTCGGGTAAGGCTGAGGTGGACTCTGGACCTTCCGTGAAGGTGAGCTCAGCAAGGAAGTCAGCTAAAGCTTGAGCTTTTATGGCGGTGCGTGGCTCGTAGGACAAGTCATATTCTCCCAATTCGACAGCCCACTTGGTGAGGCGACCAGAAGTTCGGGTCGCACCAATATTTGCCGAATGGGCTGGTCGGTCCTGACCGAGATGGGATGGGCTAAGAAGTAGGGTTTCAACCGCCGAGCTGCGTGGACGAGCCCCAGCACAAGTTTTTCCACTTGCGTGTATCGGGTCTCCGGCCCGCGGAGGGCTCGGCTGACGTAGTAGACCGGCACTTGGGTGCCCTCATCTCGGATGAGCACAGCGCTGACAGCCTCGTCGGCTGCGGAGAGGTAGAGGTAGAGCTTCTCCTCGGGCCGAGGTGAAGCGAGTGTTGGTAGGTGATGCAAGTACTGCTTCAGCTGGTCGAAAGCAGCCTGACACTCCTCAGTCCAGGCGAACTGGTCAGCATTCTTCAGCACCTTAAAGAAAGGCAGAGCTTTCTCGGCTGATTGGGACAGGAAGCGATTCAGCGCGGCCAGGCGTCCATTCAGCCGTTGGACTTCTCGGATGTTCCGAGGTGGGGACATGTCCTGAATGGCTTTCACTTTGTCGGGGTTGGCCTCGATTCCCCGGTGGGAAACCAGATACCCCAAGAATTTTCCCGAGGTGACGCCGAAGACGCACTTCTTGGGATTCAGCTTCATCCTCGAGTCTCGCAGGACACCAAAGACTTCCCTCACGTCTGACAGAAAGGATGAAGTGGCGAGGCTTTTAACGAGGATGTCATCCACATAGGCCTCCACATTGCGGCCGATCTGATTCTGGAAGAGTCGGTTGATCAGCCTTTGGTAGGTCGCCCCGGCGTTCTTTAGCCCGAAGGGCATGGTAGTGTAACAATAAGTACCTCGTTCGGTGTAGAACGCCGTTTTCTCTTGGTCCTCCTCACTCATTCCTATTTGATGATACCCTTTGAAGGCATCTAGGAAGCAGAGGATTTCATACCCCATCGCCGCGTCGACGAGGGCGTCTATCCTTGGCAGAGGATAGCAATCTTTGGGGCAGGCCTTGTTGAGGTCGGTGAAGTCGACACACATTCTCCATCCCCCGGTGTCCTTTTTTACCATGACTGGATTGGACAGCCAGGTGGGATATTGGACCTCGTGGATCATCTTGGCCGGCAAGAGCTTGTCGACCTCATCCGATATGGCTTGGCTACGTTCGGGGCCGAAGTGCCTTCGTTTCTGTCGCACAGGTCGGGCCTGCGGGTCAACGTTGAGTTGGTGAGTCATGAGCTCGGGTGGCACTCCGACCACTTCATCCGCGGACCACGCGAAGACGTCTCGGTGGTCTTTGATCAGGGAGATCATTTCTTCTTTCAGGGGTGAGGGTAGTCCAGCCCCTACTTGGACCACTTGGTCAGGTTTCGCTTCATCCACTACCACCAGTTCCACCTCATCCCCGGGCTCCAGCCTGTTGGGCTCTTCTGCCTTCCGAGGGTCGATGCAGTCTATGGAGAGGACCGCTGGCCTCTTTTCTTCTGACCTCGGTGAGGGCCGGGGGGTGACTGCTGCTTGAATGGTGGCGAGGTAGCATTCCCGGGCGGCGCCCACATCGCTGCTTACCTCGGCCACCCCCGCAGAGGTTGGAAATTTCGGCTCTCAAGGCATTGAGCGTGGGCCGGCCTATCAGCATATTGTAGGGGGAGTCTGCTTTGACCACCGCAAAACTGACAGGCACAGTTCGGCAGCGTGGATGACGCCCGATTGTTACCACCAGGGTCAACATGCCTTCCGGGTGGACGACGTGTCCCCCGAATCCCACGAGGGGAGTCCTGACAGGAGTGAGTTGCTCCTTGGTCAGTTTCAAACTTTCGAAAGTCCGGTAGTACAAGACGTCTACCGAGCTTCCGGGGTCTACGTAGACCTTTTTGACTACGTAGTTGTTGGTGAGGACTTCAATCACAAGAGCTTCATGATTGCTGGAGGCCGCAGGAACGGGGTCAGCGGGACCGTAGGTGATGACCTCGGACAGCCGAGAGCTCGGCTCGGCCACCTCCATCTCGGCCTGGCGGTAGGTCCGCTTCCGGGAGTTCTGGCTGTCTCCTCCCGTTGGTCCTCCCGCGATGGTGTTGATCACCCCGGCGATGTTGGGGCCGTAGCCCGGTGAGCCATCGCGTGGGGGCTGCTTGTCCTCCCTACGGTTTTCGGGACCTCGGCAATGCATGTTCGTGTCCCGTCGGTCGTCGCGGCGAGGGCCTCGGTTCTCCCGGTGGGAGACGCTTCGGTTGAAGCCTCCATCCTTGCGGACGAATTGCTTCAGGTATCCTTGCCGGATCAAATTTTCGATTTCCCGCTTTAGGTCGTTGCAGTCTTCAGTCTCGTGCCCTACATCACGGTGGTAGGCACAGTAGAGGTTCGAGTTCCTCTTATCTCTCCTCCCCGGAATTTCGGGAGGGTTGCGGCCGAGGTGATTCTGCCTCATCACAGCCAGGACGTGGGTCCGGCTCGAATTGAGGGGCGTCAGCTCGGCGTCCGAGGTGGACAATCTGCCTTTCACGATCCGGTCGAAGACACTTCGGCGGTCTCGGGGTTGGTTTGAAGTGCCACTTGGGCCTGGTTCACCTCGGCCAGTGTCTTTCCTCCTCCGGGGATCTTGCCCCGTACGAGATGCTTGGGCTTCTCGCTTCATGCGATTTACATCTTCGCTTCGGATTCCCTGGTCCACTCTTTCCCAGAGCTCCCGGAGTGTACGGGGGTACTGCCGATGGATTTCGGTGTTAAAGATCCCTGCTACTAACCCGTTGGTGAAGGCAGCAATAGTTACCTGCTCGTTCTGGTCAGGTATCTGTACATTCTCCTCGTTGAACCTTTGGGCGTACGAGCGAAGTGACTCGCCCTGACCCTGTTGCAGGTTCAAGAAGTAAGCTGAAGTCTTTGTTATTGGTCGAGACGACACAAAGCGGTGGATGAACCGGTCTATCAGCTCATCCAGGGAGGAAATGCTCCCCGGTTCTAAACTCCAGAACCACTTCCGGGCGGTCCCGTGCAGGAAGATGGGGAAAGCCCGACAGATCACGGCGTCGGGGACGCAGTAGAGTCGGAATGCGGAGATGAAGGCGCGGAGGTGATCCTCGGGGTCACCTCGGCCGTCATAGGTGTGCAAATTTGGAAGCTTAAAGTTCGGGGGCACCATTTCCCCGTTGATGTCATCAGTGAAGGGCGGAGCCCTCATGTAATCAGAAGCTAGGCCTCCGGGACGCCGAGGTGGGTTCTCGGCTCGTTTTCCCAGTAGTCCCCGAGAAAACGCTCGGGAGATGGAGGCAATCTTGGAGGTTGCCTTGGATGAGGCTCGCCTGGAGGTGCTCCGAGATAGACGCCCATCTTCGGAGTCCTCGCCTGAGGGCACTTCAGGGGACTTCGTCGGTCTCCTCTTGGAAGACTCGGCTTTTTCTTTTCCCTGCCTCTTGAGGTACCCTCCTAGTTCCTCAAAGATGTTGGGGTTGTCCGTGACAAACTCGGCCATCTTGGCGATGGCCTCCTCATTGTTGGGCTGGGTCCTTTGGGACCCTGGTTCTTCAGAAATGCGGTCTTGCTGGGCTTCCGAGGTCTGCCCAGGCCCTGTCGAGGGAACTCTTCCGCTTCTGGAGCGCGTGGATCTCATTTTAGTAATAGTAGTCTCGTTCCCACAGAC
>NC_040045.1:10560283-10770472 GCF_003713205.1 Coffea eugenioides
CATACTGGCTCCCAAACCAGATTGCAGCTATTGCGAAGCAAAAAAACTTTATTCTGAAACACCAAATTTCTGCTGTTCTGCTGGTCAGATAGTTCTCCAAGAGAACAAACTTCAAGATATTCTCATAGAACTATATACTGGTCATTCTGCTGAAGCTCTTTCTTTCAGAACATATGTCAGAACATATAATAATATGTTTGCCTTCACCTCTTTCGGAGTACATTATGACAGATCCCTATGCAGGAGAACTAATGGTATCTACACATTCAAAGTCCAGGGACAAACCTATCACTTCATCAAGGATCTTATTCCACATGAGTGCAGGACTGTTTATTTGCAGCTATATTTTCATGATACAGAGCATGAGTTAGAAAACAGACTGGCTACATCAGAGAACCTAACAGAAAGTGCAGTGAAAAAAATTATGCATGTCATGGAATTGAATCCATATGCCTCTTTTCTCCGAAGCTTAAAAAATGTTCCGAATCTCGACTCATATCAAATCGTCTTAAAGTCTCATTCAGAAAATGACCAGAGAGTTTGGAATCAACCAACTGCATCTCAAATTGCAGCCTTGTGGGTAGAGGGCCAAGAATCTGGAGAAGGATACAAAAGGCATATCCAAATCTATACTAAAGAAGGCAAGGATCATCTGGTGCACTACTATTATGGATGCTATGATCCATTGCAGTATCCGCTGCTGTTTCCATTTGGAGAGACAGGATGGCATCCTGGTATAAAAAGAACAGCACCACATAATCCAAACAAAAGGAAAAGATACAATAGAACAGCCAACTGCACTCCTGCTTCTACTGATTGCAAATCTGCAGAAGAACTAATAGCAGCTGAACACCAAGGTATAGCAAAAATTATAGTCAATAATTATATTCCTCAGTATACAGTTACTATATCATTAGATTGATATTGAATAACATGTTCTACAGCTTCTCACAATCCTGAAAACAATAAAGAGTTTGTATCTATGCGTGAGTATTACGCATACAAGTTGCAGATGCGGGAAAAATACACTCCAGGCATACTCAATACCGGCCGACTACTTCAACAATATGTCATCGATATGTACATCAAGATAGAATCTCAGAGACTTGATTATTACAGAAGCCGACAACAGTTAATAAGAAGAGAGGAACTTCAAGGCATAATGGACAGTGTCATGTCAGGACATTGCCAAGGATCCAAAATAGGTCAGCGAGTTATTCTTCCAGCATCATTCATAGGTGGTCCTCGCGACATGAGAAGAAGATATGTTGATGCTATGGCTCTCGTGCAAAAATTCGGCAAACCAGATTTATTTATCACTATGACATGCAATCCTTCATGGCCTGAGGTGAAAAAACACATGCTACCTACTGATGAAGGTCATAACAGACCAGACTTACTCGCTCGAGTTTTCCATGCTAAGCTTGATCTTTTGAAGGACCAACTCTTCAAGAAACAAATATTTGGAGCAGTAGCAGCTTATACCTATGTTGTTGAGTTTCAGAAACGTGGTCTACCGCATACTCATTTCCTCATAATTTTAGAGCCAGGTTCAAAACTTTATTCCACAGAATCCTATGATAAAATCGTCAGTGCAGAAATTCCAGATATAACAGCAAATCAACATTTATTCAGAATGGTTCGAAAGCACATGATCCACGGTCCTTGCGGAGCACAAAATCCAGATAATGTTTGTATGCAAGGAAATCAGAAGAAAAGATGCAGAAATAATTACCCAAAATCATTTGCTCAGACAACCTTTCATGGAAAGAATGCGTATCCTACTTATCGAAGGAGAAATGATGGACAGAAAATAATTGTTCGTGGCCATCAGCTTGATAACAGATGGATAGTTCCACACAACAGATACTTATTGGCAAAATTTGATTGCCACATAAATGTTGAAATCTGTTCCACTGTGAAAGCTGTCAAATATATATACAAATATATATACAAGGGTCATGATAGGATTCATTTTAGAGTAAACTCAGATGCTCCTGCTCAAGACAATAATAGCTCCCAACCTCTTCCAATCGATGAAATAAAGGACTTCCAATCAGCTCGATGGGTGTGTGCAGTTGAAGCAATTTGGAGAGTGTACAGATTTAACCTCAGTGAGATCCACCCTTCTGTAATTCATCTCCAGCTCCATCTACAAAACTGTCAGTCCATGAGTTTCACACCTGATCAAGACCTACGAGATGTAATCAGCAACAAGTATACAAAAAGAACTATGTTAACTGAATTCTTTTACATGAATTCTGTGGATGAGTTAGCTCAGGATCTTAAGTGCACATACAAAGAATTCCCAGAGCACTTCGTTTGGTACCCCGGAAGAAAAAAATGGGAACCTAGAAAGCAAAAGGACTGTATTGGCAGAATTGTCACAGCAGGTATAAAAGAAGGAGAACGTTATTTTCTTCGACTACTTCTAACACATGTGAAAGGCCCCAAATCATTTGAAGACCTCAAGACAGTGAATGGAACATACGTAAACACATTCCGTGAAGCAGCAATTCTCAGAGGATACTTTGAATCAGATACATCGCAAGAAGAATGCCTCGAAGAAGCCAGTTCATATCAAATGCCATACATATTGAGAAGGCTGTTTGCAACTTTGCTGGTACACTTTCCTCCATTAAATGCTAGAAAGCTATGGGAGAAATTTGAACATTGTCTATCAGAAGATTTCATGAAAATACCAGATATATCAACTGATGAAACACGATACAAGGTTCTAGAACAGATAAACAATTTTCTTGAATCTATGGGAAGAGATATTAACTCATATGCCCTGGTTCCATATCTTTTAAATTTTAATGATCTCAACAAGAGCACGAGGGACACAATAGCAGAGACAAGAATCACTGTGCTAGAGTCTGATCTGCAAAAAATTGATCTATTAAACAATGATCAGAAAACTGCCTTTGATATAATCACTCATGCAGTCTTCCAAAAGAAACATGGATGCTTTTTTGTTGATGGTCCAGGTGGAACCGGAAAAACTTTCCTTTATCGAGCATTATTAGCTGAGGCAAGATCCAAAGGATTCATTGCGCTGGCTACAGCATCATGCGGAGTAGCAGCTTCAATATTGCCCGGTGGGAGAACAACTCACTCAAGATTTAACATACCATTAGATACAACAAAAAATAAGAATTGCAGAATCAGCAAGCAAAGTTCGTCGGCAGAACTTCTGCAAAAAGCCAGTCTTATAATTTGGGATGAAGCTCCGATGATAAATAAAGGTTCAATAGAAGCTGTTGATAGATTACTCCAGGATCTAATGGACTCAAACGCTTTATTTGGATCTAAAGTGATCGTTTTCGGAGGAGATTTTCGACACGTATTACCAGTTGTTCTTAAAGGAACAAAATCAGAATTCATTGATGCCAGCATAGTCAACTCATATATATGGCCACACCTTCATAAGCTTCAACTTACAGAAAACATGAGAGCAAGGGATGATCCAGAATTCATTGAATATTTGCTTCGTGTTGGAAATGGAACAGAGCCTACTGTCAACAACGACTGCATACAAATACCTCCATCAATGCTGATAAGATATACAAATGATGAAGATTCAATCAAACAGTTGACTACCACGGTATTCCCAGATTTGTCAATATTCTCTCATCATGATTTCTCAGCTGTAAATCGTGCTATACTCACAACAAAAAATGAGTTTGTTGATCAGATTAATCAGCAGCTCATACACGATATGCCTGGTTGCATTCAAGAATACATTAGCCGAGACAAATGTATTGAAGATTCTGACCAAATAATCATGGAGGACTTCATAAATGCCCTAACACCAAATGGATTTCCACCTCACATATTGATTCTCAAGCCAAACACTCCAATTATGCTCCTTAGAAATATTGATCCGCCCCAAGGACTATGCAATGGAACAAGGCTCATCTGCAAATCCTTAAAGTCCAATGTCATATATGCTACAATAAGTTGTGGAGAATTCACTGGCAAGGAAGTCTTCCTTCACAGAATCTGCTTCAGAATAGAAAATGATCCAGAGTCGCCAGTATCTTTTGAAAGAATACAATTTCCTATTCGACCATGCTTCGCTATGACTATCAATAAAGCTCAAGGGCAGACTCTAGATTTTGTGGGAATATATTTACGTGAACCAGTTTTTTCACACGGCCAGTTATATGTAGCAATGTCAAGAGCTAAGAACAAGAGTTCAATAAAAATTCTGATCAAACCAGCTATATTTAGCACTGGAGAAGACTCAATAACACATAATGTAGTATATAGAGAAGTATTAGATTTGGCAAATGAATAACTTTCTTATCTATTCATGCGCATATGGTTCTATAGCATACATTAAGAATTCTGTTCTCATATTTCTGCTCAGAAACTACCCATTACTTGCTCTTCTGAATTACAGGATGACAGAAAAGTGATAGGTTTTGCTGAAATCGTTCCCGGACTTCAATACTGGACAACGATAGCCCAAGTCCTTGACAAGCAGAAACCTCTACTATCAAAAGCAGGAAATCGTTATCAGAAGCTTACTCTGATTGATAACCAGGTAAACACATGAATAAATTCTGTCACAGAATTATTATATCTCACTGTACACTTTCGCATTCTAATCAAAACCAAATTTCATGTATAGGGAATTACAGTGGAAGCTATGATATACAAGTCAGATATAGAATTCTTCCGCAACCACTTCAACTTGTACAAACGTTACATGATATCCAATGCAAGAGTTGAATACACTCCGCTGGAATACCGTGCACATGAAAATCAATGCACCTGGTATATTGACAACTCTACCATTGTCCAAGCAATCGATGAAGCAAGCCCTCCAGAAATTCCCTCTGTTTTCACATTCACACCTTTCAGAAGATTCTATCAACATATTGATGACACTTCAGACATAGGTAATGCACAGGAGTTAAATTCAGCTTTATAATACTCAATACATGACTATTTAGTTTACCTCTAATAAATGACAAAAACAGATACCCTTGGCATTGTTGCACAAGTTCATCCACGAAATCACAGAGGCCCTACCCCAACCAGAGAAATTGTCATCATAGATAACAGGTAACTTGCATGATTTATCAACCAATGGCTTTGCACAGAACACAATCTTCATTTTAATCCATATACAATAATGCGACATAAATATCTAACCAACTATATTGCAGCTTCATGCCAGTCATCCTAACTTTGTGGGGTGAGCATGAAACAGATGAAGGGCAGACTATTGCAAATATCATTCAATCAATGCCACTCATTGTCGCACTTCGAGTGAAGGTCTCATCCTATCACAGTAAGTAAATCTCAAAATATTAGAACTAAATCTTTTATACAATCCATCATCTTTTAATACACATAATGCTCCAGCTCTGAATCTATCAACAAAGTTTGGCTCAAGTATTTTGGTGAACCCTCCTATACAACAAGGTGCCTCACTGAAACAATGGTAACCACTTGCTCTCATACAAACCCACCAACTATTGTCATACAAATATCTTTAAAATAGTTTAATAGCTAATCATCACCATCTGCTTATAAGGGCTGTGGAAAACAAGTCACAAATTACTGAGCTCATTGCACAAAAGGCATACTGTGATCGAGCAAAACTCCTACCACAACCCTCAGAAGATGAGCTCTGCACAATCGCAGACTTCCTAAAATTCCCAACTGTAAGATTCTACAACTCTAACGTCCATACTTCTCTACTGCTTATATCTGCCACAGAATCAAGCAGCTGATAATGTATTTTGTTCTCAGAAAAAAGCTTACTGGATTCAAGGAACTCCACGATTTCTCGACAGAAGCCAGCACTTATGGTATAATGCATGCTCAAACTGTCACAAATCATTCAGAGCAAAACCACTCTGGAAAATTGTCTGCACTTCCTGCAATAAGCAAGTGAATGTCGTTCCAAGGTAACTAACAAAACAACAATATCATAAATTATTCCACCACTCATCACTGCACTAATATCTAATCCCAATTGCAGATGCAGATTAACCATAGAGCTGGCTGACTACTCTGGAATGCTCACACTTGATCTATATGACAATGATGCAGAGCAACTATTGACCTTCACTCTACTTGAAATTCAAGAACTTGAAGACAAGGTTAGTATATCGCCAGCACTAAAATTTATTAACCACCAGTTATATAAGAACTGCAACACATTGTATCAACTAATACTCAAATATCAATATTACAGCACCAGCTCAACTACATTGCTATTGAACAAGCTATTGAAAACACCATTCTCACTTGCTTTGTGAAAAAAATAATGGGAAACCGTGGATCCGGGGACACAGAAAAATACACAGCCATAATAGTGCACAAAGCAAATGCTGCAGAAATCATATCAAAGATTCCTACAACCCCAGCATCGATTGCTACTTCCTCCACATGCGCTTCCTCGACTCCAGGACCATCAACTGCAGAAGCTGTCCCAAAACACTCAACTTTTGACAGTGAATTATTCACAGCTCTCAAAATTACAGAAAGTCCAACTAAGAGACAACGCACTGACGTGACTGATATGGAGCAGTAGAATGTAATATCCTTACTTAAACTTTTGATACACCTTTTGAACATCTGATCATTAGCAATGTCCAATATTGTATATAACGCTGATGCAGCTAGATAGCTAAAGATCTGAACCAAATCATTCGCTCAGCTTGCCTACGCTTTTGAATATTTTGTATATCACAAAAAACTGTAGGCTATGCTTTTTGAAGAGCAACTCTGTAAATTACATCCATGCTATGTTTATAAAATGTACTTCTATCCAGGCTACATGCCATAGCTTCACAAAATCCCCTTCTGTGCAGGCTACTATTTTTTTTTCTCATATCTCCCATTTAAATTCCTAAGTATGTCTTGTATATTTTTCTCCTACTGTTTTTTCGTGCCGTGAGTTTATTCATAAAATCATTTGACTGCAGGAAACAACAACTGTTTATTAATTTGAACATATATTTTTTAGTTTGAGTACTGAGTTCCAACAAAGAACTTCAGAACATGAACATATGATTTCTGTCAGCATCAGGAATATTTTACCCCAATTCCTTCAGTTTCTCCTTTACCCTTTTCTCTTTGTTTCATGTAGTTTACTTATCCGACAAACCTTAACCTTGGAATGATCATGATAAAAACTGGTACAAAATCTACATTCTTTATTCAACTCAAATACTTGAACAGATACATAAACACACTAAAATACTTGAACAGATAACATTCCCAACATCTACAGAAAATAATAACTAAAGCCAACAAAACAAATATACAAAACAAACAAAACATAAACACACTAAACCATAGCACTTCTAACAGCTTTCTTCTGCTCTTCAACCTCAAGCTCCATACGTTGAGCAATTATTTGAAGAAACGGAAGCTCGCCAATATCTCCCAAAACTTCATCCAATACAGCAGCTCTACTAGATTTACGATAAAACTTCTTAAACAAACCATATATCTCATTCCGCAGTAAAATATGATTCGCTGAAGCTCTATCAGAACCAGCCAAAGAAGCATTCTGTCCATCACATCCACCCAAACTCCCTACAACACCAGCTAATGACAATCTATTAAACAAAACTTCAACATGTGGATGCAAATCACGTAACACCCCAAAACGATTATGACTATAATCCATTTCTAAACGATAATGCTCAACCATAAGAAAAAAAATCTACACACTCTACTTATAGACAATAAAGCACAATATCACCTATATAATACCGCAAAACTCCAAAGCTTCTGCGCAAAATCACATGCACACAGGATCACAAAGATTCCACAAAGAAAAAACAAACGAATTCACTGCACACTACACACGCGTCGCGCAAAAACAAACCTTATCCATATTATATACAGAACTTGCACAGACGTACACGCACAAACTAAAAAAAGGAAACGCAAAAAATAAAGAAACAATTAATAATAAAGAAACAATTCATTCGCACTTATTCAAAAAAATTCACACTATTTTATTACTCAATTTAATAATACATAAAAACAAAGCACTACTGCATTATTCAAGTACACTAAAAATAAAGCCAAACGAACCGAAATTACATAACACATCGCTAACAAACACATTAACTAACACTCAACTTACTAAACACACTACTAAACACAAAAGTCTGCATAAACTCAACAACACTCTCTCAGTCATTGTTACTGCCGGTGCTGTCAAAAGAAGGGGAGCGGGGCATGAACAACAGTTCCTCGGCTACATCGAACTTGATTCTCGAAGCTATAAGTTCTAACATTGGCAACCTCCTCCCAGCAACCAATCCGCTGTCCAGCACAAGTCCCCACTCTCGCTCCCTATATAAAACCCTAAACAAATCACAAATCTCGTTCTTCAGCATCAGATGAGTAACTTGAGATTGAGCTACAGATTCAGCAGGACGATTTCGACAAGAATTTGGCATAGGATAAGCACTAGCAGAACCAATACTCAACCTACTGAGCTCCTCCTCCAGCTCCGGACATAGATCTTGGACTGTTGAAAACACTCGATCATTATGCGCCATATATTCACCTGCAAATCAACGAAGACTGATAAATACTCACTCACCAAATGAACTTAAACTAACTAGCCCTCATTTATATACCAACTAACTCTCGGAATAATCACATCCCGTCAAGGTTATTAATGAATTTTCACCCTTTGAATATATCTACTCTTTACCAGAGCATAATGCTTCGCATTGCCAAAACTATGCAACCGCATATTTCCTCAACAGTACATCCCGCACGTGCTTCTTATGTGTATAGAAAGAAAAATGATATATATACAAAGAACCACTAACTATACACATATAAATACCAAAAAACAAATCCCACCATCATATCATATAATATAAAAAATACAAATACTATCCGAACATTGAACAAAATTCAAAATAAAAAAAACACATAAAAAATACTGAATTATGCACAAAAAACTCAAAAAAAAGAAAAATTAGGATAATGCTAAAAGAACCATATCCTATAAACAAAGTTTCTGAAAAAATCCCAAAAACATACTAACACATCAAATAATCCACCAATTTTTAAATACACCAACCTGGCGCCCGCGCATTGCGCGGGATAGCTTACCTAGTCAATTGTCATATGTGGGCAACCTGGCGCCTCGCGCAAGGCCCGAATTAACTAGTACTCTTAAAGAGTTGATGGTTCCTTAATGCACCTCTGAAAGTTATATATAGATTATTGCGTTCGAAACTTCTTTTACTACAACTTAGTGACCTAGGAACATGGAGAATGGTTAAGGTACAATTCGTTATATCCATCATGATATTAATTAGTATATATACTACGGGTTGAATATCAAAAACCCCGAGAAAATTCCCAAATCATGGTAGCTACTTATTGAAATTAATTTTTTTAAATGCGAAGGTTATAAAAAATGTACTTAGCAAATGCGTTTTTAAAAAAAAATGCAACGTTCAAAAGTTTATGCCTAAACGAATCAAAAGGTCACATTTAGGGAATGCTACTTTTGCAAAAAGTTACATTTGCTGAATATGCATTTCATTATTTGGGAATTGTTTGAACAACATTACCCTCTGAGAATTATTCTTAAAAACTGTCACTCTTTGGTAATTCACTTCAAAAACCCCCTATTGTATTGTAAATGTTCAACTTACCTCCTTATAATTTAAGCCCTTGTAGTTTGTAGGTTTTTGAAATTATGAAAAAAAAATCATTAGAAATAATGTTCGCAAACAAAACACCAAAATTTCCCCATACAAATAAATACGTTCAATACCAAACATACCCTTGTGGCTTTGAGAATTTTCATCTTACCTCCTTAGATTTAAAAACTTACAATATAGTCTCATGTGGTTTATATGTCTTTGAAATGCTGCTCGCTTTTATGAATCAACAATGGTGGACCCAAGATTTTAGTTTAGGTAGGGCGAAACATCAATAATATAATACCAAAACAAATTCTGTAGTAAATAAAGCATACTAAATAAAAAAAAATGAAAGCTCAATAGGCTATAAATAGAAATAAGAAACTTTTAAAAAATAAAGACAAAATATAAAGAAAAATGTGAAAATTCAACTCTGTACCATTGTATTTACGATGAATGTGAGGTGTTCAAAACTATGATTGAAACTTTTTCAATTTATGTGATGACCCCACCTCTCCTTAGAATGAATCCAAGGGTTTGACGGACCGCCTGTTCAACTCTCGCCGAGACTTATTCACTAGCATTCTCGAAAATAGTAAGGTTCTCAAATCAACCATAATTCAACTTCATTTACAAGTCAAAAGTGAAATGTAGCTTTACATTGCCAAATATCCCAAATATATTAAATCCATAAAAGTACAAGTACAAGGAACTTATACACTCTAGATCATGCTTAGTTACTCCAGACCTCCACTTCCTGTAAGGAAAACAAAACTAAAGGAATGAGCTAAAAGTCCAGTGAGGTTCCTAAACAAGCAATCAGGTAAAAAAACCATGGAAACATTACATTTAACAATTTGCATACTTTCCACAGTAATATCCAGTCATTCAAGAAATAAATATCCAATTATTGGAAGGATACATGCTCACGTGGAGTCATTCATTCATTCAGTCATTCAGTCTCCAACCATTTCCCTTATTCCTCCGATATTTAAAAACCTTTAACAGTGAAAACTCGTTCAGTGTTCATGTCATTCATTCATTGATTTCTTTGTATTGAATTCATTGGCCAGTTCTCTACCAAACTTCGTGGTAATACTCGAGTATACCAAACATTGTCTCAAGGTCACCAGCCGCCCGACCGAGTCCGCTTCTGGCTCGAATCGACTGACAACGAAGGGTAAGGGCTCAGTTCAGCTAAAAGGTTTACATTCATGCACAAGTAGCATTCAATTATTGAAAATTTACTTTTGCGTGGGTCGAGTGTGATAAAGTACACACTCGCCCATCAAAAATCCATTTAACAATCATTAGAAAGCATTTAACATTTAGGTAACATTCACAACATTCCACATAGTCATTTAAAGCACACACATGCAAGGAATACTCACCTTTTAAAGTAGACCAAAGCTAAACGTTCGACTCCGGGTTGTGCTTGTTTCCACCGTTAAATGTGAGGATTCGAAAATTCCATTATTTTAAAATCCCTAATTTTGGCTAAAATAATTATTTATTTGGATTTTTGCCACGAATAATATTTTCTAGCCTATTAGACCTAAGTACATGATTTTCTAGTTCGTTATATTTCTAAAGTGTCTCATTTTAAAAATAATAAAATAAAAACATAGATAAATAAACAAGTATTTTCTTATAAGCCTATTTAGCGAAAAAGTGGAAACGTGTCTAAAAACTTTAGCCAATTGGGATTACAATAAGCTAAAAATTTAAGACCTATACAATGGACCTAAAATAGACAATTTTGGGTTTAAACACACAAGTAATAACTAGTGGTACGATCGTTATAAGAATTTTTCAAAGGTTTTAATTTTTATTACGCCTAAATTAGAAATACGTGTTTTCACGTGCGCGCTTAATTGAGGGACTTTGGACCATTATTTTGGAACAATTAAGAATGAATAATATTTATATGAATGTAAGGGCCCTAGAGGTTTAGTGCACTAGTGCAACAAACGTAAGAGAAATCGGATACAAAACGCGCGCGTAGGGTACTAGTTAAAATTGATTTGACGTATCAAAGGATTTGACGTCAAGCGTCTTTTGTACGCAAAGGCTACAGAGCCGAAATTCATTTCCTTTTCTCTGCTACAATGGCCGGCTAGACTGCAGCAAAGGAACAACCAAAGTCACCATTTCTTTTCTTCTAAAACTCAACCAAATTCCTACCAAAACTTCCATAGATTCTCACCAAACTTCACATTCGTTTAGCTTTTCACTTGGACAACAACTTAGGCTGGAAAAGGGAGGAGTTTCACGGCTGTCTTCAGGCTTCATAGGGACCGAAATTTTCTGATTTGAACAGCCATCAAAGTAGGTAGCCATCTAACTTCTTAAACTTGTTTATGGAGTTTGATTTACGCATTTGAGTTGGAATCTTTACTTTAGTAGCTTGTATTGTTGGAAAAAGTGGGCTCTATGAATTCCCACTCTTGGGTTGTTGCTGATTCTGTGCTTGATGAAGTTTATGATGACGGATTAGTGTTTAAGTTAGTGTTTCGTTGAAGAAAAACTGCAGGAAACTCACGTAGAGAGCAAGGGCCAAACTTGACCATTTTGCCCCTGCTCTGTTCGGTCATTTTATTGCAGAAATTGAGGATTTAATGGCTTGATTGTGTAGTTTACATGTTGTAGAAGTTGTGTACAAAATTTCGTTGAAAAATATTGAGTTTTGGTTGCTCAAACGAATTTATTTCAAAAACTAGTAAACTGGAAAACGGTTTCGCCGTAATCCAGACCAGTGGTTGTATTTCGTCCATAACTCCGTACTCCGACGTAGAAATCAGGTACCGTTAGCGGCATTTGAAACTAGACGTTTCCATGTTTTTATCGGTGTATAATGCACATCCTGGTTTTATGTGTGTGAGCCACACCATTCATCTGAAGTCGGTTGTCCTGTTTCTCCGTTCTGCCGAAATGATTTGATGATGCTGCAACTTGAGCCTTGATTTTGAACCAGTTGCATGCTGAAACTTGTAACGATTTCTTCTGTGAAGTTGTATCCCTATGAATTTATTTTCTAACACTAACAACCATTCCCAATTCCGAGTTAAATTGAGAGAGTTATGATCAAAATACGGCGACTGTTCGTTTTGAAAATCTTAGATTTAGACAGATTGCCTTAAGGATTTTTCCAAACTTTGGTTGATTGAATGACCCCCCTCCCGAGGGTATTTTTCCGTGAAATTTGATAGAGAGATAACCTTCATATGGAAGTATTATACTGCAAAATTTGATGTCAATCCAAGTCCGTTTCGGCACCAAATCTGGAAATTTTGTAACAGTCTTGAATTTTTCCCAACTTTGAGCTACCATATCTTGGTGCTCGAAACTCCGATTCTCGATCCGTTTGTTCTAACCTAAACCTTACTTGCACCTCTAATTGAGCTATAAATTTCAAGGGCTGGTTTGCAACGAGTGAATTCTGCCGAATTTTCAAAGTTAGCGAAAAACCAACCCCGACTCAATCCTGGGTGATTTGGAACAGCAGCTTTAGGCTCATTTTTGAGCACTTTCCACTTCGATTCATGGAAAAGTGTCTTCTAGGAACTTGCAGTACTTTCTAAGAGATTTTCAACGGTATAAATTTTTCCAATTCTCGACTTATGCCGAGTGAGTTACGATTTTTCAAAAATTCATAACAAAACTGAAAATTTTCCAACTTTCAAGGAAATAGAGTTTTTCAAGAACTCTTTATTCTTTTGATATTATCTAAACGTTTTATCCCCGATTTCCTAGATAAAGACTTAAATATTGTTGAATGTTATCAAACCTCTCTCGAACCTCGATTTACGAGTAATTGAGGTTCATTTTCACGGAATTTCCTAGAGTAATACTAGTGAACGAATTATTCCTCGATATTTGGGATATGGGTGATAATTCACTATTATTTGCTCAGGCACGCACGAGGACCTCCAAGAGGACCCTACTGTGGAAGTTTGAACTCTTCCTCCAATTTACTTGCTTGCATAACTTGGTGAGTGTCAAGTGTATGCCTACTTGAACCCTAAAGTCTTGATTCATGCTTGATTCACCTGATTTCATGCTTAGCTTAACTGATTTTGACAAAATGAAGTCGAGTGTGTACTTGATCGCACTCGTTCTCATTTGAAACGAATGACTCATGCTTAACATGATTTGCTTGGTTTACATGACTTGAAATGTCTGCTTAAACCTATCAAATGCTTGAATACATGAAATGGTATGCTATGATTGCATACGTCGATGGAGTGAATCTCCTCGACATTTACATGACAAATGGGGGACGCCCAAACTCATAGGCCGACCTTGGAACTCGAGCCGGCATGGGCTTGGTCGGGAACCTCGGTGAGCCATGAGACTCAAATGATAAGCTTGATTTATTGAGAGATCTCGCTTGGCATACTCGTATAGTATCGCCTTATAAATGTAGTGCGGGCCCGAAGTGGTGTATGGTGGACGGATGGGAAGTAAGTGGTGAACTACGGATATGAAAATATCAATCCGATTGACGGAGAGTCATCACGGAAAGATATATAAACGGTATCGGCAAATGTGGAACTTAGCTCCTGAGAGCTTCTATATTCTTGAATTGTTTCTGGTTACAGTTTATTGGTGTTATTAATTACTTGCAAGATAATACCTGGATTGTTATTGGGCTTGTTATCTGAACTATGTGGTTGCATATGTGTTCTTGGCCTCACGAGCGTTTTGCTCACCCTGTAGATTTGTTTTCCTTAACAGGTTGAGTTCGGAGGTAAAATGGAGCAGCCCTCCTGATGTGCTTTTGTTTTAGGGTTGCTATTACTTTTGTGTTATGCCTTTGGCTTTGGATTGTACTTTTGGTATGGAAACGTAACCTTTGGACGAAATGTATTATGTATATCGACGGGTGGTTTGAAGAATGGATAACTGTTATTAAGTTTGAACACTCCCGCAATTATTGCATCTAAGTTATCGATTTGTATTTTTTTTTGTGTGGTCCAGATATAAGTTGAATGGAATTGCTTGAGTCCTGGCGAGAGTTAGGCAGGAGTCCCGCGGATACCCTTTGGTTCGCCTTAGGGAGAAGTGGGGGCGTCACATTAAACCCTAAAAGTAACCAAGACAAGATGTCATGGTCCGATCATTCAAAACTTAGGTTAATAAGATGCTTACTTTAGCCTTACTCATGAGCCATACGCCTATCTAGAATCGGCCCCTCAAAACACAAACTCAAAGACAAATTTAAAAGCCAATCGAAGAATGTCCAAGTATATTCTAGGACTATGAAGTATACTTGTTTAAGGCCACAAAACCATCCAAAATCATAGCAATTAAAGTTTAAAACCTAGAAAAGTTTTCTCAAAGTTTTTCAAGTTCCACTCAATTCATTTGACAAAATTTCCAGCTTTGGCGGCATTTTTTGAAAAAGTATAACTTGAGTTCCGTAGGTTGAACAATCACAAAACTTGCACCATTAGAAAATAGACTCAAAGTACTAATAGAATTAGAAGAGATCTTCATGAAATTCAATTCATAGGTTAGTCAAATTTTCAATTCAAAATCACTGCTGTCTCATGTGTAAAACAGAACAATCATGGTTTTTCAAGAAACTTTGTAAATTTTCTGGTATTTATAGGAATTGAACCAACCCCTTATTTTTACACGGTTAAAATGTCTATGAATCTAGTTTCAAATGCAATAAACAGAACTCAATTTAGATTTTTCTACACCAAGATATAATAGATTTCCAAGACTACTTGAAGTCTCTTGCGGAAAAATTTCAGCAGTACTTCCTTTGTGTTTACCAATTTTTCCAGCCATTTCAAGGCTACATTTTCTTCTCAAATCTACCCACTCAACCCCACAAGACAGCCACAAATCAAGTTCATAAGGTATAGGATACATAGAGTACTTATTTTAGCCACAAACTAGCTATAATCAACATATACCTAAGCTGGAAAATTTTCTATCAAGGCTGAAATTTCACAACTAAAGTTAGGAAGTCCTATTTTGAAGCTAAAATTTCATACCAAAGATAGAAATCTTCATATCTCAACTTGCATATCCTAATCAAAGCTTGAAACTCCTAATTCATGGCTGGACAATATAACTAAAAGCTGAAAAATTCCAATAACAACACAAATCCGTAAAACCAGCCACAATACTTCTATATTCAAGTCATATGCCTACTTAAATGCAAGATTAAAGGGAAAAAGTAGTTTCTTACCAAGATTACCTTCAAATCCTAAGGAGAGTAGCAAATCACAGCTTTCTTCCCTCAAAATCACACCACACCAAGCTTCTTCCTTCCTTGTTGCATCCTTCTATGGATGGATTTAGGGTTTAAGGTTGATTTCCCCACAAAATCAAGTTAGGGATCAAGATGGAACTTGAAGAAATTTTCTCTACTCTCTAATTTCAGCCATGACAAGAAAAAATGAGAGAAAGCTTGGCCAAAAGAAAGATCAGAAGGAAAGTAAGCTTTCTTAGTCAACATGTCATGGATCGTCGACACTTGGTGAGCCAAGATTTTTCCTCTTTTCCTTTTCTTTTCTTTCCTTCTCTTGGTCAACAATTTTGGCTAGCTTAGGGTTAATTTTGGGGAAGATTAAATGAAATAAAAACAAGGAGATTAGGGTAGAAAGTATCGGTCAAGTGGTGTACTCAACCGGTAACAAATGGCGCACGTCGGTTCAAACCTATTTCCTTAACTCTCTTGTACTTTTGTTTTAACTTATGATTCACTAATACCCGCTCTTATCCATCAATTTTAGTACACACACCTCATCGATTGATTACACTACCAAAATGCACCAAAACTCTAACTTACTCTAACTTTAAAAGTAAAAGTAAAACTCTTGACTCAACTAATGAAATCACCATGAAATTTAGGGCTAGTAAATAATTAAATAGCCAAGTAAAGAAATATAGAAGGAAATATAAATTAATTGTTTAAAAATGAAAGGAAATTCTAAAGGAATTTTCGGGTCCTCACAATTTATATGATAGTTAGAATTTTTTTTTGTTATCTTTGATTTCTTATGTAACATGTACAGTGCTATCTTAATTGCTGCTTTAAAGCTGCCTCTGCATGTCCCTACCCCCTATGCCCATGCTGAGAATCAACAATCTTCACCATCGGCTTCCTTTGACAATCATGAAATCTGTATTGACATCTCAAACCCCAATCCTGCCACCCCTCAATTGGTTGAGAAAAGATATTTCCAAGACATAAGAAATATGTTTTGCATATATTGCTTGGCTATGCCAACAAAATAGATAATTTAAATCCCTATAATCGATGTAACAATATTCAATTACAGAATTTAAAATTGGATAAATTACATTTATCTATCTGTAATTTAGTATTTTTATACACAAGCTCCCTATGATTTCAAAAATTATAGATAACCCCTCATGATTTGAATTAAAGTATCAAAGTAACAGAATTTGAATTCCCTAATGGAGTCAACTGAAATGTCAAAAATATCCTTATATAAAGTCGAAAATTATTTATTAACCACAGGGAGTTATGTATATATTTTGAAAATCATAAGGGGGTTATATGGTAAAACACTAAACTATAAGGGATTTATTTGATAAAATATAAAATCATACGGGATTAGAGTGTCATGTATTATGTTAATATATTTTGGTCATTTCAGTTATTTTAGTTTTTAAACAAGGGCAATTTCGACATTTTCATAGGTTGCGCTATGAATGATCATTTTCATTATTTTAACACTTTAATTCAAATAATGAGGGGTTATATATAACTTTTAAAACTATAGGGAGTTATTTAAACCATAGCTATATCACATGGGGTAAAGTGTATTTTGCCCTTTAAAATTTTAACCTCGTGTCCCAAGTTAATCACATTGAATATGAACAAGCAGAAGCCTGATTTCTCTTCAAATCTACTATTTTCTCTTCTCGAAGATTTGGACGAACTCTAAATTATGATTTGGGAGTTTATTTTACATCAACTATTGGGCAAATCAAGCATTACTTATACGTTAAAAAAAACTTTTTTTTTTACCAAAAAAACTATAGCACCAGCCACACGTTCCTTAAAAATTTGGTTGTTTTTGATGATTTTCCTTGCAATTTAAAAAACATACATACTGCGAAGGGTTTAAAATAGGGTGCATTAGAATTGATTCGAGTTTGAGTAGTACTCGAGCTCTACTCAAGTTAAAATAATTGAGTTCAAACTCATTGAATTTTTAAAAGTCGAGCTCGAGCTCGAGTTCAATTTCAATTTATCTTACTTGAGCCCAAACTCAAACTCAAACTCAAGCTCAATCGAATCTAATCAAGTCTAATCAAACTCACCTAATATAAAATAATGTTTTATGTATAATCTTAAACAAGGGATATAATTGACATTTTTATACTAATAAATAGCAAAACTTAGAAAATATATTTATTAGCAACTCGATTAGACTCTTCCAGCAGACAAGCTTAGAAATTTAATATGAATTTGACTCTTGGGGTGCTATCAAGCAGCTCAAACATGACTTGAGATCGGTCAACGCTTACTTCAAGTAGTGTAGTTGACCAAACTACTTGCGAGATTGAGTCGAGTAAATCTCACAAGTAGCTTGGTCAACTAGCACCCCTAGTACTTTTGTTAGAAAATCAGTTTAATTTCTTTTAATCCAGATTTTTATTTTGTGTGGGAAGTAACTAGTTTTCCAATTGGTTTTAGTTACTTGAATTAGCAGCCAAGGAATTTCTTATTTTGTTTAGGATTTAGAATTTATTTCCTATTTTGTAGAAATGTAAGAATTAGTATTGGTTTCCTATTGTTATTTGTTTTTTAGCTAAATAATGTTCTCTATAAATAGGTAAATTGGCATACTACAAAGACACATAAGAAAGGAGCGAGAGAGTTCTTAGTACGTGAAAGAGTTATATAAGAGTTGGACTTGAGAATCAAACTATAATCTTGTAGTATTTTTTTTCTCTCATAGTAAGAAAAGTTTTTCTCTCCGTGGACGTAGGATTGGTGATTAAATCGAACCACGTTAATTCTTGTGCGCTGCTCATCGTTCGTTCTAGTTATTGTTTTCTATTCAATTGTTGATTTTTCTTTTTCTATCTCAAATAGTTTGCCTGATACCCTAACAACTTTAAATTTAGGTTTCAAAACCATAAGCAGATAAATTAAACATTTTTAAACCATGAGGATCTTTGGAACGTAACCCATTTATCTATACGGGGCAATTTTTATATTTTATTTGACAAAGTTAGTTTTGACGATTTCTGTTGATATATTAAAAAACTGACAAACTAACAATTTCTATCAATATTTTAAAAATTTACAAACTATGAGAGATTAAATTATAGATTTGTAAACTATAGGGTGGTAAATCGAATATTTGCTAAATCAAATGGGGCATTTTTGGTATTTAACCCAAATACTGTCTATCAGATCTAGGTTGATCCAAAAATATGATTAGCTAGTTTTTTCCTCGTGCATTTGCACGGGGCATTTTGCATCCAATAGTACAATTAAAAATTACAGCATAAAATTTGAAAAATCTAAATCTTCATTTAATAGATAAACTACTTTTGTCACTCAATATTCAAAAAGAGTTTGAGAATGAAAACGTAAACTTTTTCTTCACGTTGAGTGAATGGAATTGAAATGATGGCATTGAGATATAAGCTAAAATTAAGGCATCAACTAATGAAAAAAAATTAAATTTCAAAGTGTTACGAAAAAAACATGTGACCAAACTCAATAATGGGAGCAAGGAAAAAAGAGTATTAGAGGTAGTGATATGGAAGAAAATAAGGGAGAAAAAAATATATAAGATAGAGAAATATCAAATAAAATATAATAAATTTCCTAATGGCCTTGTCATCAATAATGAGGCATAATAGGATTGAATTAATAATCAAGTCAAGTAATAGGAATAGAAAAATAGAAAAAATGTTACTAATTATAAATTTCCCTAATCACGGGTAAAAGAAAGAATATTGTGATTGAAAAAAGAGAAATAAAACTAGGGCCCATGGGTTGATTGATTGATTGACTAATTGATTAAATGAGAAGAAAGGTATAATCAGTACAAACATGTAAAAAGTGAGACAGTAATAGGTTGATTGGAATTTAGAGAACATAAAGGTATAGTAATAAATGATAGGAAAAATAGTAAAAATTATTGGAATGATTAGTGTTTTAAAAGATGAGAAGGTGTTAGGCAAGGCATTTATGTCTTCCCAAATGGGATAAAAATCATAAGGCATGAGGCGTAAGCCCCACAAAAATTTATTTTTTAAATATTTAAAAATATAAAAATACGAACACACACATATATATATAGGGAAATTTGCCAAATTGGTCCCTAACATTTACCAAAAACACTTTTTTAGTCCCTGACATATAAAATCAGCCAAAATGCTCCTTCACATTTAAATTGTGAGCCAATTTGGTCCTATTGCTCGTTTTTGCTCATTTTTCCGGCTAAAAATAGCACGCCCCTCTCACGTGGTCATATTTTTAGGGGCAAAATCGGAAACACATTTCATTACCGGTTGAAAGTAAAAGGATAGGGACCACCACCAAAATACACATTTCACCTTTGGCTCTCAAATTACCCTTTCCCTTTGGCTCTCAAATTACCCTTTCAAGAAACCCTATTTGCATCCCCGAATTAACAAGCATATGGAGCCAAAGGTGATTTGAGAGTGAATGGACAATTTTGTTATAATCAATCTTGAAAATTGGACAATTCAACTTAAGAGTGAATGGTCGCCCTTAGATTGGAAAATGGAGAATTCACAAGCTTTATGCCCTGATCTGGCGAGAAGATTTCGCTGAATGAGTGAAGTTTTTTGTGGCATCCTGAATACTTTGTACACCTTCCATACATGATGCTTGAGCCGCCCCTTTTAGGCAAAGGAATCACACGAAAAGAAAGGCTAAGTTTCCTGGAAGGATCACATTTTCTTTACCAAACTTGCCAAGCTGGTCTCGGTGAAGTCGTCTTCCTCGGTGTGCAGGGGCGGCGGCGGCGGCGGCAGCAAGCTCAAGTGGCCGTCGCTGCTGCCAATAGAAGCGGTGGAGCGGAAGGAACAAGAGCTGGGATCGGTCAGAGTGTCGGCTTCGAGAGGGGAAGTTTGAGCAATGAGAATATTGCGAAACTCGTCTTCTAGGCGGGCCATGGCGATCTGGATCGCGCTGTTGGCCTTAGCAGAGTCGTCTGAGATGCTGGCGGATTCCATTGACCGTTGGATTTCATCCACGGCTTGGAAGTATTTGTCGATCTCATATCGATCGCCATCGAAGATGATTCTGTCCCTGGCGTCCTCGGAGGCTGTGGAGTCCCAGCGGAGGATGATTTTCTCAGCTGATGCAACAGCCACGGCGTCGTTTTCCGGTGGCTCCATAGAGGGTAAAGGGTAATTTGAGAGCCAAAGGTAAAATGTGTATTTTGGTGGTGGTCCCCTATCCTTTTACTTTCAACCGGTAATGAAATGTGTTTCCGGTTTTGCCCCTAAAAATATGACCACGTGAGAGGGGCGTGCTATTTTTAGCCGGAGAAATGAGGAAAAATGAGCAATAGGACCAAATTGGCTCACAATTTAAATGTGAAGGAGCATTTTGGCTGATTTTATATGTCAGGGACTAAAAAAGTGTTTTTGGTAAATGTTAGGGACCAATTTGGCAAATTTCCCATATATATATTATATAAATATAAAATACTAAAAACACAAAAAAGATTTGATAAATTAAAGAAAAACTGCAACCTTATGTCCACATAAGAAAAGTAAAACCTATTTGTGCGACCAATGCTATGTTATGGGCAGAAGTCAAACAAACCACTGTAAAATTGAATGATAATTTGCGCAAAAGACTTGATGTCATCTAGCAAACTAATTATCACAGTTGCGCAACTCTTAACAGTTGTGGTCTTAGACTAGTAGAGCGTGTATCATTTCCCTGTTTCTTTAGAGTATCCTCAATATGAGGCACAAAGTTTTGAAGTTTCACCTCCTTTACATCATTAAATTCCAATTTAAATAAAGGGAAAATCATCCAAAACGTCCCTCACATTTTGTAAAATAACTTTTTTCGTCCCTCACTTTTAAAAGTGTAATTTTATATCCTTTACATATTCACATCGGACAAATTTAGTCCATAACTAGGTTCCGATCATTTTTTGGCCGGAATCCATCATGTGCAAGGCACGTGATCATTTTTGAAGGGTAAATTTGTCAAATTATATTTTACATAATCTGATCTATAGTCCTCCATATTTTATAAAATAAATTTTTTCGTCCCTCACATTTTATAAAATGATTTTTTTCATCCCTCACATTTCACAAAATGAATTTCTCCATCCCTCACATTTCAAAAAATGAAATTTTCATTTCTCACTAATTATGTGTGTGAATACATTTTTTTAAACACATGTATATGTTTATTTGATTTTACTTAATAATAATAGCATTAACACATGTATGTAATTGGGCCCAACTTGTGGGTTATCTTCTCTTTTTGTATGATTATGACTAATATTTACCAATAGAACCTTAATTTGCATATTCTTATTGTATTTTGACCGAAAATAGCTTTATTGGCCAACTTGACAATGAATGCAAGATTATTTACTAGCTAATACTAGATGAAATCAAATAATCACGTATAATATATGGTATTTGTATTGTTAAGTAAAATCAAATAGACACATACATATATTTATGCTATTCATATTATTAAGCAAAATCAAATAAACATATACATGTGTTTAAACAAAATGTATTCACACACATTTTTTTTTTGGGTTTCCCTCACATACATAATTAGTGAGGGATGAAAATATTCATTTTTTGAAATGTAAGGGATGGAGAAATTCATTTTGTGAAATGTGAGGGATGAAAAAATCATTTTATAAAATGTAAGGGACGAAAAAATTTGTTTTATAAAATGTGGAGGACTATAGATCAGATTATGTAAAATATAATTTGACAAATTTACCCTTAAAAAATGATCACGTGCCTTGCATGTGATGGATTCCGGCCAAAAAATGATCGGAAACCTAGTTAGGGACTAAATTTGACTGATGTGAATATGTAAGGGACATAAAATTACACTTTTAAAAGTGAGGGACGAAAAAAGTCATTTTACAAAATATGAGGGATGTTTTGGACGATTTTCCCTTAAATAAAACATAAGAAAAGTACTATAAATAAAACAAGTTCAGCTTTAGGGTCTCAAGTTCCTTAAGCAAGCAAAGAGAAAATTCAGTTTGAATGTTCTTCTAGAGTTTAAAAAAAAGGGTAAAAGGTGCTGGAATATTAATGACGTACATTTATTGTGCCTTGAAAAAAAAGTCATCCAAACGCCCAGGCGTTCGTGTCCCATGACACTAACGTCCCACCTCATTTGGCCGCCAGAGGCAGGTTGGGAATGCCTTGCTCTGGGACTCCCCCCGGGCAAGCTTTCAAAACACTAGGGATGATAGAAAAAAACGAAAGTTGGTTCAACTTTCTTTCTAGTACTAGATGATCACGCCAATAAAATGAATTGAGAATTAAAAATGAAAGCTAGGAGTTGATTGGAAAAAAAAGGTATAATTAATATAAATGCATAAGGTAGGTAATTGATAATTAATTGAAATGTACCATAAATAATGTAGAGAAAAAAACTGTAAATTAATTGTTATAAAAAAAGAAATAATTTCACCAAAAACCATAAACAGACATAAAATTTTTTCCATGTGGCAAAAACATAAGACATCTACTTGGCAGAACGCAGATTTGTGCAACTCAATAACCTACATTATAGGGAACTGAACATTATATATATATATATGGTAATGTTATTTGCACTCCCCATATGTTATTTACAGTCCTACTATCCCATTTTTATTTTGATGAGACCATATTACCTCATCTCTAATTTCATCTCCTTGCCTATGAGTTAATTTTACTGGATTTTCTCTTACATTTTAAACCAATTAATTATTCGATTACATATTAAAATGGCTAATTTAAAATTGTCACTAATATGCATTATGTATTTTCTACAAAACTTCATGAAATTATATGATGCCAAAGATTAATCTAGCAATATAATATGAACAAATTACAAACTTCAAGCCTAAAAATAAGTAAATAAATAAATTCCAAGCATCAAAGATGACCAAAAACTGAGGACAACTACAATGTCTCATAAATAGGACACTAATATTTCAAAAAATCTACCAAGAATAACTCATATAGCCACCATAGAGGGAATGAAGCTTTCTAGTATTCTTCAACAAAAGCATAACATCATCTAGTATCCAGATAATGCAATGGAACCTCAAATGTGCTCATCAAAAATCTGCAAAATTGAAATTGAAATAAGAATAAGAAAAATAAGTTAAAAAATTGTTATGTAGATTTAGAAAAAAGAAGCAAAAGTTAAATTTTTTTACCTTCTGGACACGTATGATAATTTTGCCCAACTTCCGTGCATGTGAACACAGGATAGGGTAGGAAAAAAAATTAGAGCAGGGGTAGTATGATCTCATTAAAATGAAAATAAAGTAGTGAGAGTGCAAAAAATATAAAAGAAATGCAAATAACATTACCCCATATATATATATATATATATATATATATGTTAGATTCATGAGTAAAGGGTTATGTCCCATATTGGTCCAAGAGATGGAGAAAGAGCGGTTAATATGTAAGTAAGGGTCCAAAACCTAATAGCTTAAACTTTTGGGTCAGAGTTGGGTTCCTGACTTACATATTGAACTTTTTGATGGACTCTCTCGAGGTGTTTCTCCCTATCATATTGGCATCAGAGATTCATGTTACGAGACTGGACTACACATGGGCAAGTGGACTCTTCTCGGAGTTGGACTGGTGAAAATTCTCTTCTTGATGGTGGACTGAAGTGCTAAAGTGCTAAGGAGTTTGGCTAGTGCTGGACCATGTGTGCCATGGGTTTGGCAAGGGGTCCGGTTGGGATTAGACCAAGGAGGCAAGGGTTGACGAGGGTCCAAAATGCAATTTGGATATTGAAGAAGAGTGGGTCCATGATTGGGAGAAGAGATGACCTTAGGTGATATGGTGGACTTGCATTAAATATTAAAGTGGTCTTCAAAGAAGGACTTGTAAATTTGGGTTTAATGTGATGGTTACTCATGAAGGAGGAGATTTATTAGATTCATGAGTAAAGAGTTATGTCCCACATTGGTCCGAGAGATGGAGAAAGATCGGTTAATATGTAAGTGAGAGCCCAAAGCCTAATAGCTTAAACTTTTGGGTCAAAGTTGGGTTCCTGACTTACATATTGAACTATTTGATGGACTCTTTCGAGGTGTTTTTCTTCCTATTAATATAGACACACACATATACACATATATAATTTGTTAAAGGATCAAAATTTAAGTTTTTATTTGAATATGCTAACAAGTCAAATATATTACTATACTCTTACTAAGAATAAACGGGTTAAATAGTCAAATACAACTCCATAGGATAAATTGTTCAAACATGACAACATACGATTTCTTACGATTATTTCTTACGTGGGTCATGTTAAGGTTAGAGATTCATGACAAAGACATAATTATAATATGACAAGTAATACACAACAGGACTAGATTAATTGCGTCGTGTTTGAATAGACACGAGATGATTATTCACAATTCTTAATTACACCTTTTTTTTATTGGGCAATATCACAAAAAACCCTATATATTTACCGGTAACATTCTGTACTCACTTCTTGAATTCACTTAGTTTTCCTACTCTTGAATTAGTCTTAAATTGTTATACAACTAATGATGGAGAAACTTCCTATTAGCGATGAATGATTATTTATTTAGCAGTCCTTGAGTCAAATACTAGATTTTTTTTAGAGTTATCTATTACTTTGGGCTTATTCATTAAACAAAATTTAAAAACTTTAAACAATCTTGAAGTTTAAAATAAAAAAGAAAAACAATTTAAGACTTTGTAGTCAATAATGTTGATGCCTCATAAAAAGTGTTGCAAAATGATCATCAAACTATGCCTTGAGGGTAATTTTGACATTTAAATTGTATAAAATCTAGGTTATTCAACAATATTGAAAAAGAATAAAGTGCCTGGAACCTTTTTTTTTTAAGTGCCAATATGATTGTCTTTTTAGTGGGTAAATTGTGCACAATATCATGCGCATGCGCGAGTGCTGCTCAAAAAAAAATCATAATAGAATAATTATTACTTAAGACGGAAAACAAATCACTAATACTTCTGAATAACCAACAGGTAAAATTGGTTCTATGCGTATGAAGTAGACGGTGGTGAAAATTAAGTGAATGAAAATTCCTTGTAGAAGTAAAATATTTCACTTATTGTCACAGCACTGATGCTTGAATCCCAATCATGACAAATAATCAGCACTTTTAAAAGTTATCAGAGTTCCAGGAATAATCATTTTGTAATTCTCTTTCTGCTATTGTCAATAAAACTGCAAGATACGGAATATCCTCATGTATCCAAAGCTTGTTGAAATAGGCATTTGGTATTCCATCTAAACTGTTTCCTGTATTTTTTAATTAATTGATTAATTGTTTATTTCCTATTTTTACTATGCTGTATGATTTAGAAAAAAGCAAATCCATTGCTAATCTCGGAATTTTTTCAGTAATTCCAAGAATTATATGGAGTAAAGACAAGGTGGAGAAACTAGGGGAAAAAAGGTAGTGCAACTAAAAATCAATCCTTCAAAAGTTGTCATGTTTGTGTTACCAGAGAATTGTAGTTTTGATCCTTAATGATTCAAAATCCTATTACCATTTAGTATAATTTTATTCTAATTTGCATCTCATTTCATTTTAAATTTGTTAATGTCACTATTTAAAATTTAGGAGAATATAATCATTCAAAATCAAAATATTGGGGACTAAAAGTGTGAATTTAAATTTGTTAAGTAATGGCAATCTAATGTTGACTGTCGGTCATTCTTGAATTTCCATTAGTTGTTCTAAATGTGCCTAAAATCATTAAATTTAAGGACCAAATTTTCTTTCAATAAAACATTAGAGATCAATTTTGCATAATGGCTAAACATTAGGGTTCAAAATTGCAATTCTCCCTTGTGTTATTGATGGCTCAATTAGTTTATGAAACAAAAATAATCATGTTGTGTTGGATCACCTTCTAAAATATTAATTCTATCAATAATAATGTAGTGTGACGTCAACTAAATAATCACGTCTTTTTGACATTTTCGTTACGCAATGTTAGAGTTGACTAATGGTTTAGGAAGTAAAGTGAAAAAAAATATTAGGGGGAAAAGTGCAAAATGGTTAAACCTCAAGGGGAATTCTTATAATTAACCCTTATAACTAATATCTAAGTTGAAATTAAAAAATTATAAAGCACCAAAAAAAAATAAAAAAAAATTGCCTTGAAATGATGGAGTTTGGGGAAGAGTCGATGCCTTATCATAGTAACACACTTTTGGTGTTTATATTTAACTGTTGGTTTATTAGAGTAGAGAAAGTAGAACAAGAATGAAAACTTTTGTATTGCAAAAGTCACTTTTTACTGAGGTATAAGCCATGCTTTTATATAGCATAAAGAAAACAAAATTAGAGAAAACTCTGGAAAAAGATATGCTAGAGATAAGATCCTAGATCAGAATCATAACAAATACTTTGACTTATCTATTGCCTAAAAAATAGCAAAGTGAATAACTAACTACTGCAATCTATTAGCAGTTCCACAAATCATGCTATTCAACACTCCTCCTTGGTTTTGGAACTGCATACTCCAAGCTTTGGCCTTAAGAACTCAAATCTTTCCTTGGGAAGAGCCTTTGTAAAGATATCAGTACTTTGATATTCTGTTTTGCAGAAAATCAGCTGCACTTCTCTTAAAAAATAAAACTTTACCTTGAAATGTTTCGTTTTGCCATGGAACATTGGATTATTGGAAATAGAAATTGCAGTCTCGTTGTCAACAAATATTTGAGTGCATTCTTCCTGTTGCATGTGTAGATCAGTCATGAGTTTTCTTATCCAAAGTGCTTGATTCACAGCAGCAGCGGCAGCTACATATTCTGCTTCTGCAATGGATTGAGCTATGACATCCTGCTTCTTCAAACACCATGAAAAGATTCCTAACCCAAAAGTAAAACAGTAACCTGAGGTGCTCCTCATATCATCAGCACATCCAACCCAATCACTATCAGAAAAACCATAACAATTGAAATTTCTAACTTGACTGAACCTTATTCCATAATCAACAGTACTTTTAACGTAGCTCAAAATCCTTTTTGCTACTTGAAAATGAATTTCACTAGCACACTGCATGTATCTTGATAGCAGACTCACTGCCAGCATGATATCTAGCCTGGTTGCAGTCAAATACATTAGACAACCTATTAAGCTTCTATACAGCCCTTCATCAACTTTTTCAGCTCTATCTTCTTTGCAAAACTTCTCCTTTTGATTCATTGGAGTCGCAGTTAATTTGCACCCTTCCATATTAAATTTTTTCAGGACCTCCTTTACATACTTTTGCTAGCATATGAACACTTCATTTTGCTTCTTTTTTTTATCTCCATACCAAGAAAAATGACATCATACCAATATCAATCATTTCAAAGACATCTTCCATCTCCTTTTTGAATTTGTCAATCAACTCCTTGTTGCTTCTTGGAACAAGAAGGTCATCAACATATAAAGATATCACAAGTATTTCACCATCAACCTTTTTGATATATAAGGTAAATTCACTCGGATTTTTTTCAAAGCCTAAGTTCATCAAGTGCGCATCAATTCTGCTGTACCAAGACCTCGGTGCCTGTTTTAAACCATACAGTGCCTTTTTTAGATTGTACACCTTATTTTCTTTTCCTTGAAGAGCAAATCCTTTAGGTTGCTCCACGAAGATTTCTTCCTCCAGGTATCAATTTAGAAAAGCTGACTTAACATCTAATTGATGTATAAGCCAGCCCTTTTGTGCAGCAAGAGCCAACAACATTCGTATGGTATCCAATCTGGCAACTGGAGCAAACGTTTTGGAGAAATCTACTCCAAACACCTGAGCATATCCCTTAACGACGAGTCTTGCCGTATGCTTGTTTACAAAACCATCAGAGTTGAATTTGGTTCTATAAACCCACTTGACACCTATCACCTTTTTGTGTGTAGGTCCGTCCACCAACTCCCAAGTTTGGTTTTTGTCTATCATTTTAAGCTTCTCCTTCATTGCAACTATCCATTTTTTATTAGTTGCAGCTTTTTTATATCCTACAGGCTCCATAACAGCAACATTTCATCTCTGATAAATGCCAGAGTGTAATCTGGTTCCTCTAATAGGTTCTTCATCAACATCATCATTCTCTACCTGCAATTCAAATTTATCTTCATTTTTCCAACTCCAACTATCTGACTCAAGGAATTTAAGATCCCTGCTCACAATTATTTTGTTGCTTTGTGGTGAGGAGATTCTATAGGCCTTTGAAGATGATCAATAGCTTACAAAAATCCCCTACTTTGCTTTCTTGTCTAACTTGTCTCTTTTAACCTGAGGAATATAAGAGAAATACAAACAACCAAAGGTCTTTAGATAAAGCAATTTTGGCTTGTAGCCATATGGTAGCTGTCAAACTACCAAAAATACAATTTATATTAAACCTACTACCAAAACTGAATAAGTATAGTGGTGAGTAGGGTCATCTCCTCAGGGAATCGGTAGATTTATCACACACAAATAATTGGGGGTTTTTGGAAGAGAGATAAAAGAGATAAATTAAAGATGCAAAAGATACTGAATTTCTAATAGCATGAAAGTACAGTAGCTAAATAATATAATAAACAATTAATTGACACAATCTAGTCAAGGAGATAATCTCGGCACCGGTTCACATAATTGATCATAAATACCTGAATTAATTCACACGTTCGCAAATAAATTGGTTAAAGCAATTTAACATCCGCCAAACCACTAATCTCTCCTTAATTATATGGTAGTTCAGAGATGCTCTTAAACTACCCTCTTGTAAATTAGATAACCCCAGAGACGCTCGAAAGATTTAATCTAATCATAACTTTAGACATTAGACAGACCTAATTCTAATTAACGAACACACATGCGGGCTCATTTAAACTAGGTTAATTATTCCTACGACACAGATTAGACTGCTTGCGAGGCAATGAAGTTGTACCATTTGCCACTAACTTAAGACAATCAAGTGATACGTACCCTTGTCGTAATTGGCGGTATATTATTTAGATAATTGAACAACTGGCCATATTGATCCAATAAATCTAAACAATAACAGGCAATTCAAACAAAGAATAATTAAATACTCACAAACATAGAGTTTAGAATAAACAAAATGATCTCACAATTATTCGTACTCCGGGCCTTGATTATTTCTCAACTAGATAAAAGGGTTTAGACTTGTCGCAAAATCACGAAGCAATTGAAGGCTTTTCGATGGAATAGAATTTTGTTGATGGAAGAGTAAAAAACCACGAATCTCTGACTAATGTTACGAAGAAGAAAAGAAAGACAAAAGTTTCTAAGCTAAAAGACAAACCCTAGTCTATTCCTGTTTTCTTTTAAAGCTCCGTCGCCGACCTCTAGCTAGCCGAATTAGAGGTTGTTTCTCAAACGAATTGCTTCCTTATTTCCCTCCTTAAATTGCTGCCAAAAGTCATCTTTGACTTTTTTTTCTTATTCCACACAAGTTCAGAATTTGTTCCCAAAGAAAGGCGGTAGTTCCAGGGATAGGACCCGCAGTCCGTCTTTTTCACGCAGCTCTGCATTGTCTGGCGTGAGCACGCTATAAAATGCCTAGTCTTCTGGAATTTGCCTTTTCTTGTCACTTTTAACACCACTCGCCTGCCAATAACACAAATACCAAATTTGGACAGAAATCCAGTGTCTTGTACAATAAATGACCAAAATTAAGACAAAATATCAACGAATAAAACGCACAATTATATCACTATCACCATACCATGCTTCAAATGGCATTTTTTTCTGTAGAGCTTTCGTTGGCAATCTATTTTGTAAAAAAATTGCTGTATTCGTAGCCTCCGCCCAAAATTTCTTTGGCAGCCCTTTATCATGCAACAAGCATCTTCTCATCTCCATAAGTGTACTATTTTTACGTTCCACCACTCCATTTTGCTGGGGAGTGTAAGGGGCTATAAGTTTGTGCTTTATGCCTGCGTCTTCACAAAATTTGTTGAATTTTTATGAGCTATATTCAGTTCCATTATCGGACCTGATCACCTGCATGCTGCAACTGCTTTGATTTTCAACCCACGCTTTAAACTTTCAAAAGATGTCAGCAACCTCATATTTGAATTTCATGAATATATCCAACACATTCTGGTGTAATCATCAATGAAGAGAATATAAAACTTACTACCATTCAAGGATGGTGTCTTTTGAGGTCTTCCTACATCTGTATGTATCAATTGCAGCTATGTGTAGCTCTCCAAGTTGTATTTTGGAGAAAAGAAAGTCTTGATTGCTTCCTACATTGACAAGCAACACATGTAGGAAGTTCTTCATCTAACTCAGGCATACCTTCTACAAAATTGTTTTTCTTCATGAACAATAGAGCAGCATGATGAAAATAGCCCAATCTCTTATGCCAAAGTGCGGCATCGCTAATTTCTTTGTGTACAGATGCTCCTCTTTCATCAGATCCAACACAAAACTTATGCCTTTCATTTGAATTCTGAACATTTTTCTACCTTCTGGATCTTTAATTATGCAATTTTTATCTTCAAATAGCACCTTATAATCTTTTTCCAATTGCTAAGGAATACTTAAAAGGTTTTGATCAATTTTTGGAACATAGAAAACATCAGAAATTAATTTCAAACCTGTGTACCCTTCAATTGCCACTGTTCCTATGCCTTTTACATCAAGATAAGCTCCATTTCCAATCCGGACTCTAGTAATAGCAGTTTTATCAAGTTTTCTAAAAAGCTCTTGATCATAAGTCATAAATAATAGCTTTATCGAACATATAAAACATCAAAAATTAATTTCATACCTGTGTACTCTTCAATTGCCACTGTTCTTATGCTTTTTATAGCAAAATAAGCTCCATTTCCAATCCGGACTCTAGTAATAGCAATTTTATCAAGCTTTCTAAAAAGCTCTCGATCATAAATCATGTGGTTTGTAGAACCACTATCTATAAGCCAGCTTTCCATGGAACAATTAGTAGCGAAACATGAAGCTACAAACAATTGCTCCTACTGAGGTTGATTCTCAGCAGCCTTGGCTTCTCCTTGTTGCTGTTGAGACTTGCATATCTTTTCCACATTCCTTTACTGACCGCATTTGTGACATCTTACATATGGGTTCCACCAACACCTTTTCTGTGGATGATTGGTTTTTTTGCAATAAGGGCAAAGTGGAAATACTTGAGATTTGTTGTTTCCAGACACATTTTTGTTGTTCTTCTTGTTCTTGCCCCTGTTGTTGTTTTGTGATATGGCTTGAAAGGCACCTTCCACCGAACCTTCTTGCCTTATCAGACTTCTTTGTTCTTGTGCCTGTAGTGCATTTAACAATTTTGCCAAGGTGATACTTGATAGATCATTTGAGTTTTCCAAGGCTACGATTGTAGCCTCAAACTTTTCAGGGATGGTAACTAGAATTTTTTGAACTATTCTCAAATCAAAAAAATTAGTACCAAGGAGTCTTACTTTATTGACTATGTCAAGGAGTCTGTCAGAATAGTCCTTGATAGTTTCTGATCCTTTCATCTTCTGCATCTCAAATTCTCGAATCAAGTTCAACACTCACATCCCTTTGATTTTTTCATCTCCTTCATATTCATTCTTCAAGAAATTCCAGGTCTCATGCACCATTTTCAATGTCATGATTCTGGTAAAGATTGTGGATGTGACAGCTGCATATAGACTTGCTCTGGCTTTCGATTTCCTTTGTCTCCTCTCATTATGGAGTTTCATTTAAGCAACTGTTAGATTGTTTGGAAGAGGAAGTACTTCATAATCATCTTCTACATCCGCCCACAAATCATTTCCACTATGATAGGCTTCTATTCTGACAGTTCACATTTGATAATTTGTTCCATTGAATATGGGAGGTCCAAGTTGATGAGTAGAGGAAACTTCTGGATTCATTTTGATAAGGGTAAATGTTTAAAGAAGGTGTTTAAGCTCTCTTAATCCTCACAGATCTCTCAAGATGAAAGCTCTAGTAACACTCTATTGGTTTATTAGAGTAGAGAAAGTGAACAAGAATGAAAACTTTTGTATTGCAGAAGTCACTTTTTATTGAGTTACAAGCCATGCTTTTATATAGCATAAAGAAAATAGAATTAGAAAAAACTCTCGAAAAAGATCTGCTAGAGATAAAATCCGAGAATCAAAATCATAACAAGTACTTTGACTTATCTATTGCCTAAAAAACAGCAAAGTGAATAACTAACTACTACAATCTGTTAGCAATTCCACAAATCATGCTGTTCAACATTAACTAATTTTGAAGCCATTGTTTCTTTTTTTTTTTGATAAATTACATATAACCCCCTATAGTTTCACCTATTACCACATGTACCCTTTAACGTATCAAACAGTCCACTTTACTCCATATGATTTCATGTAAAGTGGAAACTTGACGGAAAATAGTTTATGTGATGTTGTTAATTGAAATATTAATAGTTTCCTTACTAAAATACTAAAACAATCGGCGAGTTAACTATATTGCATAAAAGCATGAGAGAATTACGTGAATAAATGCAATAATCATAGAGGAGTAAAGTGGATATTTATACAAATCATAAAGGGGTTAAATAGAGATTAAGATTTTACCACATGTGCTTTTAGAGCATGTTAGGTATAAATGCTGTAATTGATTGTGCATTCCATCCATTTTTCATTTTATATAAAATCATAGAGGGGTTATGTGGCTATTTTAAAACCTTAGGGGGTCATCTGGCATTGTACAAAATCACCAGGGGATTATAAGTAATTCACCCTTTTTTTATTTCAATCAATTTAGTATTAACAAAGCTGTATGAATTGGATGATTTCCAACAATTTTAGTAATAAAATTTATTTTGTTTCTATAAAAAACTGTACCAATTGTTTTTTTAAATTTTTTTCTTTTTTTTTTCGACTCTGGGACCTGTCACTTACACCCTCTTCCCTCGACCCACCCAACCCATTCCTTCCCCAGTTGTACCAATTGTTGAATTTCCTTTTGTTTTTATATTTTTCACATTTGTATAGAGTTTCTTTGGTTGCTATTTCAAAATTCTATTAATCATATGCGAAAACTAAAAAGGGAGAGAACACTCTTCTTTATTATTCTTTTGGACTACACAATGGACAAATATATACATAAGTGTAACCTAATTTACATTCTAAAATCATGCTAATCTAAATCACTCTATTATCTAATTAATATCTGATACTACAATCCAAGCAAATCAAATCAAATCTTTCCTAATATCTACAATATTAAATCAAATCATATATTTATGATTTCTATAATATCAGATCACATATTTTCAACACTCCCCCTCAAGATGGAATTTAGATATTAATCATGCCCATCTTATCACAAATATAACCAATTTTTGGATCATTTAGAGGTTTAGTGAAAATATCAGTAAACTGCTCTCCAGTTCTCACATGACTAGTTGAGATCAGGTTTTACTGAATTTTTTCATGAACAACGTGACAATCAACTTCGATGTGCTTTGCTCTCTCATGAAAAACTGGATTTGATACTATATGAAGGGCAGCTTGATTGTCATACCATAATTTCATTGGAAGTGAATTATTGATTCCCACCTCACACAATAATTGATGTATCCATATAAACTCACAAGTAGATTGTGCCATAGACCGGTATTCAGACTCCGCATTAGAGCGAGATACGACATTTTGTTTCTTATTTTTTCATAATACCAAATTACTTCTAATGAAAACACAATATCCAGTTGTAGATTTTCGATCAATTTTAGAACCTGCCCAATCCGCATCTGAGAAGCATTCAAAATGAGAATGACCATGATTACCATATAGTATACCACGTTTTGGAGCTCCTTTAAGGAACATAAGATTTGCTCTAAAACTGTCCAATATGTGGTTCTTGAGGAGGACATAAATTGACTCACAATACTAACCAGATATGCAATGTCTGGACGAGTCACAGTGAGATAATTCAACCTCCCCACTAATCTCTGGTATATTTCAGAATCTAAGAATAACTCCCCTATTATCTGCTGTAAGTTGCATGTTGGGGATCATTGGTACACTACATGGTTTAGCACCTAGCTTTCCTATTGCTTTCAAATGATGAAGGACATACTTCCTTTGGCATAAAAAGATATCTTGTTTACACCTTGTAACCTCAATACTTAAAAAGTATTTCAACATACTCAAATCTTTTGTCTGGAAGCGCGATTGAAGAAAATTTTTAAGAGTTGCAATACCTGCATTGTTACTACCAATAATAACAATATCATCAATATAAATAACTAATAGAATAATACCAATTTCAGATTATTGATAAAAGACAGAATGATCAAAATTATACTTTTTCATACCAAACTCTTGAACTACCTCACTGAATCTTCCTAGCCAAGCACGAGAACTCTGTTTTAAGCTAAATAATGACTCTCGGAGTTAACAAACCTTACCAAACTCCCCCTGAGCAACAAATCCAGGTGGTTGTTTCATATAAATTTTCTCTTGTAAATCTCCATGAAGGAATGCATTCTTAACATCTAACTGGTACAAAGGCCAATTATTAGTAGCAGCAAGGGAAATAAATAATCGAATAGATGTGAGCTTTGCTACGGAAGAAAACGTGTTTGAGTAATCCACCCCATATGTCTGAACATATGCTTTTGTAACAAGACGAACTTTGAGGTGAACAACAGAACCATCAGGATTGACTTTAATAGCAAACACCCATTTACAACTAATAGGTTTCTTACCTGTTGATAACTGAACCAAGTCCCAGGTACCATTATTGTCTAGAGCCATCATTTCTTCCTCCATAGAAGCCCACCAACTAGGATATTCCAAAGTCTCAAATAAGTGTTGAAGAAGAGATATTGAATCTAAAGAAACAGTAAAACAACGCAAGGAGGGAGACAAATGGTCATATGAAACAAATGATAAAACTGGGTAAGTTTATTGTCTTTTACCTTTTCTTAAAGCAATAGGCAAATTAAGATTGAAATCTGCAGACTGAAGAAGCGGTGGATCAAGACTCGGATTCTGTAGACGGAGAAGGTGGTTGAGGATGTGAGTCTATATGTTGAGAACTACGAGAATATACTGGAGTGATTGGTAGTCTTGTAGAAACAGTTGTTGTAACAATGTAGACTAAAATATTATCTTCCTCCCCCTTACTATTGTAAACATTAGATTCAAGAAAAAATAAATGTATCTCAAAAAATGTAACATCAGCGAAGGCTAAATAACGATCTAAAATTAGAGAGTAACATCTATACCCTTTTTAAAGACGTGAATAGCCCAAAAACATACACTTGAGATATTTGAGATCTAATTTAAACACATGAGGACGGGTAGCATGAACAAAACAAGTACACCTAAATATACGTGACTCAATGGGAAATAAAGATTGGGTTGGAAACAAAATTGAATAAGGAATCTCACCAGCAAGCACAGAAGTTGGCATACGATTAATTAAGAAATAGGCTGTTGAAACAGCATCTGCCCAAAATTGCTTAGGAGCCTTCATGTGAAATAGGAGGGCTCTAACAATTTCTAATAAGTACCTATTTTTCCTTTCAGCAATACCATTTTGTAGTGGTGCGTCAAGACATGAAAATTGGTGAAAGATTTCAATTTCTGACATATATGAATTAAAGGATTTAGAAAAATACTCTTTTGCGTTATCACTTTGCAAAATACGGACAGACACATTGAATTGTGTTTTTATTTCAGTACAAAAGGAACAAAAGATACTAAGTAAATTTGAACGACTTCTCATTAAATATAACGAAATAACACGAGAGTAGTCATCAACAAAAGTGACAAAATACTTAAAATCAAACTTAGATACTATTAGATAAGGTCCCCATATATCAAAGTGTACTAATTCAAAAGGGGATGTAACCCGTTTATTGACTCTAGACAAATAAGGCAAATGATGATAGTTGGCAAATTTGCATGACTCGCAATCTAAATGGGATAAATTTTGAAAACTTGGAAACATTTTCTTCAAGGTGGGTAGAGATGGATGACCCAAACGACAGTGAATTTCAAGCAGATTCAACGTGGAGGAACAAACAATAAGTTTCGACACTTTCATTGAAGGGGTTTCAAGTGTATACAGGCCGCCAGACTCACGTCCTTTACCAATAATCTTCTCCGTCATAAGACCCTGAAAAACACAATATTTAGGAAAGAATGAGACAGGGTACTTGAGAGTTTTTATAATTTTATTAATTGAGAGTAGATTAAAAGAAAAATTAGGTAAGCATAAAACTGAACATAAGGAAATAGATGACATAGGAATTGCTATACCAGAACTGACAACCAAAGCATATGACCCATCAGTCAAAGTAACATTAAGATGATATTTGTTAAAATTAAAAGAGGAGAGGATGCCTTTATTACCGGTCATATAATTTGTTGCACCAGAATCGATGACCCATTTGTTAAAAGATGATACAAGGCATGTAGTAGATTTACCTAAGTGATCAATAGAATGAGAATTGGCTAGAAGATCGGTTAGTAGATTTTTATGAGACCTGGAACTCAGTAAAGCGGGCAAACTCATTAGCAAAGATGAGTATGGATTTGTCAGAAGACACATAACTGTTTTCCTGGGTTGCGAAATTTGCAAACGGGGGATGCTGTTGAGGTATACGATGAAGATCCCAACGCGTATGTATGGTATGACCTGATTTCTTGCAATGATAACAGATTCGTTGATTTGAATTGTATTGTCTATGACCAACAATCCCACCAGTCCCAATTTTGCCACTATTTCTACTATTATTTTCTCAACCAACTCCATTTCGACTCACGAAAGGACTAGTAACATTAGAAGTAGACAAAGTTTCCTCGGTTCTCAACACTCGTGTGAAAGTGTCATGGAGGAAAACAATATCTGAGTTAGAGAGAATTTGTACTCGAGCAGCATCAAACTCAATTGGTAATCCTGGAAGAAAACTCATTACAACTATTTGTTCCTGTTGAAACTGTTGAATTTTTACATCAATACTAAAAGGAAGGAGAGAATTCAATTCCTCATATAGTCATTTAAAATTCATAAAATATTTTGTAAGGGATTTCTGCTATTTTTTCGGACGGTAAAATTCTTTGCAAATATTATATATATGATTTAAATTACCCTTACTAGAATACAAGAAAGCCAAATAATCCATAAAATTTTTAACAAACTCACAATGATTGATGAGACTGATATCTCATTATCAATAGAGTTTCGGATCTGCAAAAATAGTTTTGCGTTTTCTCTTAGCCAAACCTTCTTTTCTTCCCTATCAATGGGTGGGTCATTAGTGAGGTAATCATCTCTATCGATGCTGCGCAGATATATCCGAATAGTTTTACTCTAATCCAAAAATATTTTTCTACTCATTTTGTGTTCAATAATTTTTGATGTTGTAAGAATAACATCAGAAATTATTGTTTTCATCTCTCTATTACTACCTTTCATATCTGTCATTATAATTTACACAAGAAAGAACTAAAAGTGATTCAATAGGGTCATGTCAAAAGACAAACTGATAACAAAACCTAAAACTTTGATACCATGAAAACTAAAAAAGGGAAAGAAAACACTCTTTTTCATTATCTTTTGGATTACACAATATATAAATATATACACAAGTGTAACCTAATTTAGATCCTAAAATCATGCTAATCTAAATCAATCCATTACCTAATTAATATCTGATACTATAATCAAAACAAATCTAATCTAATCAAACATAATCTTTCCTAATATCTACAATATCAAATCAAATTATATATTTATGATTTCTATACTATCAGATCACATATCTTCAACAATATGTAATAAGAAAAAATTAGTGTTTACAAGTTATACTAAATACTACTCCTACACTAAAGGTAATGTGGTACTCATTACACACTATATAAGGAAACTAAGAGTTAAATTGCTATAATGCACTTATAAAATGAGAAATTAGATGAGGTTAAAAAATTAATAGAAAAGATATCGGGAAGGAAAGTAATAAAATTTAATTTAAAAGTTGCTAGTCCTTATACACATTTTCAAAAACTTTTGGCATGGATAGAATGGAAGAGGCAGCTAACCCTCCACTCCCACCAAAAATCCATTCTTGCTTACCTTCCTGTAATTTGAAAACTTACAATGTAGTCCCTTGTAGTTTGTAGTTCATGGTTTACAAGTTTTTTCAAATGCTGATGGCTTTTTATGAATCAACAACTTTCACCGTAGCCTTTCTTCAACAATCCAAAATTTTGTACTGGCAGCTCAAATCCCTAATTCTGATGCGAACATAGGATCCAATGATTCATGTTTAAGTCATACAAGAGGATGATTCATTGAAAAACTCGTGCAAGTTTATGTAATCTGTCACTTCCTTAGTTTAATTATTAGTTAAGTTCGTTTATATTAGCTATAATTGTTATTGCTTGGAATATGTTCAGCCATGTGTTTAGTTATTTCCAACAAATAATAGTTGGTTAATTAAAAGGTTAGATCATGTTGACCATAATTGAGCCTTAAGTCGAGTTAGTTTCCTAATTCTAGCCGAGTTAGGGTTAGTTACATAAGTTCCAGTTTAGTTAGGAGTTTTGAGTCATTGTAAAGGCTATATAAAGCCTTCAATTCCAAACGCTTTTGAGATGACATGATGAATTAAGAAAAATTCCAGCAAACACTTTGTGTTGTGCGAGTCTCTTGTTCAAGAGCTCCATACGTTATCACGGTTAGATTGTGTGGAACCCCTCCTTTTGAGAGATTTATTCTCGATTCTATCAAGCATGTTATGCATGAATTTATTTAATTTTTTTAATTTCAGCTTCCTCTACTATGGATTCCAACTTTAGTATAGGATCAAAGTGGTGTGAACTTCCTTTAGTATTCATCTTTAACCTGCAAAATGGTTAGCAAAACAAAGGAAAGTTTCCTCACAACATACCCTCACGTGTATGCACTCGCACTTGTGTATCACCCAAGTGTTTGAGACACTCTAATGATCTCACCAACCAACTCTCTTGATCGTTGATCTCCTTACTTAAAGAAATCAGAAATTTCTCAAGTAGTTCAATGACTTATCCAACAATACACAAGGAAGTGACATAGATGAGATTTTGTACACTTGCGTTGAGATTTGAATGACTCAAAAGTGCTAAAAATTTGCTAGAAATTTACAGATATACTAAGGGAAGAATGAACCTAATGTGACTTGATGAAACCCTAAGGAACTAGTCAAGATCTGACCAGATTTGGTGCAACTTTCGGTGCAGTTTTGAACTAGATTTAACACTCAAAGGACACTAGAAATATTACTAGAAATCTATTTTGCAAAATCTGGTTTGACTTGGACAAGAATGACACAAGACAAGGAGGACTCGAATTAGGAAACCTATGACTCTTTGTAATCCAAAACTGTTTTGGACTATTGGAATCATTTAAAACTGGAAATAAACCGAAAAAATGACTCAAAACACAAACCAAATGTGGCTGGATAGATTACAAATGAAATCTGGAAAGCATCAATTCGGCTGAAATTTTTGGAAGCCTAGAATGACACTCTACCCGAAGTATGTTGCTGGAAATTTAGAAGCTTGCATTGATTGGCTCTTGAATTCACTTTAGAAAAGTAAGATGCTGATTTTTCTAGAAGCTTTCCTAAGTGATCAAGTGACTAACATAAACCAAGATGAACAAAGATTGTGTCTCCAGATTTTGGCAAACAAATCCGAGTCAACTTTGGTTTCCAATTCCAAACTGTTTTCTTGTTTCCAAGACTCAAGCTATGATCCGTTTCAATGAACATGATTCTTTCCCCTCTTTTTTTTACCACGAATCAAATTCTTTTATTTCTTTTTATTTTTTTCAATTCGGTTCACCAGCTTAAGAAACAAGATCAGCCGCAACCAATTTCAAGACAATGAACTTTGGGTTTTCAAAAGTTCAAGATTTTGAAAACTTTGATTCCAGACTTTCAAGAAACCCTTTCAGTGAAATAACTTTCACCTTGAAAAGAACCAAAAATTGGATAAAGAAGTAATGGAGCATCATTAGCTAAATACATAAGATGGTATAGAACTAGAGTTAAATGCAAAAACTTCCTTTGAAACACCATTATCCTTTCCATTAACCGATTCAACTAGATTAGTCATTGCTGGCTCATTACACTTCCCTTCAAAATCTACATAAGAAAGACAAGAATTAGGACTAGAATTATACTCAAAATAAGGTAAGGATGATGAATGAACCATAGGCAAAGAACAAGAAGGACATATTCCAAGCAAACAACATATAAGCCTAATAACAATTATACCTAATATAAACAAATTTAACTAAGAATTAAACTAAAGGATAGATTGGATGAACTTCCATGAGCTCTTCAATGAATCATCCTCTTGTATGACTTAGACATGAATCATTGGATCCTATGTTTGCATCATTCCCCTCATCTTGAAAGCGATTTGTCCATAAATCGACGGATTGGAGAAAATGCAACAACTCAGGCAACACTTTTATGCGAGCATACCATGTTGCATGACCTTTATGCAATTGCAAGAAACTCATGAGTAAAGACTTCAACTACAGTATGTACCAATGTGAACGAATCTGATGGGAACACCACTTTGCTCTCAAATCATGACGAACAATCTCATTTGCATCTACGAGATAGTGATCTTCATAGTGACGCTCAAATAGACTAGTAAAGTCCCAACTTGGATTATGCAAAGATGTAAAATCCATCACTAGGTGATGTTCAGTTGGAACATCTTGCACTGCACAAATATTCACTTTGTCCAACATATGAGGCAGCAATGGATTGAATTCCACTCCATAGGAATCACACGAACTAACACAAGTTGAAGTTGACAAGATGAACACTTGGCAACCAGCTTTTGGATGTTGAAATAAGCTTGAAAGATCACAACATTTGGCTACTCGATATCTTCAACCAGCTCTAATACCAACTATTGCAAACCCTGCCAACCTTGTGACAAAACCTGTAGGAAAAATTCCTAGGATCTAGAATATTATATCAAAGTTTGAGGCAGTGAATTCTAAACGATCAAGGACAACTCAAGACTGTGTTAGAAGGGTAGAATGACGCCACAATCTAGTGAACAAACATAAGTTCTAGTTTAGTTAAGAGTTTTGAATCTTTGTAAAGGCTATATAAAGCCTTCAAGTCCAAACATTTTTGAGATGACATGATGAATTAAGAAAAATTCCAGCAAACACTATGTGTTGCGTGAGTCTCTTGTTCAAGAGTTTCAAACTTGAATACTTGAGAAGATTCTTGAGTTTTCAATTGACTTATTAATCTAGAAACGCACTAGATTGTGGCGTCATTCTACCCTTCTAACACAGTCTTGAGTTGTCCTTGATCGTTTAGAATTCACTGCCTCAAACTTTGATATAATATTCTAGATCCTAGGACTTTCTCTTACAAGAGACTCGCACAGCATAAAGTGTTTGATGGAATTTTTCTTAATTCATCATGTCATCTCAAAAATGTTTGGATTTGAAGGCTTTATATAGCCTTTACAAAGATTCAAAACTCTTAACTAAACTAGAACTTATGTAACTAACCCTAACTCGGCTAGAATCAAGAACCTAACTCAACTTAAGGCTCAACAATGTTCAACATGATCTAGTCTTTTAGTTAACCAACTATTATTTGTTAAAAATTACTAAACACATGGCTGGACATATTCCAAGCAAATGACACATAAGCCTAATAACAATTATAGCTAATATAAACGAACTTAACTAAGGATTAAACTAAGGAAGGGACCGATTGGATGAACTTCCACGAGCTCTTCAATGAATCATCCCCTTGTATGATTTGAACATGAATCATTGGATCCTATATTTGCATCATTTTTTTAGAGTCACAAAAAAAAAATGTTACTGTTCATCATCCCTATAGCATTACTATACATCTTTAATCTATCAAATATTGTTCATCGTTACTGTAGCGATCACTGTTCATCTAAAAAAAATTTTAGATTGTGTTTTCGTGTTTATTTATCAAACTTGTCCATACTTTTGTGTTGAAACACTAGGGTTTTTCTTGTGTTTCTTGTTGTCCACGCCTTGTTTGGTTTATGTCACTAGGTTTCTTGTTGTTTCCTTTGCTGTCCGAGTTTGTTAAGTCTTGAATCATGCCTCGTTTTTGTGTTGTTTCTTCATTTACATCTTGTTTTGTTGTTTTGTCCAAGTCTGTCCAAGTTTATTTGTTGAGTCGCTGGGGTTTATGATTGTTCTTGTTGTCCACGTTTCCTTTGCTATTTGCGTAGCTATCTTGTTGTCCGTGCGTTGTTTCCCTTATTCAAGTTGTGTTTTGTCTTGAATTGTGTCTTGTGTCTTGTTGTCTTAGAATCTTGTGTCAAGACAAAAAAAAAAACAAAAACAACAAAAAATTGCTGGTCCTCGAGTTTTGTAGTAATCTATGGATTGTTCCTTGTGTCTTGTGTATAATTCGTGGCTGGTTTCTCTTGTTGCTTGGAACTACTTGAATTTCTGGATCAAAAATCTTAAATTTTTTGAACTTTTTTGCATACTTTCTTGAATGAATACAAAAAGGATTTCTTGAAAGTCTTGAACCAAAGTTTCCAAAATCTTAAATTTTTGAAGCCCAAAATTCATCGTCTTGAACTTGGTTGCGACTAATACGAACCCGGCCAACATTGTGATGAAACCCGTAAGAGACAAGTCAAGGATTTAAAATATAGTATCAAAGTTTGAGGCAGTGGATTCTAAACAATCAAGGACAGCTCAAGGCCGTATTAGAAGGGTAGGATGATGCCACAATTAATGTGTTTCTAGATTGATAAGTCAATTGAAAACTCAAGAATCCTCTCAAGTATTCAAGTTTGGAGTTCTTGAACAACAAGACTCACGCAACACAAAGTGTTTGCTGGAATTTTTCTTAATTCATCATGTCATCTCAAAACCGTTTGGACTTGAAGGCTTTATATAGCCTTTACAAAGACTCAAAACTCCTAACTAAACTAGAACTTATGTAACTAACCCTAACTCGGCTAGAATTAGGAAACTAACTCAACTTAAGGCTTAATTATGGTCAACATGACCTAGCCTTTTAGTTAACCAACTATTATTTGTTTGAAAAAACTAAACACACGACTGAACATATTCCAATCAAACGACACATAAGCCTAATAACAATTATAACTGATATAAACGAATTTAACTAAGGATTAAACTAAGGAAGGGATGGATTGATTTATCAATCTAGAAACGCACTAGATTGTGGCATCATCCTACCCTTCTAACACAGTCTCGAGCTGTCCTTGATCATTTAGAATCACTGCCTCAAACTTTGATATCATATTCTAGATCCTTGGGTTTGTCTCTTACGGGTTTCGTCACAAGATTAGCGGGGTTCATATCAAATTCTGCCACTCCCTTAATTGGTTGAAATATATTTTCTAAGACATAGGAAATATGTTTTGTATATTTCACTCTACTACAGCAACAAAATAGATAATTTAAATCCCCATAAACTACATAATAATATTCAATTATGGAATTTAAAGTTTTTACCTATTTCCCCAAGTCAAACACGACGAACATATATGAACCAACAAAAGCTTGATTTATCTCCAAATCTACTACTTTCTCTTCTTAAGATTTGGACCAACAATGGATTGTGTTTTGGGTAGTTTGTTTTATATCAAGGGTTATAATAGGCAAATTACATTATATTTGTGTCAAAAACACTTTTTAAAAAAAGATAGCACCAGCTATGCATTCCTTACAAATCTAATATTTTTTATGATTTCTATTGCAATTTTAAAAACTTAATAACTATGAGGGACTATGATGGGTGCGAGTTTGAACCCTAATTGTTATCCAGTTTTAAATATAACTCAAACTTCCACTACTACAAGTGTACAAGTCGTACATGAATATAGAGAATATTTGAACGTGAATCCCACATGGAAGATCATTAATTACCAGTGTAATTCAAATTCCTCTATTATTTATGTGATCATAAATAAAGCAAGTAAATCTACACTACAAACATACAATAAAAGTAATAAAAATAATAACAAAGATGTTTCTAGGGTTATGGATTTTCTAACTGCTCTTGCAAATGAAATTACCAGTTAAATGAGTGTTACTACCTTGGCTAGTTATGACATAATTTTCAAAGGTATTTAATATCTGCTTTCCTAGGTACACCAACCATAATTATAACTACTCCACACCTACTAATGTGATGACGAAACTAGTTATAGATTCATTAAATTCTATGAATTATATGGTTAAAATCACAAAGGTACAACCCTACATCAGTGAGTGAACTCCCAAGATTTAATACTTCTATAAACTAGTGTTGTATCCCAAGTTTCATTAATGAATCAGCACCTTTAGATAATCACAAGTAACGGTCAGTTAATCATGATTGTAATAGCAAAAGTGTTAAGTAACTTTCACAAGATATAAACTCAAATAATAATGAAAATCTCACACAACAATCATAAAAAATGCATCCACACCCTAAGTATTAAACTTGCAAAACATAAAAGATAAGAAAAGAAGAACCAAACTTGTATTATAGTCACACATAAGGATCAAATAAAAGAAATCAAGAGTTTGGAGAGAGGTCACCTTGTCACATGAGCTTCCAACTTCTCTATCTTCATCCCTAATCTTAATCTATGTTAGCTAAAAACAAAGTTGGATAAATTACACTAATCTACACTAAGTTAATGAATTAGGGAATTCTAGTGAAAAACTACATTTTAGTATAGTTTCTCTAAACTCCAAAGTTACACGAATGTGTTTTCAACGTCTCTATTTATAGAGGAATCAAGCCACAATCAATCATGTTTGAGTTGATGTAATTTGCTTGTTGAAATCATCAAAAAGTTGTTTCTTAAAATCTTCAAGATTTCTTGAGCAAATAGTCGAAATTCAATCAGAAAAAGTGGTCCAAAAAGTTGTGCAAACAAGCTACAAGTTGCAGAGCAAGTTGCATAGCCACAAAGAGGAAACGCGGGTGGAAACGTGGGTAGATTCATGGGTAGGTCTACGTTTTTAGTGCTCTATTGTTAGCTTTTGCACTTTATAATAATTCCTCAAAATTACTCTATTTTTTTCATCAACTTTAACTGCAAATTTCTTAATGATGGAAGCTAAGCTAACTCTTGCACAAAACACAAAAGCTATAGCCCTTTGAGTTAACTTTTTAATGCATCAATAATCATATCATTTGGAGATCTGGAAGCTAGGAAATGATAGAAATACCCCTGAATGGACAATAGCATTTTTCAGATTTTTGCAACAGAAATGTATAACTGTATTTCGGTTTTTTGACCCTTGTAACATATGAACTGGGCTTTGATGTCTCATATAAAATGTAGAACTTTGTCTTAACTTTATAATGTTTCAAGAATCATTTCAATGTAATTATTGTAGCTCAAGTTATAGCTGAAAATACCAAACTATGTTAAGGATGTCAATCTTTTCTTCTTTGTTTCATAATTGCATTTCATCATTTGAAAATTTTACACTTCATGCCCACTTGAAATTATTTTAGATCATTAAGAATCATTCAAATATCCTCTCACTTCATTTCAATTAATGATTTAATTATTAAAATCTACAATAACATGAAGTTTTAACCACTTAGATCCGTAGAAATGTCATTTTTCTTACTTTAATCACAAAATACAAAATACACTAGAAACCTAGTTGTTTAGCTGTTAAAATGACTAAAACACACCAAAAACTAAGTAATAAAACATGCTAAAATCATGCAAAATTAACACGTATGAAACTAAATTGTAGGTTTCAAAGCTATAAGAGGATAAATTTAACATTTCATAAACCATGGGTACTTTTTTACTACTTAACCCATTTATCTATATGCGGGCAATTGTGACGTTATGCTTACCAACATAGTTTTGACGATTTCCGACCATTGATGTTTCAAAAACTTATAAACTACAAGAGATAAACTTATAAGTTTTTTTAATTTTTTTTAATGGGCAACATCTATACTACCATATTCTACATGGGACGGGAGCCCAACTAGGTTGTATAAGGGGTTAAAAAGAAGACAGACCCATCTAGCCCAAGAAATTGTTCGAGTGTGAGAATTGAACCCCTGACCTATAGTCCAAAGAGGAATTTTAAATCCGTTTTGGAGGCCAAGTGGTTTTATAGGTTTTTAAACCATAGAAAGATAAATTAAATATCTGCTAAACCATAGGGAACTTTTTAGTAGTTAACCCAAATATTAAATACAAGCTGTCATGAATATACACTAAAGTGTTTATCATATCTGGATTGGTCCAAAAGCATGCTTAATTTGTTAAAGGATCAACGTTTGAAGTTTTAATTTGCATGTTAATAAGTTTTGTTTAATTTGGAGGGGAGGCATTGGCCTAGTGGTTAAGAACTTTAATAGTTAAAGATTTTGCATTCAAATCTCTTCACCTCAAATCCCACCCATCCCCTATTAAAATTAAAAAAAAAAAAAGAAAAAAGTTAGATACATTGCTATAATCTTGCTAAGAATAAATTGGTTAAATTGTCAAATATAACACCATAGGATAAAAGTTGATCAAACACAACACCATAGATTATTACTAGGATCATGTTAGGGTTTCATAACGTGGACATGATTAATATACAATGCAATAATACACAACATTGTTGTGTTTCAGTACTTGATTTAAAAATAAATAAATAACAAACACATAATTACATGCAATTCCTAATTGCACCTTTTTAATTTGGTAAATTTATTTCATTCAATGTTGTCAGGCTCCTTTAGGAATTAAATCATATGGCCTGCGCCAATCCGTGCTGAAAAATATTAAAAAAAGGATAATTATTAACTTAAGACTAAACACAAAATCACTGATACTCCTGCATAACCAACAAGTAAAATTGGTTCTATGTCTATGAAATAGATAGCGGTGAAAATCAAGTAAATAAGAAACGCATGTAGAAGTAAAATATTTCACCATTTTCTCTGCGCTAATGCCTAAATCCCTATCTTGACAGATAACCGATTTTGAAATTTATCAAAGATTCAAGATCATAATTGTTTTGTAATTATCTTTCTGCTAATCTCAATAAAACTGCAAGATACAGAGTATCCTCATGTATCCAAAGCTTGTTGAAATAGGCATTGTATATTCGATCTAAACTTTTTCCTGTATTTATTATTACTATTACTACTATTTTTGTAAACTTCCTGTATTCAGTATGCTGTATGATTCAGATAGGATTGAATCTATGCTAATTCCATCATTTCCAATCCACATCTTAAAGTTATTCAATAACTCCTAGAATCAAATAGAGTAAATACAAGCTAGAGCAACTGGAAGTCAATAAACCTTGTACTTTTTACTCACTCATAGACACAATAAGAAATTTTTTTTTTTGGGAATATATATATATATTTGGCTAAGTTCAAATTTGGCTTGTGCTCAGCTTGATCAATGTATATAAATATGTACATATATATATATATATATATATGTGCAAAATTGAAGCTAATCAACTTTAGCTCAATAAAAGCTTGTTTGAAATGAATTTGATAAAATGAACAATCCAAACTTGTATGCCGTTTCAAGGTCATTAAAATGGATTGACAAATCTGTATAGAGTTTTTGGTATGATTGCGCTCTTTTGCACCCTATGCAAATGGTAGGCGAGCAAAGAAGAAAAAGGGAACTTTTCCGATGCAGTACAACAACCTTATCCCTCTTGTCCTTTGTTTTTTCCATGCTATACCGGGCAAGAAGTAGCATTAAACAAAGTTCAGAAATTGTTAAATTACACTGCCTTATTTGAAATTTGAGAACCTTCGTTTATTTTTTGGTTAAATGCAGAAAACTCTTATGAACTTTTATAACCGTTGCACAATACACCCCAAAATACGTTTACAGGCACTTTGCACCCAAACTTCACTGAAAAATAAGGAATCTTTACACACCGTTTACTCAAATAATAATTGAATGGACAAAAGCACCCTTCACATCCGATTGGCCATTGTGTTGTGTGGAGTGGGATATGATAGTCCATGAAGTATCTAAATAATTTTGGGATATGATGTATGTGAAAAAATAATTGTTTGGAATATTATTTATATATCAATTATTTTTGGTACCTTTTTCTTTACTCTTTACCTTGTTCCATTTTAAATTTTTCTTATTCTTTTATGTCCTGTATGATTAGTTATTTTAATTTTTACTATTATTATTTGTATATTATTTTTAATGAACTTCAACTTATTCTCTTTTCATCTCTTTTTTATGTTCAATTATTAGTAGTAATAATAATTGCAAATATACGTTAGCTATGTGCAAAGCATATTTTGTACAGTATTCAAATTATTTAAATACATCTAAAACAAATGAGCTCATACTAAATCTAATTATTAATAGCAAAGTGACAAATAATAAGATTAAAATAAAAAAGAAAGTATTAGTAGCAGTATATTATTGGTTAACGACACTTTTTTTGAAATTTTTACTCATTTGAGAAGATAAAAGTTTCGTACTTTTTGTTTTCTTTTTGGATAACAAAATTATTTCGAATAATATTTTATCTTTCCAACCATCTTTTTTTTCACATACATCACATCCCAAAAAATGTTATATTAATTATTCCAAATAATATTTGAAAATTTTTCTTCCTGAATTGTGAATGGTCCATGAAGTGCGTAGAGGTGCTATTCTTCTACACCTGCATCTTAAGTTGAAGTTTGTTGCTTCATATGTATTGCTTGAGCTGCAACTGTTAGGACTGTGCTCCATGTGTGTAGAAGACTGTGCAGCATCTGTGAAGAAGAGAAAATAAAAGGAGAAAAACTGTAAAGAAGACGATAATAAATGAGCAGAATAGACAAGTGACGGTAGGTGGAGATAGCTATTTATATTCATTTGGAAGGAGGGCAATTCTATTAGGAAATTTCAACGAACAGAGCTTGCAAGATACACGCTTTGTTTGACCGTAAAATCTGTGAACGATATTTTTCTTAGGATGCAAAGTGCCTATAAACATATTTTGGAGTGTATTGTGCAATAGCTATAAAAGTTTATGGGGGTTTTCTGCATTTAACCCTTTATTTTTTTATATCTATATCTATCTTTCTATCTATACTTATTATAAAAGTATGAAAGGTCAAGGAAAGTGGAAGTGTAAGCAAGTTGAGTGTAAGCATTTTTTGTTTTAGTTTGTACTACGACCAAAGTAGCATTTTGTCTAATAATTAGAATTATTTCATTTTAGTTATGGTAGTAATGAAATGAATGAAACGTTACCAACTGACTCAATAAAATTAGTGATTAGAATAAAAACTGAAATGTTACCAATTGTTTCAACAATGTTAGTGATTTAATTAAGATGAAAATTTCTCCCTTAGTAATTAGAATGAAAACTAAAACGCTACCAATTGTTTCAATAATGTTAGTAATTAAGATGAAAATTTCTCTCATTTAAAAGTATTTAGCAACCTTTACACTTCAACTCCAATTATTTCTTGTGCTTAAAATTTCTTGCTCAAAGCAATGGAAAAAAATATTAAATAGCCAACCAAGTGTATACATTCTCTTAGGATAACACAACAGCATGTAAGGGAAAAAAACCTTTATTGACTTGGAATATCTTTATAACAAGACCATGAGTAATTTGCATAATTGTATGCGTTATATAAATATGAAAACTAACATAGCACTATCAAATATTTACAACCTATCATTATCATTACCCAAAAAAAACTGACCAAAAATTGAAAACTAATCATAAAGTGACGTAAACAAGACAAAAAAACAATCAAAACTCTGAAAAGACAGTCCAAATGACACTAGCAAGACTCCTGCAGTTTCAAGTCTACAATTGTGAATCTGTGAGAGAAAGGAAGGCCATTTATTATAATTCAAGCTACCCTATTTGGAGACAAAGTTGGTTTATATATAGGAAACAAACCTTGGAGAATTCAGTATGTACTGGACTACCGCTTGTCAATGACAAATCACATAAGAGTAGTTTATAATGCCAAAACTAGAGAGTAGAATGAGAAGATAGTGTAAGAAAAGTCCAGCCAGCAATCAATTTCCATACCATCTCTAATGGAGGAGAAAAAGAAGAAAAAAAGGTAACAATAGATAGTTCTTTCTTTTGTATGAAATCTGATTATTGCAGACTTCTGCTTAATTTAGCATGTAAGAATAGGTTCACAATAGTATTGTGGTATACTAAGATATTTATAACAAGTTATTTTGCTAAAATTTAAAGGAAAGAAAAACCTCAAAGTAGGGTTAGATTAAACATGCTGAACATTTAAAAAATCAAAGAGAACTCAACTTTAGGAATCGACAAAGTAAAACTCAAAATCTATAGCTAACAGTACATATTAGAGGACGTTAAAATTTACTGGTAATCTAAAGCCAATGGTGCAAGTACACATCTAAGTCTATGAATACATCAATCAATTTGTATACGTCTTTCACTAAGTATAACATTAAATGAGATACAATAGACACTACATAGCCTTGAACTCTATGTTTTCAAAATCAAACCGAGCATTGACTCAGTCGAGCTCAGGGGTCAGGGATCAATGGATTCGACCGAGTTTGATCGGAGTTGAACTGGATGATGTCATAAATAAAAATTATTTAAAAATTAAAATATTGTAGGTAAAATACCTAAGAGCGTGTTAATATTAATAAAAGTATATTCATATATATTTGATGTTTTAAATATATTTAACAAGAAAATATAAAGAAATTAGAACAATCAAGTAGCAATTTATATTATTTAATGAACATTAACAAGTTTATAATTAAAATTATTGACCTAATTGAAAAATAATATCAAATTTTAGGACAACATTTATAAAGTATGAAATATTTGAGGCATATTAATAATTTTTAACAACTTAGGGGTCAAAAGATAATATTGAAAATATTTGACCTTTTTTAAAAAAAACTTTGACTGAACCAATTCTTCCGTTTTTTCCAGGTCAAACCCGGTTTTGACTGGGTTTGATTGAGTTTTTAATTGTCTGATTTATTAGAATATTTCGGACCGAATGCCTGGCCGGTTCCTGGTCCAACCAGTCCGACCGGCCGATCCGGTCCGCCCTGAATTTAAAAACACATCTTGAACTTCACAGAAGGAAACTTTTATAATGGTCCAAAAAAAGAAGGCCTAACACAAAAGAATCTCTCTTTATTTGTAGTCGTTCATACAACAGAAGCAATACAATGAAAGATGCACACAGTCAAAGAAGGTATGACAAACTGCCACCCCAAATCTAACAACACAATCTGATCACAAGGTCGGCAACTTTCACATACAACTGTTATTTGATGACAAATTTGTGCAATTAATTATATAGTATATAAGTGCAAACTTTTTCCTTCTAAAAAAAGCCTAAAAAGGCAAATCTTATACATAAAATGGAGAATTTATTATAAGAGAGGTCGAATCTGGTGATGAAGGTAGGAAAAGGAGTTCGTACTTGGTATGCTTCACTGTCCAAAGAAGATTATAGATTGTTTGTTGGGAAAACTATAATTTTAGTCCCTAATCTATCACTCATGCGCAGAACAAGTCTCCATTTTATTTTGAATTGCAAATCTGGTCCTCAATCTATTCAATTTTGAGCAAAAGTGAAAAATTGACGAATTTATCGAATTGTGTAACGGAATCCCGATGCATGCAGTCACTTGCCAGGATCTAGGAGCATTTTTTTTCAAAAATTTTTTAACTCTCACAAAATGCACGTGATTCCCCTTTTGGATCTCACTCAAATTATTCGAAACTGAAAAACTGCTACGGTTACACAAAGTCAGAGACTTTTGTCGTGCTCTCTCTAAAGACTTCTGCCTCCTTCCTCTACTCTCATCCTCTCCAGGTATCCCCTCTCTCTTCCCTCTGTCTTTTTCCTTTTCTTTTTTCCCTTATAAAAAGACTCAGACTTCCTTAGTTCCTTTGCTCATGTAAATCCATACATTCTTTACCTTTTTCCCCAGTCTTCCTTTTTATAGTCTTGGATCTGATTAGTTGTTTTTGTTCCTTTTTGTTTTAGGTTTGAAGCGGGATGTAGCTTGAGTACTACATAGGAGGGGAAGGGATCTGAGGTATTTTTTCCATTTTTTTTGAGCCCGGAATTTAGGTCTCCATATGTGATATACTTCCTTTTTATTTATGGCTACAAAGATTTGTTTGAGAGGGAAACTGGTACTTTTGTTCATCCTTCAAAGTTTGTGAGTCTAATGATGTTTCCCAAAGGCAAAGTTATATTTGGATTTTGATTTTTATTTGACAAAATTTTTTGTTAGTTTGTCTATTTAATTAAGATTATGAAAAAGAATTCTAAACTTCACAGGTAGCTTCGGTTTCTTGAGCGTGTGCGTCACCTGATTGGTGTTAGCTTTTCATCTTAACGGAAGCAGGAGTTATGACTATGCTCCTTGCTGTTGTCTTATGTTACTTTTTGTGAGAGAATGCATCCTGGGAGACGTATGTTTAGCTTTTCATAGAATCACAATGTGTTTGAGAAAATCAAATCTGATTTTGCAGCAAATTGCCAAAACTAAAGAATTCTCATGAAATTTCCTCCAAGTTTGAATTGTCAAAGTAGATTTCTTATCACTAATATATGATTATGATCTTTCTTGGATATTATTTACTTTTCATGTTGGTTGGTTTTGTTTGTGTAGGAGGATTTCCTAATTGCCAATATTCAGAAACCTAAAATTACTAATTATGCTGTCTTAATTTAAGCCATCTTCAGGTGAAATGGAGAGTTATTGACCGGGTTCTCTCCAGCCTGCATAGACGATGAAATCATCCATAAAGCCTGGAGATTAATTCGAAAAGAAGAGAAATTGAGAGGATAGATTTTGATTTTTTTAATAGTTTCTTGAGTTACAAACATTGAAACCACTTGCACATTCTAGTAAAGCGAGTGCACGCGCCCGCATTCCATTACTCAATTGGAAGGATTTTGTCAATTATCAACTATTTTGCATAAATGGAAGACTGGATTTATTTTTCAAAATAGATTGAGGACCAATTCCGTGCATAAGTAATACATTGGGGGTTAAAATTACAATTTTTCCCTTTTCAACAAACAATGCACTAATGCAAATGCGCTACAAAAATTCAAAACTGCAACCTTATAATACGGGTTAGGTCCCAAGATATAGCAATTTCTTTTGTTCCTGCAACTGCTATTTGATGGCAAATTATGTGGTCAATTATACATTTTAAGTGTAAAAATTACCCATTTTAAAAGCCAAAAAAAATCATTCTCACAAATAAAATTATAAATTTATTAACCATTTTAGGAGAGATCCAATCACATGAAAAAGGTAAAAAATGGTACTATATCTATCAAGGTAAGTTTCCTAAGAGCATTATTGCTGTAGATACTATTACTCTTATTAGTTATATACATTTAATACAAACCTATCTACTATGAGAAACTGAAAATTGAACTGGGCAAGGAATATTCAAAGTTCTGTAGGAAAACGGTTGCCATAAAGCATATGGAGTTCAAAAATCCTAATCAAATTGAGTAGGGCTCCAATGGAAAGCTATCAATGGTTACAATTGCGTTTGAGCAACAACCATATAGTAAAACAAGAAAAGACCACCCCACTTGCAATGTGATTTTGTCCTCACTGACAGGACCAGATTGTATGCAACAACATGATCCAAAGGAATTTCCTCCCTCCAATTCACTAATTCATTCATTCACTTTTCTAATTTTTTTCATCAAAATAACAAGATGACCAAAGTAGTAGCAATTTCCATTCTCAAAATAGAGCAACGTAAAGTTACATTAAATCAAGTCAGACTCCTTAGAAAAGGGAAACTTACATGGTGGAAGCAGTGAAACATAAAATCTCCCAACTTTCCACCATAACATAATAAGTGTTATTCCCAGATGAATAATATATCTTGAAGACCCTTAGGAGGAAAACAGGCAATACAACCCCAAACAATTGAAGCAAAAGAAGGCCATATTAATGGCAGCAAGAGCTCTTCCAATTCCAGTAAAGATCCTCCTTGAATTGCAGAAAACAGGCACGAATACAAAAACTGGCATGGAAAGCCACTCCGTCCATGAAAATCTGACCAGCAAGACGAAAGACGTGTTGCAGCTGCCCTGAGTCCCTGATACCCCTTTGTATCCTCGAAACATACCTTGAAGCATATATTCTGGTGGGAGAACTAAACTGATTATTCCAGAAGATATCACATAGAGACTTTGAAGCCTGTGTTTTCCCAAAAGATTCTGAGATTGGGTTGAGGGGAAAAAGTTGGAAAGGCAACTTTTGGTAAAAAATGGATGTATACTAAAGAATTGACTATGAAAGCCAAATCTTCAACACTAACCATGCTATTAGTGGCAAGAAAAATCATCCCTACAAGCGCATTTAGCTGCCCAAATGTGAGGAAAAACCTTTGGGATTTGAGACTTTTGCACGTCTAAGCAGAAGTCAGCGATGTAAGATCTTCCAGATTCCCTTTTTCCAACATCTGCTGAGAATTCCTTTTTATCTTCACCTCGAGAGGTTTACTTCTCTTTTCCACACAGCCAACTGAAACAGCTATTGGCATATTAGCTTTGCTAAAAATGTCCAAGTTGTGGCCAAAAGTACCAAATTTTGGCAACTGAAAACTATTTAGTTAGAATAAAAGTTTTCAATCTATAATTATTCGATTTAGTGCAGTTCTTCTCTTTTGGTCACATTAATTCTTTTTAAGAGCTCATACAAAAAGTTGACCAATAATTAACCGGATCATACAATCTGTATTTGTATGAAAGCAGAATTAAACAGAAAAAGCATAACTTCAAGACTTCAGCCTATGAAGTGATAATTCAAGAGCTAAATGATTATGATTTTAGTGGGGAGTTGAAGTCTCAAAATGGTAGAGGATCCAGTAACTTGATAATCAAGTAAGTATACAAAACGTGGCACATAACGACTTGTAACAAAAAGTCTCAGATTTACTCAGCTGCAAAAAGAATAACAGAGTAAAGTTCTACCAGAAATTAGGAAGATGATTGAAATCCATGTCTGACCGATCAACAAGGACCTTCAGCTCATTCCCCATTTCATGTTGTTCCTTCTGAAGCAGTCTCACAGACTCTTCAACAGAGCGCATGCAGAGTTGTACCTCAATCATCTCGAGACTTGAGCTGTCCCCAAAACCAGAGGGGACCTCCTTGAGCTGTCTGCAATTTCGCAAAATTAGGTGTTGAAGTTGTGGCAAGTGATCACTAGAGGATTTCCATTCAGCAATACTTAGAGTGTCAAGCTTCAAAAATTTCAGTTTGAGGAATTCACCTTCTTTCATTTCCCACACTTTCCCCTCAAAAGCTTTACTGAGTAATTTAAGAACCTCAAGGTTAGGTAATCTCCCAATCTCTGAAATACAATTCCATGGCAGCGAAATTTTGACAGAGTTAACTTCCTGAGATTCAATGGCAAGTCAAATTTACAAGGAGGAGCAATCCTGCCCGAGTAAAGTATATTGAGGGAATCAAGCTCTGTCAGAAAATTCAGTATTGGAAACTGATTGCACTTCCCAGTATCATCACGTAATTCAGAAAACAGACATCTCAGTTTTTGAAGTTTGAGCAACCTCCTCATGATATTTTCTGTACCTTCACAACAAAGGAGATACGGAGAGGAAAAACTGACCAGATTAATTACTTGGGAAATAATTATGCTCTCATCATCTTCCAAGGTGATGGCAGCATAATTATTGACATGGAGATGTCTCAAATTTTCCATACTCCAAAGAGTATAAGGTAGTAGAACTTTACCTTTTAATCCCTTGACAATCAAAGTCTCAAGATCCCTGAGATGCGATATTGAATCTGGAATACTATCTACATCGCCACAAAGAGCTAAAAATCTCAGACCAGCCAACACTAGTACTCCAGTGGGGAAAGAATTCCCCATATTGATGCATTCCAAATCCAGCACTCCAAGGAGTTTAAAGTTGTCAAAAATGAAGGAGATGTCATAGGGACATCTTGGATACGAATCACTGGTGGCAGAGTACAGTAGAGAGTGGACATATGGCCCATAAGGTCTTGACATGATAAAATGATTTCTCTTGGAACAAATGGACAGCCGACTTTTTTGGTATTTGATAGAGGTTTTGGGATAAATGTGATTGGGATCAACACCATAATCAATGTCCTCATGAGAAGAATCAAAAAGTTCATCATATCCATTTTGGAACTGCAAAAAGTTTTCTTCTTGTGACTGACATGTTTTCACTCCTCCATTTGATCTTCTCTTGGAAGGCATTACTAGGCTTCTTCCAATCAGATCCCTCAAGTATCTCTCCGCAGTATCTTCTACACTTTCTACCCTATTATCTGTTATGAATCCTTCCGCTCTCCATAACCATGCCAACTTTCTGACTGGAATGTCTTTATCCTTCAAAAACACTGCAATATAAAGAAAACAAGGTTTCAAATAGTTGGGCAAATAATTGTAGCTTAGCTCTAAGATGTCCATGCACCTCGTTTCAGGATCATCGGCAATCCTTGAGCACATACTTTCTGAAACTTGTTTCCACTTGTCCGGTGTCATGTTACTTCTTTTAAGGAGACCAGCTATTGCAACAACTGCAAGAGGGAGTCCTTTGCAACTTATGGCTATTTGCTTTCCAACTTCCAAGAGTTCATCAGGGCACTCTTTTGTGTCATATAACTTCTTTTGTAACAACTTCCAGCTTTCGTCATCAGAGAGTGGCCGAAGGAGATGAGGACTACTATATGCTTTGATTTTCTCAGCCACATCAAAGTGACGACTGGTGATCAGTACTCTGCTTCCATTGTTGTCATTTGGAAATGATCTTTTGAAATCATACCATGCCTCAATGCTCCAGATATCGTCCATAACAATGAGGTACCTTTTCCCCTTTAGGCATCTGTACAACTTCAGCTCTAAATCTTCATTACTCATTTCAAGAATCTCTTCCGTAATTTCCATGATGTCACCTAAAATCTGAAGAAGCAATTCCCCCTTATGATATGCTTGGGAGATACAACACCATGCTCGAATGTGGAAGTGATAGGTAACCGAAGGATCATTGTACACCTTCCAGGCTAGAGTCGTCTTGCCGAGTCCTGCCATGCCAATAATTGAGACAACATCTAACTGTGATGATCCTGCTATAAGTCTATCAATGATCAATCTTTTCTGATCAGCAAGACCAACTACAACTTCATCAATCTGGGGAATCTTGGCTGGTGCTATGTCCTTCATTGGAGACCTGGGTAAATCATGGGTGCTAACCCTATGTGCATTCTTATAGATTTCTGTTGCCTGAACCTTAATAAGGCTGAGATCTTCTACGAGATCAGAAAGCCATAGTGGATGAAACCATCGCAAGCAATCTCCAAGCCGAAAAGACTCAATGAGATATTCAGCCTCAAGTATCACATGTACAATGCACAACACAAGACTCTTCAAGTCCTGATGCTCATTGAACTGCTCTTCAATACTCCTGAGGAATGATTTGAAGAACTTTATCTCTCCATGAACAATATGAATTTGATGTTTCACTAGAACAAGAGAATCAGCTTCAGAGTTCAGCAGCCCCTTCATATCCCCTAGAAGAAAATCAATGAAGCCAAATCCTTCTACCTTGGACAAATGAGATTTTGTTGAACTTCGAATAGTTTTATAACTCTCTTTGATCTCTGCATTGACAAGCTTCATCTTTTCCACTAGCTCAGGAAGCCAATTTCTAAATTGCCTCACCATGTCTACTGTAATTTCACTTCCAAGAAGAGAGTAACAAAAACGAGCTGCATCCCTTGCTACTGACTCTGCATGTGTCAAAATCAATTTCTCATTCTCGTTTAGTGGACCGATCAAATAGGTTCTAAGGACTATCACCCCCTGATCAAGGCTTTCCATTTGGTCCTTCACATTGACTATCAGACTGGGGTGTCCATACATAATTTCTTCCAAAACTATCTCGGCCTTCAAAAGTTTATTCTTCTCTAGCAACTTTAATAGCTTATTTCTGAACTTTTGTTGAGTTGTGTTACTGAATCTCCACGGGAATAAGTACGGGGGATATGGAGTGTCCTCCAAGCGACGTAGGTCGTCTAACATGGCATAAAGTGATCGATAAATAGAGCCAGCCTCCCTAGCTATAGGGATAATTTGCAACCAGATCAGCGTAGGAGCTTTACTTTCCCCTTCAGATGCATCTCTATGATAACTCTGCAAATATATCAGTTCATTTTGGAAAGAATCAATTTCAGCCTCAAGAAATTTCAAACTGATCCTGTGCTGTAGAAGCTTGATCAGGAATAAATCTGCCTTGAGAAGCTCTATCTTTTCAAGCCACCTAAATAATGAAGGATTAAGGTGACTTCTTCCCTTTCTTGCATAAAATGAGTAACCAAAAGATCCAAGCTCGCTAATCGCTGCTGTAATCTCCATTAAAAGCAGCTTTGTCTCATCATCCTTGTCTTTCAAATCTGATGCTTCTGTGTAAAATTTTATCAGGCCTTCGAGCCTTTTGCAGACTTCGAGCCCAAATTTCCTCTCAGGAATGAGAAATTCAACAAATGTTGTTAACCGATAATCATATGATCCCGAGTAGCAGAAGGCTATTAGTTCGAGGCACAGCTTTGTAACTTGCAGAGTATTAGGCTTGAGCGCTTTTAGTAGACCAGCAAGCATAATGATCAACTCCTGATTCTTGTCTTCATCCATTAGATGAATCCAGCACAAATAACAAAAATGTGCTGCAGAGACAAGTACAGCTCCAAAATGACTAAAGAGATATCTTCCTCTGTCAAAATACCGACAATCCATTTCAGAGATGAACCAGTGGAGATGTCTTAGCATGTTATGCATGATATGTAAATACAAGGAGAAATGGCTTAGCAATTCGCATTGCTGCCACACAACATTGCATAGATATTCAATAAAGTTTGTCCACTTATCCCAATTGCTAAGGGGATGGGAGGATGGAAATGAACTGTTGGATGCAATATATTCATAAGCTGCTCTAACTTGAGGCCTCATGACTTTAAGCTTATTTTGCAACTCAGAAATTGCAGATTTTGGATAATCCTTATTTGTTTCACTACCTGGATTCTCAGCAGCAACTTTGTAATAAGCTCTTGTCTCTTTGAATACAACTTCTAGGTCCAGGATTAGAGATGCCAGCTCCTGATCAACACTGCACAGCTCATTAGCATCGCTCCAATTTGCACTATATGTAAGAAACAATCTCAACAGCTTCAATTCCACTTCAAGGATCTGGATTGGATCAGAATGATCTGTTGTACCTCTATGATAAAACCATAACAAATCTAGCCATCCTTGCAGGTCCTCCAAGAGAGAATAAACAACATCAATGATCTCAAATTGATATTGAACGTACTCCATGGAAAGAATATCCTGAAGTAAAACTAGCAAAATTAACGGTCAGCTGAAACGTGGTGGGGGCAAAAATTAGAAAAAAAGGAGGAGATGAAGAAGAAACAGGGGAGACTTGGGAAGTAATGGAATTGTTGAATGATTGATAGATTTTAGATATTTTTTGAGTGCTAAAGCAATCTGCATTGATCCGTTTACATCAGCAGCTACATCATAAAAAAAAGGGCAAATTCCACTTTACCCCCATGTGGTTTAGCGTTTTTTTCACATAACCCCCCTATGGTTTCAAAAGCTATACATAACCCCCTTATGGTTTGGATTAAAGTGTCAAAGTAACGGAAGTAGTCACTCGTAACGGCGTCACCTAAAATGTCAAAAATACCCTTATGTAAGGTTGAAATTTATGTATTAACCAAGGGGGGTTATGTGTATATTTTGAAAATCATAAGGGGGTCATATGGTAAAATATTAAACCATAAGGGGGTTATATGGTAAAATATAAAAATCATAGGGGGTTAATGTGTCATGTATTTATAAGGGTAATTTCGACATTTTTAGAAGTTCCGTTACGAGTGACTATTTCCGTTACTTTGACACTTTAATTCAAACCATAAGGGGGCTATGTATAGCTTTTGAAACCATAGTGGGGTTATGTAAAAAAAAGGGTAAACCACAGGGGGGTAAAATGTAATTTACCCTAAAAAAAAAGGTCGTAATAGTTGATGAAGAATAACTTTATCCGACAGCTGTAACCAATCTGCCGCTAGGCCTTTGGCCTGGTGGTCAGGTCAAGGGCTCGATCTTTACTTTCCACCCAAAAAATTGTTACAATATGTAACGGTCTTAATTGGTCATTTTTTATAGAATCTATACTCACATCGAGTCTCTCTCTGCCTCCCCCTAAATTAGGGTAGATTAGGTTATAGAAAAAAGACAGATATAACCAATCAAAGAAGGTTGTAATAGTTGATGAAGAATAACCTTAGTTGATGAAGAATAATCTTATCCGACATATCCGACATCTGTAACTAAACTAGTTGATGAAGAATAATTTTATCCAACATATCCTTAGTTGATGAAGAATAATCTTATCTGACATATCCGACATCTGTAACTAAACTAGTTTTGTACCAGTTCGTTGAACGAGAATCTTCGAAAAATAATAAACTATTTAGTCAATTTTATAAAAATGTCAATATGAAATACAAACTTAATGGATATTCTATTATAACCTTTTTGAAGTATATTACTATGTGCACATCATAATATAAAGTATTCTTATAATATAAATGTAAAAATCTAATTCAGTGAATAATAATTCAAAAATGGAAAAAATAACATTCAACAATACCATAACACTCAAAAACTTGAAAAGAAATAAAAAGTGCAGTAAATAGTATCAAATAATATTCTACTCTTCAAAAACTTTTTTTTTGTTTTTCTTCTATTTGAACATTCTCCTTCATTTATCCATGCAAATTAGCATTTTTTGATTTTCCCTTATCACTGTATGGTAGCAAAGCAGGACAACTAAGGAGAGAAATTTCCAATTTTGTGATGAATTTTAAAAAAATTCTACAAAAGGGATGATTTTGGTGAGATATTCCGCAAGGGGGTGTTCGCATTCGTGAAATGCGAGCTCTGTGTGGAGCTCGCATTCGCGAAATGCGAGCTTCCCATTCCTTGAACCATTGGACACCTCCCTTTCCTTTATTTTGGACACCTCCCTTATTACTGCAATAAATAGAAAGACCAGACATGTAAGCATCGACAAGACTTATGTTTAAATTGAAATTTAGTATATTCTGAAACCTTATCTAAGAATAATGGTGTCGTATTTGAGTGACATACTATAGAGAGATAATATGTTGGAAAAGTAAAATTTTGGTTGGACAATAGTGTTTAAGAAATAATATAAAAATTTTCTAAACAATGGGCAACCCATTCACATAAATTTGTAGGAGTTCAGCTATAGTAATCTACGTACTAATAACTGAGAAAGAAATGAAAAATCGAGAATATTCCAAAAAAATCCAGGTTTGAGTAGTCAATACCTGAAGTTGGAAATTGAAAAAAAAAAATGAAGACCATGAGAATTCAAAGAATCCAAGCTTAAGAAATGCCGGAGCATTAACCACTGTACAGGACCAAACATTATTTGCAACCCAAATTAGTGGTAAAAGAACTAATATCATTCACTGATTCACTATATTCACTATATTCCTCACTGAGCTCGCATTCAGGAAATGCGAGCTCTGTGAGCTCGCATTTCCGGAATGCGAAGACCCCCATTTGTAGAACAACTTCCAAAAATCGCCCCAGTTGTAGAATCCTTTTTTTTTTTCATCATAAACTAAGAATTCACCCCAACTAAGGATAAAAAAATAAATGATTTATCACATTCAAAGTTGTGTAAGACAATACATAAAGATTATAGATTAAGAAAGTAAAATAGTATATTAAATCTGCCTCCTCATGCAAACCGAGAAGGAGTCACTGAGTTGCTATTGATAGAAACATTTATGATAACTTGATAAGATGTTGAGAAAAAAAAGCAAAATTATAGAAATGCTATGTAAAAGTTGTTCTTAGATAAACAAATACGTTTTGTTAGATTATTTTTTTAGATTAACAAATGCATTTTTGTTAGACTAACAAATGTTAGAACACACAAACATGTTATTAAGTGAAACTTTCAAATTAAGTAAAAAGTCAATCATTCCAATAAAATTCAAATAGAGAATATTTAGTCCCTCATGGAAATTGCATCCATGTTTATTAAAACAATCACTAAAGTCACTCAAGCTAACGATTTAAAAAATTCAACATAAAATTTCAACTAATTTTAGTTCATAGCTACAGACTCAACATCACCGTTTTCAATCTCATAAAGACGTTTCTTGAAAATTTTGTTCTCCTTAAGCAACTCCTTATAAAGTTCCTTTAACTCTTCATTCTCTTGTGATAGCTCATATTTAGCTTTCGTTGTGTCATTGTAATACATTTGAAAATGATACATTACTTTGTAGTTCACATCTTCACTTTTAATTCGAGCAGCATTTGCAAGTAGTGTATTTCATGTTCTGCTCCCTATTTTTCTACTTCATCTTTCTCTTTGTATACATAGCTATGAAAGTATAAATTTATTTCATGATCCCAGGGGTTGACTATTTCAAGATATGCTTTCCATGCTTTGTTGCCATTATTCTTGTAGGTCCACTCGGGTAATGGTATATTGTATGAATCCAATATTTCATTCAATAGTGTCTTCAATGAAATTTTAAAAACTCGTGATTGATTCATGATTCCTACATAAATACCATTAAATAAATTAAGTGTAAATATAAATGTTCAATGATACAATAATGTTATTTGAGCTAAAATAAAATATTGTAAATTTAATTAGCCAGACTATTTATGGTATTTGATGTATTAAAGTGGGTAATACTTTTATATTAAATTGTATTTGTAGACTTAGTTGACTATATATTATGCCCATGAAAATCTTGTTGTGTTGACCCTTGAACACCAACAGACATAAATTTCGCAAAAGGAACCAGAATAAATTTTTCCATTTCAGTTCATGATCACTCAAGAGGTATAAGCCAAATGCTTATAATATGAATATTTAACAACAGTGGAAGACATAGAAAACATAGTTCAACTAAAGTAACTAACAACAATAATAGCTAAAGATAAAAAATTTCTGAAGAAATATCTTCGTCAATTGATTATTAAAAATTTAAGAACAACATGGGACGTAATCAACAATAGCATTTACTTTCATAAAATTGAACAATTCAAGATGAAACTGTTCCAGATTGTAGTTACAAATAGTATTTACAATTCTAGATAACAAAACCAATGATCACTCACAATTCAAGATGAAAATTTAGTAGACATGTTGTCTTCGCAAAAGGAACGAAAATAAATTTGCCCCTCTCAGTTCATGATCACTCAAAAGGCATAGGCCAAATGCTTATAATATGAATCTTTAACAGCAGTGAAACACATAGAATAGATAGTTCAACTAAAGTAACTAACAGACTTACATGTGGTTGGGAAAAAAAGGCCGGAGAAACTAACAAATTCAACTCTTAGAGTATGCGCTGAGCAAGGATCTATAGCACCGGCTACAAGCCCAGTACATTGTGTTGGTAATAGTTTGTAATGAGTATGTTGAAGTCCATTGTCCCACATTGAAAGAGGATAAAATGTACGTTGTCTATATATGAATCATTGTCTTGTTTCCTTTACAAACTTGTTCCAAAATATTAGTTTGGAGGGAAAGTTTGGTGGGAAAGTTATTTCAAGATATATAAAATCTTTACAAGGGCACAAGGGCACTTGGGAAAGTTCCTTTAACTCTTCATTCTCTTGTGATAGCTCATTCGTTGTGTCATTGTAATACATTTGAAAATTATACATTACTTTGTAGTTCACGTCTTCACTTTAAATTCGAGCAGCGTTTGCAAGTAGTGTATTGCATGTTCTGCTCCCTATTTTTCTACTTCATCTTTCTCTTGGTATACATACCTATGAAAGTATAAATTTAGTTCATGATCCCAGCGGTTGACTATTTCAAGATATGCTTTCCATGCTTTGTTGCCATTATTCTTGTAGGTCCACTCGGGTAATGGTATATTGTATGAATCCAATATTTCATTCAATAGTGTCTTCAATGAATTTTTAAAAACTCGTGATTGATTCATGATTCCTACATAAATACCATTAAATAAATTAAGTGTAAATATAAATGTTCAATGATACAATAATGTTATTTGAGCTAAAAAAAATATTGTAAATTTAATTAGCCAGACTATTTATGGTATTTGATGTATTAAAGTGAGTAATACTTTTATATTAAATTGTATTTGTAGACTTAGTTGACTATATATTATGCCCATGAAAATCTTGTTACGTTGACCCTTGAACACCAACAGACATAAATTTCGCAAAAGGAACCAAAATAAATTTTTCCACTTCAGTTCATAATCACTCAAGAGGTATAGGCCAAATGGTTATGATATGAATATTTAACAATAGTGGAAGACATAGAAAACATAGTTCAACTAAAGTAACTAACAACAATAATAGCTAAAGATAAAAAATTTCTGAAGAAATATCTTCGTCAATTGATTATTAAAAATTTAAGAACAACATGGACGTAATCAACAATAGCATTTACTTCCGTAAAATTGAACAATTCAAGATGAAATTGTTCCAGATTGTAGTTACAAATTGTATTTACAATTCTGGACAACAAAACCCATGATCACTCACAATTCAAGATAAAAATTTAGTTGACATTTTGTCTTCGCAAAGGGAACGAAAATAAATTTGCTCCTCTCAGTTCATGATCACTCAAAAGGCATAGGCCAAATGCTTATAATATGAATCTTTAACAGCAGTGAAACACATAGAATAGATAGTTCAACTAAAGTAACTAACAGACTTACATGTGGTTGGTAAAAAAAAGGCCGGAGAAACTAACACCTATACACCTATTCTGATAAGGTGTCAATCAAAGGTAGTTAATGGTGGTTGGCAGTTACATTTTGTAGACATATCTGTTAATTGGCTAACTACCAATACTCCTATTCAATAAGGATTGCATCCTCTGATAATGCCTTGGATAGGTGGTTCAATTCTTTTAAATAGTAGGATTTCGATAGAATTAAATCACTTTTACATTTCATTTGATAGTTCTTAGATTTTGTTGTATCCTAGAGGTAATTTGTCTAATAGAGGCAAATAACACCTTAAGGAAAGTGCTTTCACGCCTCAAAGTCTCTGTATTTGTCTAGTGTAGTTTTTGTTATTTACTACAGTTTTCTAACACCTTGGACAAACGAAACAAAGGCAAATTAACAAACATCTAACATGCATCCTATAGCATATGAATGTTGTCCAATTCGGTGGAAACATCTAGCATGTTTCTATATGAAAACTTACGATGAAAATAATATTTTAAATCCTATCTCTTCATACAAAACAAATAGAAAATAAAACCAAAACACACAAAATTCAAGATATGTTACCAAATTCTTACAATTGAAGATGAACATGTCTTTTTGAAAAAGAAAAATATGTATTGAAGGAAGATTTATCTAATAATCAAGAGGAGTGGAAACCCAAAATCGATGCTTTAATGTGCCAACCACTTGCACTGGAAAGACCTAACCATATAAAGAGGCTATATGTAGGCATAAGAATTGATAAGCATATAAAGAAATGTTGATAAGAATATTAAAAGTAGTTTTATTTTAATTTAAGTTGCTGAAAGTACGTAACTTTGGGTAGGAAATAAGAATTGATAAGGATATGAAGAGATATTGATAAGAATATAAAAAGATGATAATAAAAAATAGTTTTATTAAAGGCGTGCATGCTAAAGAAATTATACGGGTCATACCTTGTTGTTATACCTAGAAGTTCACAAACTAAAAGAGGAGCAAGCGACCACAAATATATGATTATAATAGAATGTTAATCAGCTACGAATATAGGATATAATGCTAAGGACGGTTTTATAAGTCATACATGGATGATAAGGATGGTTTTATGTTTAAAATTTAATTTAGATAGATATTGATAATTGATTTCGTGCTTATGAAAAGAGAGAGATAAGCTCCATATAGAGCATAGGTTTTTTTTTTTTTAAAGGTGGAAATCGTGGAATAAATGAACAAAAGCAAAAGAAGAGAGAGATGAAAGAGCGTAGGTTATTTTATAGAGCGTGTTGAAACCACTTGCCCTGTCATTAAGCCACGTAAGAAAGAGAATGCAAAAACCGATAAGAATGAAAATACGATTTTATTTTATATATATATATATATATGATTTCTCTTATTTTTTATCTATTTAAAAAATCAAAATTTGTGGGACTTATGCCCCACACCTCAAGACTTTCATCCGGCATGAATGGATATAGAACGTCTCATCCGATGCCCTCGCTTTTTAAAACATAATTGATTTTGATTGCCTGTCCATCAGTCTTGCACTTTTCTCAATTGGGATAAATAATGCAACTTTAGTCTTCGTGTGGCCATGCATGCTAAATTGGTTGGTTTCTAATGTTTGGCTAGAACAAATATAAAATTTTTAAGTTTAGGAAAAGAAGCAAAATTAGAGGAAATTTTACAACTTCTACTACAAACATAACAGTTCGATGAGAACCTCAAATGAAATTAGCGAGTTGGTGGCAATTAGTTTACGATACGAAAATAATCATTATTTGTCATATGTAATAGATCACCGGCTTAACCTGCTAAATCTTTTTTATGGTATTATCACATAATCTCGTTGCGCTGTGTTGTGTCAGCTTAAGTATGTTAGCATTTTAATAGTACAAACTTACAATTACGTGTGTGCGCATAGCATAACTCGTTTTGGTAACTCTTAATATTTAAGCTTTCTCAAAAGTTAATCCGGTAAGTGAAAAAATGATCTACATCATTTTATATGTTTCCTTAGTTTTAACAGTTTATACTTGATTCAACGTTGTAATTTACATTTTGATACTCACATTTGTTGTTTTCTATATACTTTTTGCTTGGGTTTGAGGTATTATCAATAAGTCTAATAGTCAACAGCACCTTTAATCAACCATGTTGAATTATAACCAACTTGAGATTTAGTACAGAATCAAACTTTTAAGTAAATTAAATACTCGTTCAATGGTCAATTTGAACTCTGAGGATGGTCACCTCGGTACTCGTTGAATCCGAGGTGGCCACCTCGGTCATCATGAGATCTATTTCCTGATCTCGACTCATTCCAGGCCACGTCACAACTGACCCATGGCATACTTTGGGCATCCCATTTCGACTGCACGTGGATGATGTCAACCTACCCAACATGGTACAGAACCAGTGCTTTATCTGAAAAGCCACCGGTGCTCTTAATGGCTGCTACACAGGACTACTCGTAAGCATGCCCAGACTGCTACGGTGTCAGACCTCCAGGTGCAGAAGAGAGCCATAATGGTCAGGACGTGGGTTTTGCTAGCATAAGCCCACCGTCCTTTCCTTCATTTTCACTCCATAAATACCCCCTGTTCACTCTTAACAAGTAAGAACACCTTCCATTCACATCCAATTTTATCTATCATCTCTTCTATACTAAATTGATCGTCAGAGTGATCTCAGGAGAGAAGCCCCGCCATTCACTTTGGATAAGCGAATCCATCGCACCTCACTCGAGAGAGGACTGATTCAGGTCAGTCCGGATACTTACCAGAAATCACTTTTTCAATTGGCTCCGTCTATGGGAACGAGGTTACTTTCAAAATGAGACCTACGCGCTCTAGCAGTAGAAAAGTTCCCTCAATCGGAGCTGAGCTGAACTCAGCAGCTCAGCACGATCATGTATCCGAAGAGCAAGGGTCCACGAGGACCCAACCTGCAAATGAAGACGCTCTTGCCAAGATAGCCGAGTTCATAGCGGACAATCCCAATATCTTTGAAGAACTAAGGAAGTACTTCAAGAGGCAGGGAAAGGAAAAAACTTAATTCTCCAAGAGGAGATCGGCGAAGTCACCTGAGGCTCCCTCAGGTGAGGACTCCGATGACGGGCATCTGGCCCGAAACGCCTCAAAACGTGCCTCCTCAAAGGCCACGTCCAAGATAGCCTCCATCTCCCGGGCATTTTCCCGAGATCTGCTAGGAAGGCAGTCCGAGGATGAACGACAGCGGCCGGAAGGACTGGCAGCCAATTATACGAGGGCACCGCCCTTCACTGATGACATCAATGGGGAGATGGTTCCCCCTAATTTTAAACTCCTAGTACTGCAGTCCTATGATGAACGAGGTGATCCCGAAAATCACCTTCGTGCTTTCATCTCAGCATTCTGGCTATACTGCATCCCTGACGTAGTGATCTGCCGAGCATTCCTCATCTTCCTGCAGGGCACTGCCCGAAAATGGTTCTGGAGTTTGGAATCCAGAAGCATTTCCTCATTAGACGAGCTGGTGGACAGGTTCATCCACCGCTTTGTATCGTCCCACCTAGTTACGAAAATTTCAACTTACCTCTTGAACCTGCAGCAGGCTCCCGAGGTGTCACTGCGCTCGTATGTGCAGAGGTTCAATAAGGAAAATGTGCAGATACCTGATCAAAATGAGCAAGTAACCATAGTCACTTTCACCAACGGGTTGATCGCAGGAATCTTCCACACCGAGATACATCGGAATTACCCCTGTTCATTTCGAGAACTCTGGGAACGGGTGGACCGAGGCATCCGAAATGAGGACCTGAACCGCATGAAGTAGGAAACCCAAGCAGCCCGCACTGGGCAAGAGTCTCGAAAGAAGAAAGAAACCGGCCGAATCGAACAGGGCCCTAGTGGCTCATCAAATCAATTCCGAAATCGTCGGAGTGTCTTTGACCGGATTGTGAAGGGAAGGTCATCCACCTCGGACGCCGAGCTGACTCTCCTCAACTTTAGTCGGTCTCACATCCTAGCTGTAATGAGGCAGAACCACCTAGGTCGAGTCCCTCCTGAGATTCTGGGCGGGAGGGAGAAGAGAAACTCCAGCCTTTATTGTGCCTACCACCAAGATGTTGGGCACGAGACCGAAAACTGTAACGATCTGAAGAAAGAGATCGAAAATCTGATTAGACAGGGATACTTGAATCAGTTCATCCGCAAGGACGGGGGCTTCCGAAGAAATGAATCCCACTGGAAAAATCGAGATCCTCGTCGAGAGGATAGGCGAGACATGAAAAGTCATTGCCATGGCCCTGAGAACCATAGAGGAGACCAAAGGCCTTCCCGAGACGGATCCCCGGGCTATGGCCCTAACATTGTTGGGGTTATCAACACAATTGCGGGTGGTCCGACGGAAAGAGATAGCCAGAACTTTTGAAAACGGACCTACCGTCAAGCCAATTTGGATGCTGTCGAGCCGAGTTCTAGGCTGTCCATGGTGATCACCTATGGTCCTAGCGACCCTGTCCCTGCCACCTCTAGCAACCACAAACCCCTCGTGATCGAAGTCCTCACAAACAATTACATAGTCAAGAAGGTCTATGTCGATCCCGACAGCTTGATAGACGTCTTGTACTACCAAACTTTCGAGAGCTTAAAACTAACCCAAGATCAACTCACCCCTGTCAGGACCCCATTCGTAGGCTTCGGGGAACATATTGTCCACCTAGAGGGGATGGTATTCATGATGGTGACTATTGGCCATCACTTCCCGTTAGCTTTACGGTTGTCAAAGCAGATTCGCCATATAATATGTTGATAGGTCGGTCCACGCTCAATGCCCTGAGAGCTGTGTACTCCACCTACCATCTAAGTTTCAAGTTTTCAACACCTGTGGAGGTGGTTGAAGTGAGCAGCGATGTGAACGTAGCCCGAGAATACTACCTCGCCACCATCCAAGCTGTGGTCACTCCCCGAAATGAGTCAAAGGCTGAGGGGAAGAGGTCAACTGTCCTCTCTATAGACAGCATCGATTCTTAGGAGGTCGGAAAGCCTGGTAGGCTTGAGTCCGGAGACGAGGTGGAGGAGGTCACCCTGGACGAGGTGAAGCCCGACCAAGTCATCCAAGTAGGGACGAATCTCCCCTCACTTCTCAAAGAAGAAATGATCAACTTGATAAGAGACCACCGAGACGTCTTCGCGTGGTCCCCCGAGGAAGTGGTCGGAATGCCCCCCAAACTCATAATTCACCAACTTAATGTCAACCCACAGGCCCTGTGAAACAAAAATGTAGGCATTTCGGCCCAGAACGCAGCAAGACCATATCCGAAGAGGTCGACAAGCTCTTGCCCGCCAAGATGATTCATGAAGTCCAATACCCCACTTGATTGTCCAACCCCGTTATGGTAAAAAAGGACACCGATAGGTGGAGAATATGTGTGGATTTCACTGACTTTAATAAGGCATGCCCCAAATATTGCTACCCATTACCAAAGATAGATGCCCTCGTCGACTCGGCAATGGAATACGAGATCCTCTATTTTCTATATGCCTTCAAGGGGTATCATTAAACAGGAATGAGCGAGGAAGACCAGTAGAAGACAGCGTTATATACCGACCGAGATATCTACTGCTACATCACCATGCCGTTCGGGTTAAAGAACGCCGGGGCGACCTACGAAAGACTGGTCAACCATCCCTTCAAAAATCAAACCGACTGCAATATGGAGGCCTACGTGGATGACATCCTTCTGAAAAGTTGAAGCACCTCGGCCTTCCTATCTGACTTGAGGGAGGTATTTGGCATCCTACGAGATTCCTGGATGATGCTAAATCCGAAGAAGTGCGTCTTTGGTGTCACTTCATGGAAGTTCTTGGGATACTTGGTATCTCGCCGAGATATCGAAGCAAACCTCAACAAAAGTGAAGGCCATCCAGGACATGTCCCCACCTCGGAACATCCGCGAAATTCAGAGGCTAAACGGGCGTCTGGCCGCACTGAATCGTTTCTTGTCTCAATCTGCTGAGAAGGTTTTATCCTTCTTTAAGGTGTTGAAGAAGGCCGACCAGTTCGCCTAGACCGAAGAGTGCCAGCAAACCTTTGATCAGATGAAAGAATATCTATACCATCTTCTCACTCTCGCTTCACCTCGGCCTGAGGAAAGGTTATACCTGTGCTTGTCCGCCGCTGACGAGGCTGTCAGTGCTGTCCTCATTCTAGATGAGGGTGCTCAAGTGCCCGTCAGCCGTGTCCTACGCAGGACCGAGACCCGATACACCCGAGTAGAAAAGCTCGTGTTAGGATTAGTCCATGCGGTTCGGCGGTTAAAGCCTTATTTTCTAACTCACCCCATCTCCGTTAGGACGGATTAGCCTATTCGGCAGATACTGGTGCGTCTCGAGACGTCCGGGCGCCTCACCAAATAAGCTGTCGAATTAAGAGAGTATGACCTGTCATACGAACCTCGCACAGCCATCAAGGCTCAAGCATTGATAGATTTTCTTGCTGAACTCACCTTCTCGGAAAACAAAGACACCACTCCTACCGCCTTTAACGTGTTCGAGCTGCAGCACTGGACCCTGTATGTGAACGGATCCTCTAATGGCGATGGCAGCGGTGCAAGATTGCTCCTAGAAGACCCGCACGAAGAGGTGTGCTCGTATGCCCTCCACTTCGACTTTCCGGTCACCAATAATGAAGCCAATTTTAAGGCATTGATTGCGAGATTTCCTTTAGCCCGCAAACTTGGTGCTCAGTGGATCCATGTCCGCAGCAACTCCCAACTCGTAATATGCCAAACGCTTGGTGAATATGAAATGAAGGATGGGACCATGCAACGGTATCTTTCCAAAGTTCACCAACTCACCGCATATTTCGAGTCTTTCAAAATCCAAAAAATACCCCGGTTGCAGAACAGGCGAGCCGACACCCTATCCCAGGTGGCTTCCACATCATTTTCTGATCTCAACAAAACGGTTCTAGTGGAAGTGCTGGACGAGCTAGGATACATGGAAGAGACGACCTGTCCTGTTGATTTGGGAGACACATGGATGAGCCCATTCATCCTATTTCTCAGCAAGGGAATCCTTCCTGAGAACCGTGCTGAAACAAGAAAGATCCAACACAAAGCCGCTTGGTACATACTCCGCGAAGGGGAGCCGCTTGGTACATACTCCGCGAAGGGGAGCTGTATAGGCGATCCTACCTTGATCCGTGGCTGAGATGCCTTACGCCCAAGGAAGGGCACCTCATCCTCTAGGAGATCCACGAAGGCCTGTGTGGGGCCCATATTGGTCACAGGATGCTGGCCAAGAAGGCTCTTCTTCTCGGATATTTCTGGCCAACTGTCCGACAAGATACTTAAGACCTTGTCCTTGGCTACCTTTCTTGTCAGGTCCATGCCCTAGAGCACCACCAGCCCGTAAATCTCATGATTCCTATCACCCCACCTTGGCCGTTCGAGCAATGGGGGACAGACATTATCCGACTTTTCCCTAAAGCTGTCGCAGGTTATACTTTCCTTGTAACCGCCGTGGACTATTTCTCCAAGTGGGTCGAGGCCAAGCCTCTGAGGACCATTACCCGGGTTGGCCGTCCAAAACTTTTTCTGGAAATGCATCGTTTGCCGCTCCGAAATTCCTCGAGTAATCATCTCGGACAATGGAAAGCAGTTCACTGACAATCCGTTCAAAGAATTTTGCGGGAACCTCAGCATCAAACAACATTTCACCTCGGTTGGCCATCCCTAAAGGAATGGTCAGGCAGAGAACTTCAACCGAACCCTCTTGTATGGCCTCAAGACTCGATTGTATCAAGTTGGATCATCATGGGTAGATGAACTCCCTAGTGTCCTATGATCCTACCGAACAACATCCAGGTCGGCCACTCAAGAGACCCCATTCTCCTTGACCTACGGGTCTGAAGTGGTCATTCGAGCCGAGATCTTGACGTCTAGTCCCTGAATCGCAGCCTACGCGGCCGAACCAAATGAAGAAGAAAGACGAACAGATCTTGATCTCGTCGAAGAAAAAAGGAACCTCGCCTCGGCCCGGGTTACTTCATACAAGAACACTTTTACCCGTTACTACAATGCCCGCGTGAAACACCGCCGATTCCAACCAGGAGACCTGGTTCTCAGGAAAAACTCGGTCAGTTGAATTGAACCGCAAGGAAAATTATCTCCAAAATGGGAAAGCCTTTACCGAGTTGAGGAATCTAATCTAAATGGGTATTGTAAATTAAGCTATCGAGATGGCTCTCTTGTGCCAAGAACCTGGCACGCCGAGAATCTCAGATTGTATTATGCTTAAACTCCTCGTGCTTGCTATTAATCTAAAATTGTTATTTTTTAATGTTTTTATGCCTCGTGCTTGCTATTAAAAAATAAGGGGAACAAGTAAGGGACGAAGTGAAAAAGAAAAAGAGAGAACATGATAAAAAGCAACTTCATATCATTTCATTGAGACTTACAAAAGTTAAGTACAAAAACCGAGGTCAGGAAGGCCCCTGGGCATTTCCCACCTCGGTATGCTCATCACCCCTAACCTCTTGGGTCCCTTCTTGACCGATATCCCCGCCAGTCTCTCCTCCGCCGACATGGCCCTCCTCGTCACTTTCGTCGCCCTCCAGCTCTTGGTCGAAATCAGACAGCCATTTATTAAACTTCTCGCGCACTTTGACAAGGTTTCGACCAGCTTGTATGCCCTCGACCATCCTATCGCAGAGCTCCTTGGAGTTCTCGTTGTAGTTGTCCTTGTTCTTGAAGGACTCCAAGTCTTCAGGGGAGAGATGATGTGCAACCTCATCGATCGCCGAGATGTAGTTGAACATGAAACTCGACAAAGTCAACTCTCCGAGGTCCTTGAGGTCCTTGGTAAAGGCCTCGAACTTCCTGAATTCCTCCACGGCCGAGAAGCTAGCACTCATAAGCGCCTGCTGATGAGACTTTTTCTCCTCTTCACCCTGCTTCTGCTCCTCTTCAAGGGTCGATCTGAGGCTGTTGATTGTAGCCTCGGTTTCCTTTTCTTTTGCCTCGGCCTGTTGGAGTTGTTTCTGGAGCTCCGTTTTTTCAAACTCAGATACCGCAAGTTTTTTCTCCAATTTCGAGATTTTATTTTGTAGCTTGTCAGTATCCTGCTCCTTGACCAGATTAGTATACCGTTGTACCATCTTGGCCACAAATGCTGTGACAAAGGTCGTGGCCACCATGACGCTTTGGACCACCTCGTTTGGGGTCAGTTTCTTCATAAATTTCACATCTCTCGGCAAACTCAAGTGCATCACTAATTCCTGCGTGGCCCGAGGATGGGTGCATCTGTCGTTGACCGAGAGCTTCCACTTCGGACATCAGTGCTAGCCGGGGTGCATCTTGTCTTCCCCAGGAAACACAGGTAGGTTGTGAAAATGGTTCCATAGCAAGGATCCCATGACCCGATTGATGGGGGGTCTCAGTTGTTTGTCTCGGCCATGAGTAGGAAGGAGTGCGGTTGTGACTCCTTGAATGGACACCTTTTCCGGCATAGACGAGGTGGATTCCGTGATTGCTGCAGCCGAAGCACTCTGAGCGGCCGAGGCCTTGGCCGCCTGCGAGGATGCCGTCTTCTTCTTTGGTGGTGGTGCTGAGGTCTCCCCCGAGGTCTTACTCTTCGGCCTCTTGACCACGGTAGCAGAGCCCGATGTGATGATGTCAGAAACCTTCACCACTGCACGAAAGACAAGTATTATCATCTATATTAGCCTAAGTGAGAAGAAAGCTAAGAAAAGAAATTTACGAGACTTCTGAAGTTTAATAGAAAAGAATGGTGTCTTCTTGGAATCAATCACAGCTCGACTGATTCCCCCATCAACCAGCACTACCTCGGGATAATCCTGGCTGTAAATCCTGAGGTCCGACCGCATGAGCTTCTGAAAACCCTCTTTGTCCAAGTCCCCAGCGGAAGGATCGTTCTTTACGCTCATCGGCCTCCACCAAAAGCTCCAGTGGAAGTCCCCGGTCGAGACGAAAATGAAGTCTTTCTTCCAGTTTTTGATCGAGGTAAGGGCCCCTGTAACGGCCCCACTTCTCCCTAGGGCGTACCCCAGGGTATCGGCGGACCGCCTGCCCAACTCTCGCCGGGACTCAGTTAGTCACTATAAGAAAAGATAAGAAAATCCACAAAACAATCGAAATAACAATAATTTCAAACTTAAACGTAAACTTATATACATATCCATCCCAATAGCAATACAAGTTATGTACAAAGGTTCTCCATTCTCCATACAACCAGCCACGAAACATCGGGGCGAGAACCACAACAAAAGAGTCAAAAGTACTAGATCGGCTAGTCTATACGTAGCTTCCGTTCTCGCACGTCTTCCCCTGCTAAGGAAAACAAAAACTAAAGGGATGAGCTGGAAAGCTCAGTGAGGTTCCGTACACATAGGCAACAAGAGAAACAAATGCATGTAAACAACAATTCACGATACAAGTACAATAAAGCGATAAACACATTCATTAAAAGGATACGGGCTCACAAGGAGCCAATCGTTCATTCATTCATTCATTCATTCTCCTTCCATTCTCCTTCCTTCAATCATTTGAAAATGCATTTTGTATAAGTAAAACCCCTCGTTCATTCATTCATTCATTTCATTCACCCCGTCCCTGGCTTTTGCCCAGGCTCCACCAACCTACAGGGTAATACTCGAGTATACCGGATCGTTCACCCAAGTTTCTAATCGCTCGACCGAGTCCGACTGGCTCGAGACGACCGGTAACAAGGGGCAATGGCCAGTTCAGCCCGAAGGCCTACATTCATGCACAATTAACATTTCAATCGCTCAATCATTAAAATTTCACAATCATTGAGGTTAAGTGCGGTAAAGTACACACTCGCCTCGAAAATCATTTTAGCAATCATTGAAAGCGTTTAACACGTTATCAATCATTTAAACAAGCCATAAAATCAGGAAACATAACAAACAAGGAACACTCACCTATAACCGCAAAACAACGCCCAATTCTCAATCACCAATGAAACCTGAAATTCCACAAAGATCACATTACAATCCATCTAGCATGATTTAGATGAAATCAACAAATACCCGACTACTCGGGAGTAAACGTATAAAAGACCCTCAAAGTGTAAAGAGGGCACTTGGATTCGTAGACAAGAATAACCCTAATGCAACCCAAACCAAGAAGGTTATAAAATCTCTAAGAGGAAACACTTAATTCAAAACAATTCAAATTTCCGTTAGAGAGGCTAAGAAAACATTCTTTCGGAATTGCGTATGTGACTCAAAAGCATATAAATTCAAGTGGCCAATAAAGGACCAATGCCTTGATGAAAATCATGTGAAAAGGAGGATAAAATACTTTAACTTCCACACTTAAAACCTTGCTTAAAAGCAATTCATTTGTGGCCGATAAAACCCGAACTCATACCTCTATCGGTTGGAAAGGCTTAAGGACCATTTGAAGTTTGAAACGGAAGAGGTATCATGTTTTCAAAAGATAAAACAGTTACATTATTTGCTAAAAGACAATATACGAGTTCGAATAGAAACTTAACCTTTGAACCCTTATTCAAAGACCCGAAGACACTTCCAAGGAAATACGTTCATTTTGATACAAAATACATTTCCAAAAACCACTTTAACTTATTCATTTGACAAGAAAATAAACGGACGGCATGTCCTTTGTGTTTACCTATTTTTCCAGCCATTAATGGCTTCATTATTTTTCTCAAATCAGTCCCAACATGTCATATAGAATAAACTCATGTCCAAAAGCCGTTCACTAGGCTTAAAATCATATAAATACAACGATAAATACGAAAAGCAAGCTAGAAACATTTTCAGATAAAAGAATACTTGACATCATTTTGCGGGAATGGCACTAAAGGCACTACGATTATCGGATAGAGGTGCAAGATACACCGTATCGAAGCTAACGGGTAGGGCTATAATGTTGTAGAAGGTCACTTAATCCAGTTTCGAGTACAACTAGGTCAAAAATACAAGACACTAGTTCAGAACCGTAAGAGCAGGGGGACAAACCACGTTCTGGTTAACGAACTACAATTCGGTCTACTTAGGTCCAAATCCATTGATTCCAAAGCCAAATGATAGCTAGGACATCAGGCTACATTTCATTAGAAGACCTCTACAACCAGTTCAGAAGTTTTCCTAGCCAAAATAGCTAATTACTGCAACAATTCCCAAGTTCGGATGAAACCAGAGCAGCAGGGGTAAATTCGACTTTTCTTACTCTACACTACTCCGATTGACCTGAAATTTTACAGGCACCTCAAACACATCAATACCTACAACTTTCATGTTTTAAGCAAAGGCCAATTCGGCCCCTAACTAGGGTGAACAGTGCCAGACAGAATTGAAGATAATGAAACCCTAAGTTTTCCAAATTTCCTTTCAAACAAGAAGTTCTTGCAATAAACCATCATTTACACCAAATAGCCTCATTCTATAACATTCCCTTTCATCATACATGGCCACATAGACAAAATCAAATGCAAACAGAAAAATCATAATTAAATATAAAACTTCACCATAAATTCCTTAAACCCATGAAATACTTCACAATATAACATATTCAATCATCTCAAACCCTAGCTTAACCAATATTTAAACCAAAGAAGCTTGTTTAACCAACTCACCTCAAATTCAAGAAGCTAACAACTTGCAACCTCCCCTCCAAAAACAACTCCACTAGTACCTTTAAACCACCTTAGCCAACACTTGTATGGAGTAGCATAAAAATCTATTGGTGAAATCTCAAGATTGAAGCAAAAGTTGAAATGAGAAAATTAAAGCTTTTCTTGGTTTTTCCTCTCAAGAGCCACGGCTGAGCAAGGAGCAAATGAAGATATTTTGGTGATCAAAAGTGATAAGAAGGAAGAAAAAACGCTGGTCAAACCAGCTGTCCCGTCAGAATCCGGCCGGATTCCTGGCCGGATATGAGGCAGAGACGAATCCAATTTTTTTTCAAAACTGCACCACAATCCGGCCAACAATCCGGCCAAGAACTGGCCGGATTTGCGGCCGGATTCGGCCCCCTTCAGCTTTTCTCAAATTTTTTCCCTCTTTTCCGAATTCAATTGCCGCGCTCAACCGCACTTCTAACACATACACATATACACATATCTCACACACAAATGCACATAACAATGAACCTTCCATTGTTTAACCGAAAGGGTTAACAAATTTTCACTAAAAATGGAGAAAAGAAAATAAGCAAAAGGCCAAGAAAATTGAGGGAAGTTAGGGTTCTCACACTCTCTCCCCCTTAGGAAATTTCGTCCTCGAAATTTTTACCTTCATTAGCCTCAGGCGAGTCCGGAACCGTTCGGTTGTCTAATGCATATGTTTTGGCCGGTACATTGGTTTGGTTCCCTCTTTCTTTCACTGGTTTTGATTTCGTTCCATCTTGTGACTGAGTACTACCCTCACGTGGATGCCTCCTCGGACAATTGCTCACTTGATGCTCACTGCTTCCACAAATTAAACATTTCCGCCCTTTCCGCCAACAAGCATCTTCGGTGTGGTTGGCCTTTCCACAGTAACCGCAAATCAAGGGAGAGGTCACCTTTTGACTATCTTGAGAAATCTCCTTAGATCCAATTTGACTTCCTTTAGTAGACCTCTCATCCATCGCCCTTATTGTCCATGGCGGATAGGATAACTGACTCCCCTTTTGTACTTTAGACGGCGCCATCGTTTCACTAAACTCTTCTAATCCACTGCCCGATGCACCTCTTTTCCGAGTTTGGGAGGCCTTTATTTGTGCCTTGGCTCTCTCGATTCGTTGAGCCTTCTCAAGGGCCTCCGTAAAGGTATTCACTTGCGCTGCTGCCAACGCCTCCTGAATGTCCAAGTTCAATCCCTGTATGAACCGCCTTACTCTTCTCGGTTCCGTAGCGACTAATTCTGAGGCAAACTTGGATAGTTTGGTAAATTTCGTTTCGTATTCAGCCACACTTAATGTCCCTTGGCGTAGTCCAATAAATTCGTCCTCCCTCCTTTCTTGGACTAAAGGTGGGAGGTACTTCTCATTAAATTCTCTGGTAAAGTTCGCCCAGGTCCACATGGTCCGTTCCCTTTCCCATTTTTCTCGAATTACGTTCCACCATGCACGGGCCGGTCCTTCAAATTGAAACACTGCAAAGTTCACTTGCCTCTGCTCAGTGTAGTTTAAAGCTGTGAAAATGTTAACCATAGCCTCTAACCATTGCTCGGCTATGTCTGGATCAGGTCCTCCAAGGAATTTTGGAGGTGCAAACTTCTGAAACCTCTCCAGAGCTTTATCTTCGCCCATCTCAGGGTTCCGGGGTTGATTCACAGGTATTGGGCCTTGTTGGTCCACCAACCTCGTCAAAATGTTTGCCATTTGTTGAATTGCGGTCGCCATTTGGTCTCCGGTTGCTTCTCTCGGTCCTTGGTCCTGCTCGGCAGACGTTTCCCTTTCTGCTCTTGGTTCTGGGGTCCGTTTAGTTCCGCGGCCTTGACCACGTCCACGACTACGTCTCCCGTCCATAGATATATATTTCCCTTCTCTCTTTTTTTTTTCAAAAGTTAATTTAATGAATAAAGGCGATAAGATGTCTAAAACAACAACATCGATGTACCAAGTACACAAGTAACATTTACGCACATAACATTCCACATATCAAGTAAATAGAGGATCAATTTCACAAGTACATATCATATCCAGTCAGGAAAACATTCATACGCACAATGACATCAATAGACGTCATATCATAAGAATATACTGGCGAATCAAACGAGGATCAAGTCCGGTCTCTCACGTCACTTACTGTTCACACTGGATATCCCTTAACCTCTGGTACTCATTCTAGTTGGACAGAGCCTGTTCATGGTCTCAAAATATAAGTCGCATATACTTCACATCGTCTCAACTCTGGAGTACTCGGGTACGAGAATCCGAGATAAGATAATTCACCTCTCGAGCTGGCCAGTCCCAAGAGTAAACCATCTACACTCGAAATTCCTCCCAAACGTACCTATCTATTGTCCTCATATATCATAAGAAAATTTAAAGCCTATAGCATTCGCAATTCAAAGCTTATGCTCAAACGAGCACTTAGTCCGTCATACCTATTCACCACTCAATCCAGGCTCACTTCGCGCAGAGACCACGCGAAGCAGGCTCTGATACCAACTGTAACGGCCCCACTTCTCCCTAGGGCGTACCCCAGGGTATCGGCGGACTGCCTGCCCAGCTCTCGCCGGGACTCAGTCAGTCACTATAAGAAAAGATAAGAAAATCCACAAAACAATCGAAATAACAATAATTTCAAACTTAAACGTAAACTTATATACATATCCATCCCAATAGCAATACAACTTATGTACAAAGGTTCTCCATTCTCCATACAACCAGCCCACGAAACATCGGGGCGAGAACCACAACAAAAGAGTCAAAAGTACTAGATCGGCTAGTCTATACGTAGCTTCCGTCCTCGCACGTCTTCCCCTGCTAAGGAAAACAAAAACTAAAGGGATGAGCTGGAAAGCTCAGTGAGGTTCCGTACACATAGGCAACAAGAGAAACAAATGCATGTAAACAACAATTCACGATACAAGTACAATAAAGCGATAAACACATTCATTAAAAGGATACGGGCTCACAAGGAGCCAATCGTTCATTCATTCATTCATTCATTCTCCTTCCATTCTCCTTCCTTCAATCATTTGAAAATGCATTTTGTATAAGTAAAACCCCTCGTTCATTCATTCATTCATTTCATTCACCCCGTCCCTGGCTTTTGGCCAGGCTCCACCAACCTACAGGGTAATACTCGAGTATACCGGATCGTTCACCCAAGTTCCTAATCGCTCGACCGAGTCCGACTGGCTCGAGACGACCGGTAACAAGGGGCAATGGCCAGTTCAGCCCGAAGGCCTACATTCATGCACAATTAACATTTCAATCGCTCAATCATTAAAATTTCACAATCATTGAGGTTAAGTGCGGTAAAGTACACACTCGCCTCGAAAATCATTTTAGCAATCATTGAAAGCGTTTAACACGTTATCAATCATTTAAACAAGCCATAAAATCAGGAAACATAACAAACAAGGAACACTCACCTATAACCGCAAAACAACGCCCAATTCTCAATCACCAATGAAACCTAAAATTCCACAAAGATCACATTACAATCCATCTAGCATGATTTAGATGAAATCAACAAATACCCGACTACTCGGGAGTAAACGTATAAAAGACCCTCAAAGTGTAAAGAGGGCACTTGGATTCGTAGACAAGAATAACCCTAATGCAACCCAAACCAAGAAGGTTATAAAATCTCTAAGAGGAAACACTTAATTCAAAACAATTCAAATTTCCGTTAGAGAGGCTAAGAAAACATTCTTTCGGAATTGCGTATGTGACTCAAAAGCATATAAATTCAAGTGGCCAATAAAGGACCAATGCCTTGATGAAAATCATGTGAAAAGGAGGATAAAATACTTTAACTTCCACGCTTAAAACCTTGCTTAAAAGCAATTCACTTGTGGCCGATAAAACCCGAACTCATACATCTATCGGTTGGAAAGGCTTAAGGACCATTTGAAGTTTGAAACGGAAGAGGTATCATGTTTGCAAAAGATAAAACAGTTACATTATTTGCTAAAAGACAATATACGAGTTCGAATAGAAACTTAACCTTTGAACCCTTATTCAAAGACCCGAAGACACTTCCAAGGAAATATGTTCATTTTGATACAAAATACATTTCCAAAAACCACTTTAACTTATTCATTTGACAAGAAAATAAACGGACGGCATGTCCTTTGTATTTACCTATTTTTCCAACCATTAATGGCTTCATTATTTTTCTCAAATCAGTCCCAACATGTCATATAGAATAAACTCATGTCCAAAAGCCGTTCACTAGACTTAAAATCATATAAATACAACGATAAATACTGTAAGGCCTGGTGCAACCCAATGAGTACAAATAATTTCACAATGATGCACAAAGATATATCAAATTTAAGCACAATAAAGAATACTTAATTAAAGAGAAAAGATAAGAAATGCAAACCAAATATCAATCCAATAGCCTCTTCAATAGATGGCGATGCTAACCAAGATGTACAAGTGAAGGCTCACTCATTCCTCACCCCAAACACACTTTGGTTGAGCCAAGGAGTTTTACAACTATTCTAGTTAACCCTCAACAACCTACACTTGAAAGATCACTCACCCAATTAAGAACTATTTTATACAAATGAGGCAACCTTCACCAAGGTTTTACCACTTCAAGTGATAGGTTCACCTTCACCAAGATTTTACTACTTCTAGAGAGTAACCTTCACTTGAGCAACCTCACAACCCAACTTTCCCAACCCCTTATACAACCAACAAAGAATCTTTCTACTCAAAAATCTCACTTGTAAGCTTGTATTTTGTGTTGGCAAAAGTTTTTTGTCTTCTTGTGCTTTGGGGTCTTTATAGAAGGTGAGAAATGGCTCCAAAAGGCTCTCCAACGGTCAAATATTAAATGCTGTCAAAACTAGCCGTTGGCCTGTCGGACGTCCGAACCACCTGTCGAGCGTCCGAACCCAGCATCCAAACCACCTGTCGGACGTCCGAACCCTGCGTCCGAACGTAGTCAGAGAGTCATCAAATCTTTGCGAAATTTCTCGGACGTCCGATGCGATTGATGTGAGTCCGATGCGTGCGTCCGTTGATGTTCTTTCTTTTCCGATAGCTTCCTTTCGGACGTCCCACATGAGTGCCCTGTTTTTGCTTCTTCTTTTGTGCCATAAGAATCTGTTCTAACAAATTGCTCACATAAAAACATTAGCCCAAATCTACATTTTGGTTTGATAATCATCAAAACCAAGGATTGATCGACCAAGGTCAACAATCTCCCCCTTTTTGATGATGACAAACAAAATGAAGATTTCTTTTATCAAATAAGTTCAAATAAAGCTCCCCCTTAGAAAGTACCAACATACAAAGAAATTTCAATAAGTCCTACTCCCCCTTTTGGCATCAATCAAAAAGCAAACTCCCCCTTTATTTTTCAAGTCAAGACCATAATAGGGTCCTTGGGAGTTATTACAACATGATCTAGCAATCCACATGGATTTCATACCTTTTCTCATATTTTTCCTTACATAGCAATCATTTTGCATATGTCCAAATTGGCAACAAAAGTGACACATGATAGAAGTATTTTGCACATAAGTGGATTTAATGCAACTAATTTTCTCAGCAAACTTATTTGTGCCTTGAAAAGATTTGCTTTCTTTTGTTTGAGAAAACTTTTGTTTTTCATTTTGGAGAAACTCGTTCAAGTCATTAATTCTTTTCTTTAACACATTTTGTTCCTCCAACATTTTTTCATAAAACTTTGTTTTCTCATCCAACTTCCTTTTCAAATTATTTTTGCAATCAAAAACACTTTTTTGATTTTTTAAATCATCATTTTCCATTCTCAAACATTTATTTTCTTGAAAAAGTTTGGAGTTTTCTTCCAACAAATCATTTATTTTTGTTTTCAAATCTTTATTTTTAGCATAAGATTTTCTCAAACTTTTATGCATTTTAATCATAAGAATTTTCACATCATCATCTTCATTATCTTCATCACAAGAAGAGTGATAAGAACTTACCTCATCTTCTCCAACGGCCATTAGTGCCATTTGGGCCAACTCTTCTTTTTCTCTTTTTGAATTGCATTCATCCCATGTAATTTTGCAATCTCCTCTTGAACATCTCTTGTTGAAGATCTTCTTGAAACTTTTGATGTGAGGAGTTATATCATTGTCCACTTCCATGATTTCATTACCCATGAAGGATGGGTTATCCCTCACTTGAGATGCTTTAAAAGCTATGCCTCTCTTATACATTCTTGCATTTTCTTCCTCTTGCACTTTGAATTTCAGCTTTAATTCATAAGAGGTTAGTGTATCCACAAGAGATTCAATGGACATAGAATTTAAATCCTTTGCCTCTTCTATAGCATTTATTTTGCTTTCCCATTCTTTTGGCAAGGCATTCAAAATCTTTCTATTTTTCTCATCCAAAGAATATTCTTTTCCAAGCAATTTAAGATCTTGAATAATGTCACAAAATCTACTACACATCTGATCAACATTTTCAAGAGGATGCATTTTGAAAAATTCATATTGAGAAACAAGCAAAGATTTCTTTTGTTCTTTAATATATTGGTTACCTTCATGAAATACACACAATTTATCCCAAATATCTTTAGCTGATTTACAACCTTTAATCCTACTAGATTCATTTACATCTAATGCATTGTACAATATACACATGGCCTTGGCATTCAAAGAAAGGTATCTCTTGTCTTTTTCATTCAATTCTTGTCTAGTTTTTAATCTACTCAAATTAGTGGTAGAGTCAACTATTCTAGTTTCATAAGGACCATCTTCTACCACATACCATAATTCAATATAAACGGATTGTAAAAAAATCATCATTCTTTGTTTCCACATACTAAAATGAGAACCATTAAACATAGGTGGTCTATCAATAGATTGCCCTTCTAAAAAAGAAACTTTTATGGTTGCCATGATCTTTACTCTAAACGGTTAAGCTTGATCAAAAGAGACCAAGCTCTGATACCAATTGTAAGGCCTGGTGCAACCCAATGAGTACAAATAATTTCACAATGATGCACAAAGATATATCAAATTTAAGCACAATAAAGAAAACTTAATTAAAGAGAAAAGATAAGAAATGCAAACCAAATATCAATCCAATAGCCTCTTCAATAGATGGCGATGCTAACCAAGATGTACAAGTGAAGGCTCACTCCTTCCTCACCCCAAACACACTTTGGTTGAGCCAAGGAGTTTTACAACTATTCTAGTTAACCCTCAACAACCTACACTTGAAAGATCATTCACCCAATTAAGAACTATTTTATACAAATGAGGCAACCTTCACCAAGGTTTTACCACTTCAAGTGATAGGTTCACCTTCACCAAGATTTTACTACTTCTAGAGAGTAACCTTCACTTGAGCAACCTCACAACCCAACTTTCCCAACCCCTTATACAACCAACAAAGAATCTTTCTACTCAAAAATCTCACTTGTAAGCTTGTATTTTGTGTTGGCAAAAGTTTTTTGTCTTCTTGTGCTTTGGGGTCTTTATAGAAGGTGAGAAATGGCTCCAAAAGGCTCTCCAACGGTCAAATATTAAATGCTGTCAAAACTAGCCGTTGGCCTGTCGGACGTCCGAACCACCTGTCGAGCGTCCGAACCCAGCGTCCAAACCACCTGTCGGACGTCCGAACCCTGCGTCCGAACGTAGTCAGAGAGTCATCAAATCTTTGCGAAATTTCTCGGACGTCCGATGCGATTGATGTGCGTCCGATGCGTGCGTCCGTTGATGTTCTTCATCCTTTCGGACGTCCGATAGCTTCCTTTCGGACGTCCCACATGAGTGCCCTGTTTTTGCTTCTTCTTTTGTGCCACAAGAATCTGTTCTAACAAATTGCTCACATAAAAACATTAGCCCAAATCTACATTTTGGTTTGATAATCATCAAAACCAAGGATTGATCGACCAAGGTCAACAAATACGAAAAGCAAGCTAGAAACATTTTCAGATAAAACAATACTTGACATCATTTTGCGGGAATGGCACTAAAGGCACTACGATTATCGGATAGAGGTGAAAGATACACCGTATCGAAGCTAACAGGTAGGGCTATAATGTTGTAGAATGTCACTTAATCCAGTTTCGAGTACAACTAGGTCAAAAATACAAGACACTAGTTCAGAACCGTAAGAGCAGGGGGACAAACCACGTTCTGGTTAACGAACTACAATTCGGTCTACTTAGGTCCAAATCCATTGATTCCAAAGCCAAATGATAGCTAGGACATCAGGCTACATTTCATTAGAAGACCTCTACAACCAGTTCAGAAGTTTTCCTAGCCAAAATAGCTAATTACTGCAACAATTCCCAAGTTCGGATGAAACCAGAGCAGCAGGGGTAAATTCGACTTTTCTCACTCTACACTACTCCGATTGACCTGAAATTTTACAGGCACCTCAAAGACATCAATACCTACAACTTTCATGTTTTAAGCAAAGGCCAATTCGGCCCCTAAATAGGGTGAACAGTGCCGGACAGAATTGAAGATAATGAAACCCTAAGTTTTCCAAATTTCCTTTCAAACAAGAAGTTCTTGCAATAAACCATCATTTACACCAAATAGCCTCATTCTATAACATTCCCTTTCATCATACATGGCCACATAGACAAAATCAAATGCAAACAGAAAAATCATAATTAAATATAAAACTTCACCATAAATTCCTTAAACCCATGAAATACTTCACAATATAACATATTCAATCATCTCAAACCCTAGCTTAACCAATATTTAAACCAAAGAAGCTTGTTTAACCAACTCACCTCAAATTCAAGAAGCTAACAACTTGCAACCTCCCCTCCAAAAACAACTCCACTAGTACCTTTAAACCACCTTAGCCAACACTTGTATGGAGTAGCATAAAAATCTATTGGTGAAATCTCAAGATTGAAGCAAAAGTTGAAATGAGAAAATTAAAGCTTTTCTTGGTTTTTCCTCTCAAGAGCCACGGCTGAGCAAGGAGCAAATGAAGATATTTTGGTGATCAAAAGTGATAAGAAGGAAGAAAAAACGCTGGTCAAACCAGCTGTCCCGTCAGAATCCGGCCGGATTCCTGGCCGGATATGAGGCAGAGACGAATCCAATTTTTTTTCAAAACTGCACCACAATCCGGCCAACAATCCGGCCAAGAACTGGCCGGATTTGCGGCCGGATTCGGCCCCCTTCAGCTTTTCTCAAATTTTTTCCCTCTTTTCCGAATTCAATTGCCGCGCTCAACCGCACTTCTAACACATACACATATACACATATCTCACACACAAATGCACATAACAATGAACCTTCCATTGTTTAACCGAAAGGGTTAACAAATTTTCACTAAAAATGGAGAAAAGAAAATAAGCAAAAGGCCAAGAAAATTGAGGGAAGTTAGGGTTCTCACACTCTCTCCCCCTTAGGAAATTTCGTCCTCGAAATTTTTACCTTCATTAGCCTCAGGCGAGTCCGGAACCGTTCGGTTGTCTAATGCATATGTTTTGGCCGGTACATTGGTTTGGTTCCCTCTTTCTTTCACTGGTTTTGATTTCGTTCCATCTTGTGACTGAGTACTACCCTCACGTGGATGCCTCCTCGGACAATTGCTCACTTGATGCTCACTGCTTCCACAAATTAAACATTTCCGCCCTTTCCGCCAACAAGCATCTTCGGTGTGGTTGGCCTTTCCACAGTAACCGCAAATCAAGGGAGAGGTCACCTTTTGACTATCTTGAGAAATCTCCTTAGATCCAATTTGACTTCCTTTAGTAGACCTCTCATCCATCGCCCTTATTGTCCATGGCGGATAGGATAACTGACTCCCCTTTTGTACTTTAGACGGCGCCATCGTTTCACTAAACTCTTCTAATCCACTGCCCGATGCACCTCTTTTCCGAGTTTGGGAGGCCTTTATTTGTGCCTTGGCTCTCTCGATTCGTTGAGCCTTCTCAAGGGCCTCCGTAAAGGTATTCACTTGCGCTGCTGCCAACGCCTCCTGAATGTCCAAGTTCAATCCCTGTATGAACCGCCTTACTCTTCTCGGTTCCGTAGCGACTAATTCTGAGGCAAACTTGGATAGTTTGGTAAATTTCGTTTCGTATTCAGCCACACTTAATGTCCCTTGGCGTAGTCCAATAAATTCGTCCTCCCTCCTTTCTTGGACTAAAGGTGGGAGGTACTTCTCATTAAATTCTCTGGTAAAGTTCGCCCAGGTCCACATGGTCCGTTCCCTTTCCCATTTTTCTCGAATTACGTTCCACCATGCACGGGCCGGTCCTTCAAATTGAAACACTGCAAAGTTCACTTGCCTCTGCTCAGTGTAGTTTAAAGCTGTGAAAATGTTAACCATAGCCTCTAACCATTGCTCGGCTATGTCTGGATCAGGTCCTCCAAGGAATTTTGGAGGTGCAAACTTCTGAAACCTCTCCAGAGCTTTATCTTCGCCCATCTCAGGGTTCCGGGGTTGATTCACAGGTATTGGGCCTTGTTGGTCCACCAACCTCGTCAAAATGTTTGCCATTTGTTGAATTGCGGTCGCCATTTGGTCTCCGGTTGCTTCTCTCGGTCCTTGGTCCTGCTCGGCAGACGTTTCCCTTTCTGCTCTTGGTTCTGGGGTCCGTTTAGTTCCGCGGCCTTGACCACGTCCACGACTACGTCTCCCGTCCATAGATATATATTTCCCTTCTCTCTTTTTTTTTTCAAAAGTTAATTTAATGAATAAAGGCGATAAGATGTCTAAAACAACAACATCGATGTACCAAGTACACAAGTAACATTTACGCACATAACATTCCACATATCAAGTAAATAGAGGATCAATTTCACAAGTACATATCATATCCAGTCAGGAAAACATTCATACGCACAATGACATCAATAGACGTCATATCATAAGAATATACTGGCGAATCAAACGAGGATCAAGTCCGGTCTCTCACGTCACTTACTGTTCACACTGGATATCCCTTAACCTCTGGTACTCATTCTAGTTGGACAGAGCCTGTTCATGGTCTCAAAATATAAGTCGCATATACTTCACATCGTCTCAACTCTGGAGTACTCGGGTACGAGAATCCGAGATAAGATAATTCACCTCTCGAGCTGGCCAGTCCCAAGAGTAAACCATCTACACTCGAAATTCCTCCCAAACGTACCTATCTATTGTCCTCATATATCATAAGAAAATTTAAAGCCTATAGCATTCGCAATTCAAAGCTTATGCTCAAACGAGCACTTAGTCCGTCATACCTATTCACCACTCAATCCAGGCTCACTTCGCGCAGAGACCACGCGAAGCAGGCTCTGATACCAACTGTAACGGCCCCACTTCTCCCTAGGGCGTACCCCAGGGTATCGGCGGACTGCCTGCCCAGCTCTCGCCGGGACTCAGTCAGTCACTATAAGAAAAGATAAGAAAATCCACAAAACAATCGAAATAACAATAATTTCAAACTTAAACGTAAACTTATATACATATCCATCCCAATAGCAATACAACTTATGTACAAAGGTTCTCCATTCTCCATACAACCAGCCCACGAAACATCGGGGCGAGAACCACAACAAAAGAGTCAAAAGTACTAGATCGGCTAGTCTATACGTAGCTTCCGTCCTCGCACGTCTTCCCCTGCTAAGGAAAACAAAAACTAAAGGGATGAGCTGGAAAGCTCAGTGAGGTTCCGTACACATAGGCAACAAGAGAAACAAATGCATGTAAACAACAATTCACGATACAAGTACAATAAAGCGATAAACACATTCATTAAAAGGATACGGGCTCACAAGGAGCCAATCGTTCATTCATTCATTCATTCATTCTCCTTCCATTCTCCTTCCTTCAATCATTTGAAAATGCATTTTGTATAAGTAAAACCCCTCGTTCATTCATTCATTCATTTCATTCACCCCGTCCCTGGCTTTTGGCCAGGCTCCACCAACCTACAGGGTAATACTCGAGTATACCGGATCGTTCACCCAAGTTCCTAATCGCTCGACCGAGTCCGACTGGCTCGAGACGACCGGTAACAAGGGGCAATGGCCAGTTCAGCCCGAAGGCCTACATTCATGCACAATTAACATTTCAATCGCTCAATCATTAAAATTTCACAATCATTGAGGTTAAGTGCGGTAAAGTACACACTCGCCTCGAAAATCATTTTAGCAATCATTGAAAGCGTTTAACACGTTATCAATCATTTAAACAAGCCATAAAATCAGGAAACATAACAAACAAGGAACACTCACCTATAACCGCAAAACAACGCCCAATTCTCAATCACCAATGAAACCTGAAATTCCACAAAGATCACATTACAATCCATCTAGCATGATTTAGATGAAATCAACAAATACCCGACTACTCGGGAGTAAACGTATAAAAGACCCTCAAAGTGTAAAGAGGGCACTTGGATTCGTAGACAAGAATAACCCTAATGCAACCCAAACCAAGAAGGTTATAAAATCTCTAAGAGGAAACACTTAATTCAAAACAATTCAAATTTCCGTTAGAGAGGCTAAGAAAACATTCTTTCGGAATTGCGTATGTGACTCAAAAGCATATAAATTCAAGTGGCCAATAAAGGACCAATGCCTTGATGAAAATCATGTGAAAAGGAGGATAAAATACTTTAACTTCCACACTTAAAACCTTGCTTAAAAGCAATTCACTTGTGGCCGATAAAACCCGAACTCATACCTCTATCGGTTGGAAAGGCTTAAGGACCATTTGAAGTTTGAAACGGAAGAGGTATCATGTTTTCAAAAGATAAAACAGTTACATTATTTGCTAAAAGACAATATACGAGTTCGAATAGAAACTTAACCTTTGAACCCTTATTCAAAGACCCGAAGACACTTCCAAGGAAATACGTTCATTTTGATACAAAATACATTTCCAAAAACCACTTTAACTTATTCATTTGACAAGAAAATAAACGGACGGCATGTCCTTTGTGTTTACCTATTTTTCCAGTCATTAATGGCTTCATTATTTTTCTCAAATCAGTCCCAACATGTCATATAGAATAAACTCATGTCCAAAAGCCGTTCACTAGGCTTAAAATCATATAAATACAACGATAAATACGAAAAGCAAGCTAGAAACATTTTCAGATAAAACAATACTTGACATCATTTTGCGGGAATGGCACTAAAGGCACTACGATTATCGGATAGAGGTGCAAGATACACCGTATCGAAGCTAACAGGTAGGGCTATAATGTTGTAGAAGGTCACTTAATCCAGTTTCGAGTACAACTAGGTCAAAAATACAAGACACTAGTTCAGAACTGTAAGAGCAGGGGGACAAACCACGTTCTGGTTAACGAACTACAATTCGGTCTACTTAGGTCCAAATCCATTGATTCCAAAGCCAAATGATAGCTAGGACATCAGGCTACATTTCATTAGAAGACCTCTACAACCAGTTCAGAAGTTTTCCTAGCCAAAATAGCTAATTACTGCAACAATTCCCAAGTTCGGATGAAACCAGAGGAGCAGGGGTAAATTCGACTTTTCTCACTCTACACTACTCCGATTGACCTGAAATTTTACAGGCACCTCAAACACATCAATACCTACAACTTTCATGTTTTAAGCAAAGGCCAATTCGGCCCCTAACTAGGGTGAACAGTGCCGGACAGAATTGAAGATAATGAAGCCCTAAGTTTTCCAAATTTCCTTTCAAACAAGAAGTTCTTGCAATAAACCATCATTTACACCAAATAGCCTCATTCTATAACATTCCCCTTCATCATACATGGCCACATAGACAAAATCAAATGTAAACAGAAAAATCATAATTAAATATAAAACTTCACCATAAATTCCTTAAACCCATGAAATACTTCACAATATAACATATTCAATCATCTCAAACCCTAGCTTAACCAATATTTAAACCAAAGAAGCTTGTTTAACCAACTCACCTCAAATTCAAGAAGCTAACAACTTGCAACCTCCCCTCCAAAAACAACTCCACTAGTACCTTTAAACCACCTTAGCCAACACTTGTATGGAGTAGCATAAAAATCTATTGGTGAAATCTCAAGATTGAAGCAAAAGTTGAAATGAGAAAATGAAAGCTTTTCTTGGTTTTTCCTCTCAAGAGCCACGGCTGAGCAAGGAGCAAATGAAGATATTTTGGTGATCAAAAGTGATAAGAAGGAAGAAAAAACGCTGGTCAAACTAGCTGTCCCGTCAGAATCCGGCCGGTTTCTGGCCGGATATGAGGCAGAGACGAATCCAATTTTTTTTCAAAACTGCACCACAATCCGGCCAACAATCCGGCCAAGAACTGGCCGGATTTGCGGCCGGATTCGGCCCCCTTCAGCTTTTCTCAAATTTTTTCCCTCTTTTCCGAATTCAATTGCCGCGCTCAACCGCACTTCTAACACATACACATATACACATATCTCACACACAAATGCACATAACAATGAACCTTCCATTGTTTAACCGAAAGGGTTAAAAAATTTTCACTAAAAATGGAGAAAAGAAAATAAGCAAAAGGCCAAGAAAATTGAGGGAAGTTAGGGTTCTCACAGCCCCGACAACAAGGCTCGGGATAGTATTATTCCGATTATAGAAATAGAACCACCCCTTCTTATTCTCGTACTTCTTGATGGTGTAGCATCGGCGGAAGAGACTGATTGTGGGGATCACCTTTTGATGCCGACACAACATCTTGAAACCCACCAGTATTCGGATCGCATTCGGGACGAGCTGAATCACCTGAACTGCGAAATACCAGAACACGTCACGGAAGAACTTCGTGGGCGGCATCCTCAGCCCGGTTTCTAGTTGCTCCTCGTAGATGGCAATCAATCCCATGGGAGGTTTCTCAGCTGTGTGGTTTGGCCCAGGCGTCCCAATACTGGACCTTTCCCTGAAGGGGTACTTTCGCAATAGTCTATCGCCCTCGGCCCCTCCGATCCAACTCATATACGAGGGGAGGTGACCGAAGTCTTCGGTACCGAGATCATCATTGAACATAACTTCCGAGTTCCCTTCACTCGTCTCGGAAGACCCATCCACTGGAGAGGTCTCGGCGGTCTCTTCACCAGAACTAGACGTCTCTTCCTCAGAGCTGGACGAAGTGGTCTCTTCTAGGGGGTTAGGTATCTCTTCGGCATGGAAGCTTGGACTCACTATTTCTTTATGGGTTTTAGCAGTTCTAACCATGCGTTCAAATATGAGATGAAAGGAAAAATACTTACTGTTTTCTAAGAGATAGGATGAGAATGGAGATCTTGGCTCTCTTTCTTGATCTCGGCTAAAAGGTTGATCTTGGCGAAACTCTCAAATTTGCAAAAGTTTGGTATGAAAGTGGAAATGATGAATAGTGTATCGACAAGAACCCCCTATTTATAAGGGTTAAGCAGGATACGAAAAGGCGGTAGGAAGGTGAAGAGGCGGCAATGTTTGAATTCGAAAGGACGTGCATCTCTCTCTCTCTCCTCTCATTTAATGACCTGTCCTTTCGCCTGTCACATTCCCCGCATGTAACCCCCACTACTCCACTTCGTATCGGTACCCGTAACTACCTTGTCTACCACATCCCTTCAACTAACTTGCCCACGTGTCACGCCCCATCATTTTCCGAAACAAATTCAGATATCGGAACCTGAACAATCTCAACACGAGGAAGTCTCGGAACCTCACGAGCCTCTACGCTCCCGAGGCTTGGGGGGTTTATTGAGGATGGTCACCTTGGTACTCGTTGAATCCGAGGTGGCCACCTCGGTCATCATGAGATCTATTTCCTGATCTCGGCTCTTCCCAGGCCATGTCACAACTGACCCATGGCATACTCTGGGCATCCCATTTCGGCTGCACGCGGATGATGTCAACCTACCCAACATGGTACAAAACCAGTGCTTTATCTGAAAAGCCACTGGTGCTCTTAATGGCTACTACACAGGACTACTCATCATCATACCCAAACTGCTACGGTGTCAGACCTCCAGGTGCAGAAGAGATCCATAATGGTCAGGACGTGGGTCCCGCTAGCATAAGCCCACTGTCCTTTCCTTCATTCCCACTCCATAAATACCCCCTGTTCACTCTTAACAAGTAAGAACACTGTTTCATTCACATCCAATTTTATCTCTCATCTCTTCTATACTAACTTGATCGTCAGAGTGATCCCAGGGAAGAAACCCCGTCATTTACTTCGGATAAGCGAATCCATCGCACCTCACTCGAGAGACGACTGATTCAGATCAGTTCGAATACTTACCAAAAATCACCTTTTCATACTCCAATGCTAATCAATGTACATTTATTCAACAACGAATTAACCATCATTTGATGTTCATGTGTTTACTTTGTGGTTAACGTATAATTCCACACTTCAACTCGAACTCTATAATAGGCAATCCACAATTTTTTTTGCTTAAACAATACTTTTAACTTAAGAAGATCAACCATCTTAACACCAGTCTTTTTTAATAATTTTCTAACCATTTTTTAAGTCTCCAGGCATAAATTCGAAAAGAAAAGCAAAGATTTAAGCAAAAAAAATTTTTTGAAGTGAAATTATGTACTTGTAAAATTTTTCTTAAATGGGCTAATTTGTTAATTAAGTTTGTTTTATTCAAGATTTGTAAGAAATGTTCAATATCTCGCTCGTTTGACAAAGTTACATCAACTTCACCGGTTCTAATTGAAAGTCATGCATTGGCATGCGTGCATAGAGGTAATAGATTTCTTTTTGCTTTTTAAATTATTCATTATATCTCAAATGATACTGGATAGAATAAAAAGTGAACTAAAATATCTACATTTATTTTGCTCATGTATTTTACTTATTTGAAAGCCATAGCTAAATGAAGTATTAGTACTTTGATGGCAAAATCCTTTTAAACCTAAATATAATTTTTTGTTAACTTTAGAGGTGGCAAAATGGGTGGGATGGGTGGGATTTGTTTGGATTTGAGATGGAATAGAGTCATATGGTTTTGGATCCAACCTTACCTATATGTGTTTTGGAACTAACTTAGGCGGGATCACTTTGGGATGGGTTTAGATTGATCCCGCCCAATAACCAAATCTATTTTCTACATATTTTTTTCTTTTAATTCATTTTTTATTTTTTATATAATTTTAATATTTTTTATTTATTAAATAAACATGCAAGTGCTTTATACTCAGAATTACCACCAAAAATTGGATTAACAAATAAAGAAAAAGATAGAAATACAGTCATATTCCAACATATATCAAGATGGCCAAGATACTTAGGGTGTTGAATATTTATCCTCATCATTGTCCAAGGATGACAGGTCTAAACTGACTGAAATGTTGGAAATTTTTATGGATAATGACTAGGAAGACTATTAGATTATATTCGCTGGTATGACTATAAAAATTGTTAGAGATAATTATTGAATCTAAGACTCCGTTTGGATTGACTTTTTTTCAAAAAGTAAGTTTTTCAAATACAATGTTACAGTAATATACAATAACTCAAAAAACATCCCATCCATATTAGTATATCAAATATTTCAAAAAAATTTTATAATAAAAATTTTTCATATACAATACTACAATAAAATATTTCGAAAACACCCCCCAAAAATAGTTAATTCCAACGGAGCCCCTGTTATTTGAGCCGAATGGGTACCCAAATATTTTCCAAAATTTTTCATGAATTAATGGGTACAATTGGGATTTGTCCTATTTCAAACCCAATATCAAATTTTAGTACCCATCCCGCCCATAGTCACCATGGGCATAGGCAACTCATTGGAACTTGGGACAAATTGCCACCTCTAGTTAACTTAACCTTCATCTCTATGAGAACTTGCAAATTCCTTATATTTTTCTTAAAAATCTCCTTTTATTTGAAAAATATTACTTTATAATAGCCCTACTACTTAAGCACTCCATAATAAGTGCAAATGAACATAGAATTAAGGGTTTTTCGTTTTCGTTTTCAAGTTAGCGCGAATTAGGGTTTTTACGTCTATCCGCAGTGTGACTATCTGGTATGGAGTGTGGATCAAATTTGGTGATTAAGAGTGAGTTTTAGATGATATTAAGTGTGTGATTAGAAGTGATAATAATAAATTAGTGAATTATAAGTTAAAACCCTAGTATACGCGATTGAAGAAAAAACGGCTAGAACCGACGAGTATCGTTCGCTACCGATTGGCTACCAATTGAACACACAATTTGACCACCATTTTATCAAGTTAATCTCCTTATTATTAGAGCCTAAATATCAGCCAAATTCTGGTCATGGTGGCCGAATTTCTTGACCAAGAAAACAAGAGAAAAGAAAAAACTTTTGCGATGGAAATTGGTGGTGACAAGTGGCACCAATCCAAGAACCATTGACCAAGACAACCTTCTTACTTTCTTATCTTCATTTTAGCTCATTTCTTCACCATTTTGTTGATTGTTTGGCAGAGAGCAAGGAGAGGGAGAAAGAGTGAAGAGAGTTTCTATTTCCAACCTCAAATCAAGAGTTGTGAGCCAAACCAAGAAAAACTAAACCGATTAACTTGTAGGTTAAGAGCTTGGGAAGTTTAAGGAACCAAAAATTTCAAGGAGAAGTGGAGGACAACTTTAGCAAGCTTTGTTTTGAGGTAATATGGCTAACCACTCTTTTCTTTTTTTTTCCCTTAATCATGTTGGAGTTGTTTAATAGCTTGTAGTAGTGGTTGTAATGTTTATATCAAGTGATTTTGGATGGTTGGGGTAATGAATTTGATACTTATTATACTTGTTGTATGTGTGGTATATGATGTATATAGGTTGGTACAAGGGGTGGTAGTGATGGTTTCAAGCTAAAAATGAGATTTATACCTTGATTATAGCAAATTTCCAGAATTGAAGTTAAGGGATACCCTGTCTGCCTGGTTCTAGTTCACCATGTTAGAGGCTGAATTAGGCTTAATCTAAAACATGAAAGTTGTAGAGAATGATGTTTTATAGTTACCTACAAAATATCAGCTCAATCGGAGTAATGTAGCCTGTGAAAAGATCGAAATACCCTGACTGCCCTAGGTGAATCCAGTGATCAGTTTTGGATATTTCACCAATTTTGTCGTGCTTTTTCACCATGATATGTACTAAAATAGTATTTAACCAAAACATCAAAGTCGTAGTAATATGTCTTATCTTTCCAACGCCCCTAAGAACGCCTTAATCGGACTTCGGTGGCTTGAGTTATGGCCATTTGAGTGTAGTGCGGTTAACTAGCCGGTTGGTAGGAATTCGGTTCTGTAAATTGGGAATATGACATGGATACACTAGAAACTGGACTAAGTGGTCTTCATCAAAATTGTAGCTCTCTTTCTTAGCTTCGAAACGGTATAAGTTGCACCTCAATCGATAAGTGTAGCCTCAGTTGTACCCGTTACGCAAAACAACGTCAAATCTATCTTTTGTTTGTTGACTCGAATTTCATTTCTGCACATGTTCCTATCTTGGTTGGATACTTATATGATGTTGAGCCTATTGAACGGCTATGGGAATGAGATGATTTTGTGTATGACTTTGGGTCTGACTGAGGAAAACTTGAAGCCATAAATGGCAGGAAAATAGGTGAATATAAAGGGCATGCTGCCCAAATTTACGCTCAAGGGCTAGGTAGATATACTTGCAACTTGAGTAAGGGTGGAGAGCGATTACCACTTGAACCATCTAGGATATTTGCGTCTTCTTTTATCCAGGTATATAAGTTAAGACTTGGCCGAACTTGTACCCTTGAGAAATGAAATAATGACTACTAGGAATACGTTTTCCTCGTACTTTCGATTCAAATGGTATTTCCAAGTATAAATGTTACAAAGTTTCATAGTTTGAAAAGTGAGCAAGTGTTTTACGAATATTCTTCAAATGAATTTCAATTTCTTGATTCTTAGTGACTGAAATGTCTATGTTTCGAATCTTAGTTGATTTTTAAAGTTCTTAAACAAAGTTTTATCGCAAATTTGGACTTCAAATCCGAAGTGCAACCTAGGCGGGATCTCTAAAGGCACTACCTTTTTTTGTGAGTGCTTCCAAATATCTGATTGAACTTGCCATTTGTGTTCTATGTTTGACCTATGTGATTACATGCTATGTAAGTGATTGATGGGGCAAGGGTGTACTTTATCGCACTTGTCCTAATGTGATTTGTTCTCGTTCATCGATTGCAATTGAATTGCTATACATGCTTATGAATTGTATCTTGCTTGGAATTCCAAAAACCCCGGTGGCTAGTTAGTCGAATCGATCCGGCAAGGGCCGAGCCGGCAAGGGCCTAGTTGATTCGATAACGAACCCTGGGTAGTTAGTGATGTCGAGTGGAGTGTTATCTTCTCGATTAATTGGTATACTTGAGTATTACCACCAGTGTTTATTGTGGAGTTCGGGCCCGGTAAGGGATTTGATCGGTGGACGGAGTGTAGACACCAAATTTTTGATTTTTTTTACCTTTATTTGTTTGATTGATTTAATCTTAATTTTATTTGTTTCAATTCTAGGGTTTTTATTTTATTTTGTTTTGTTTTTTATTTTGGTTTTCATATCAAAAATCATGAAAGAAAAAGGAAAAATGAAAAAAAAGAGAAAAAAGAAAAAGGAAAGAGGAAAAAGAAAATCATGAAAAATGGAAAAAGAAGGGAAAAAGGAAAATTTGTTCACAAAAATATGTTTTTTTTTTAAATTCAATCTTTTGACGCTTTATTTTTATTAAGTTATTTTGAAAAAAAAAAAAAGAGGGAAAGATTTTGAAAAAAGTTTAAAAAAGTTCATTTTTGTTGTTTTAGATGTTTAGTTTTTTTAAATTATTATTATTATTACTTAGTTTTTGTTGACAATTTTGTTAATTTGTTATTATTATTTATTTATTTTTATTTTTATCAATATTGCTTGTTGAAAAAAAAAATGATGATGAGAACCGCGGCACGCAAGCTGCGTTTTGGTCGCAGCTTGCAAGAGGACTTTGGGGCAGCCCCTGGCTGAAAATTGCAGAAGAAGGACTGAAGGTTTTAGGGTGAGGGAGGTTCCGTATAAATAGAAAAGAGAAAGATCAGCCGCAGGGGGGTTTTTCTTTGACGGCTAAAAATTAGAGAGAGCAGGGAGAGTTTGAGGGAGAGAAAGGAAAGCAAAAGTTGACAGGGGGGGTAAGAAAACAAGAGAGAGGGAAGGCTAAAGGAAAACGGGAAAGTAAATCAGGGAGTGACCGAGAGAGAGTTGAGAAAGAAAAGGGTGGAGCGTGAGAAGGTGTTCTGTGACGGCAGAGGAAAGGAAGACAGCGGAGGAAGGGAGGTGGCTGCGGGAAAGAAGGAGACTAAAGACCGCATCTTTTGATCGCATCAAGCCTCAGCCGAAGAAAAAGAAACCTAAAGGTAACAGCTTTTCACTTTGAAAGACGTTTATGAGTTGTTGGGCTATGTTAACATGTTGAAAATTTCTGCCTTTACACCTGCTACCGTCCTCCATGCGAGTTTTATTGGTGAATCTGCGTGGGTTTGGCTGAGATTTGGGACGGGTAGGATTTGTGTTTAGCTGTGGGGGAGTCTATGACGAATCCATGATGCTTCTGTTTAACGTTCATGGTTGATTTTGTTGCGTTTGGAATGAACAAAACCAGAAGACTGCAAAAAAAGTTTTCAGCTTTATGATTTTTTTTTTGTGTCATGTCTGGATTCCTAAGTGCTTCCCTGAGTGCTGTTTCTTTTCTGTTTTTGTGATGTTGACAATGGGTTTTAGCAATAAAAGACTTAGATAACATGGGTTTTGTTGGTTTGGAATTTGAGATTGGAATTGCTGGTTTCGAATTTTGTATATTTGAGTCGCCATTTCACGTTACCTTTCTGCACTTTGTGTCCAAGAGTGTCTGATTGAGTGCCTCCCCTCTCCTGTGCTTCATAGTGTCTCAGTTCAGGTCTTGGACAAATAGGGAGCTGCATTAAATCATTTCCTGGGTGTGTTAAAAGTGTATGAGAAACTAAAAGCTGCTGCATTGTCTTCACCATTTTTTTTCTTGAAACAGCCGCTGGGTTGAGTTTCCTTTTGTATGTTTAGATGCTAAGATCCAGCGGTTTTGATGTTTGGTTGAGTTTGTTTCCGTTCGAAGTTGTGTTTTGAGACTAAGATCCGTGTTTGAAAAATGAAAGTTGGGAGCTAGTTTGTTGCAGAATTTTCTTAGCAAGCTGCCGAGAGTTATTGCAGAAAGCTTGCTGCATTTTTTTTCTGTTTCCTTCTTTTGCTGTTTAGTTTTCTTTCTACCTTTGATGATTAGCTCCATTTGCTTGTTTCAAATCCTGCTATGAAGTAGCATGTTTAGTCGATGATGGATAGGTAGAATTCTGGCTTCTTGTTGAATCTGTTTGCATGATTGAAATGAAAAGAAAAGCTGCGGTTGAAAAACTTGCAGCAAACTTGAAAACAAAAGAAAGCATGCTTCATTTTTAGTTGCAGAAGTGTATCATTCATGTAAATTGCAGGACGTTGCCTTAAGGATTCTTGTACAAATGTCTAGTATTTTGGTTGCTTTATGGTCTAGGCTTTAGCATGTTTATTTGGATGGTCTGGTTTGATGTTTTGAGCAAGGTTTGGAATTTCTTCTGTTTCTTTCCTTGTTTTTCTTGCTTGGGATACTCTTCATTAGATCATATAGTGATAGGCAATCATGCTTGGGTTGGCAATTTAGATTTCATGTGAGTTTGGGTTGGCAAACAAATGAGTTTTTTGTGTTTTTTTTCTGGTATGAAATATGTATGTTTTGAAGCTGTCCAAGCTTGCGGCAGGAATTTGCAGAAGTAAAGAAGATTTCAATTTTTCTACGTAGCATGCATGCAATGTGTTCTAAAGTTTACATTTTAACCCCTCAAGTTTCCCCTTATGCCATTATGACCCACAAAATTGAGAAAACTAATCAATTGGGTCCCTGTGATTTTTGCAGCAATGCATTATGGCCCAATTACATTCCATGTTCTTGCAATTAAGTCCTAAGATATTTGCATTTGAACTATTACTTGCCCTTTTCTTTGCCCCTGGACCCTTGAAGTTCCTAAAAGTGTTTGATTAGGCTCGAGTGCATGGTTAGTGTTTGCAATTGAGTCCTTGGTAGCCTCAACTTTGCAATTCGACTGCTCGTTTGCTTTCATTTGTTTAGGTGGTACTTAATACATGAATTTGTGAACTTTATGATCAAGCGAGCTTGTGTTTGTTTATTTTCTTTAATCTTCCCAAATAAAGTGGTATCTTGACCTTTTTATTGTTTTGAAGCCATTTTTCTTTCATTTGGACATCGTTCAAAGGGGGCGGTATAATTTCTTTTATCCCTTTTTGTGTCTCTCCTATGTGATCCAACGTGCTAAGTGAGAATTGCATGCCTACTTTGCTTTCCTAGCCTTTCCTTAATTCCTTTCATTTATGTCATTTACTTTCATTTTCATTAAGTTATTCTTTTAATGGGGTATGTGTACACCTCTTGGCTTGTAATAGATAGGGCTTTGGCGAGCAATTTGGTCCATTTTCCCCTTCCCCTTTTGTTTTAGTTAGTGAATGTAATAAGTTCATTAGTTTGGTTGCATGCCTATGTGTTACGTGTTACTTGTTTTATTAGGTTTTGCATCTAGTCGAGCATGTTAAGTGTTACGTGCTACGTGTTTATGAGTGTTTGGCATGTCTACTAGCTTTCTGTAGTGTAGATGAATGGAATGGATGAATGTACGTTTCCACTAGTCCAACGCTAGTCGGAATTCATAGAATGGGCTAGTCCAACGCTAGACCCTTAGGGATTTCCCCTCGTTAGTACATGTTTGCATGTTCATTACATGTCATGCATTTTTTTAGTTTTATCATTTTGCATGCCCCTCGAACCCCTTTTCCCTCCATTTTAGGATTTTTGCATTTCATGCTAGTAGTAGGGTTCATTTGCTTGAGAGTCCCCTTAAATATGGATATAGACGAGTGTGGCTTTTTCTAAGCCTTAGCACGCTTGTATTCCCTCTATAAAAGGGCAAATTGAGTCACGATTTAGGTCTCCCCGTACCCAATATGCATGAATTCCCTAGGTTCATGCATTTTTAAATCCACTCTATCATTTTATACCCCCATCACACTTTCATTTTTTCCTCCTCATTTTGCACACGTGCACCTTTATGTTGCTTCACTTGCACACCAACACTTTTATCATCACTTGCACACATGTACTTCATATTATCATTTCACATACCGCACCTTGCCCACTCACGTGCACATTTTCACTTACATATTATTGCCTTTTATTACTTTTTCAAACTCATGTCCTCACATTGCATACATGCATTCCATTCATTTGCATCCCACTCGCATTATTCGTGACTTCTTCAAAGGATCGTCATTGGGCTTCACAATTAATGTGATTGGCACCACTCAACCTTTGAAGAGAAATTTCCCCCAATACCCCTAGGTCTAGGGTTTGCATTCATATAGTGCATCCAAATGTAATAAATTCTTTGGTTAAAACAAGAAAATCTTTGATTAAATCACGCAACTAGCCTTGGCTAGGTCGAAGGGGTGCCTTGGATTTTTATCCTTGTCTTCCCCTTCGTCAAATGTGACTCCCGAACCTTTGTTTTCGTTGGTTTACGTGGACTAGGAGTCGTTTAAAAGGAGTTTCTTACTACTTTTTCCTATTTTTTCTTTAAAAATTCATTTTTTGGTGACTTGGTACACCTTAACTCATTGCCAAGTGGCGACTCCAATTTTTATTTCAAAAACCCTTTTTAAACTATAATTTTGGGTCAAATCGTCGCATTCTCAACCCCCCATTTAGACCCATTTTTTCTTTTAAATCACAATTCATTTTCCAATCACAAAAAAAATACATTTTTAAACCATTTATTTATTTATCAAAAAATGGGGCGCGACAGTTGGTGACTCCACTGGGGATCGAACCCAAAAAATCAATCACATTTATTGATAAATTGTAAATTTGGACAATCTTTGCTTGAGAAATGTCCATTGTGTCTAATTATATTCAATTCACATCTAAGTGAAAGCAAAATGTGCATTATTCTTGTTTGTTTTGAAAATTTGGAATGATACTTCGAGCATTCGTTTCTTTACCTATACACATTTTTATCATTTGCTCTCCCATTTGAGCCTTTGAAAGAATAATTTCGTTTCAAATAAGAGCCCTAATGATCACTACCCTATATTGGAAAATTTTCAAATATCAAAAAGGGAATGAATTTTCAATGACCATTTCATTACTTTGGTTGTCATAAGGCGTAAGAATGATACTTTGGCCATCGTTTCTACAACTTAAACGCTACTTTATCCCTTGCATCCTCATTTGAGCTAAAAATCGGTGGTTCTTTTCGAATGCACATATGATCGCCCCCACATTGGGGAAGGAGATTGGGGAATTTTGAAAAAGAAAAAAAAAAAGAGAGAAAGAGAAAAAGAAGCAAAAATTCAAAGAAAAAAAAAAGGGAAAGGGAACCGCGAATTGGGGAAATTTGATTCTACCTGGGTTTCAATTTTGAAAAAAAAGAGAAGAAGAAAAGGAAGAGATTTGTCCGCACGGACCGCCTATGTTTCACAAATATGGATGAACAAGGGTCTTCCTCAATCGGTTAATTCAGATACATGCAAGAAATTTCGCATTAATGAAAGTTTCCTCTCAGAGTTATTGTAAGGAACGGAATAAAAGTCAGGCCCTCTTCTTTTCCAATCAAGCATTCTATCCCTAGTTATCCCTTTTGAGCCTTCAGAATAAAATACTTCATTTGGCAACCCCTGAGAATCGCAAACCCCACACTTGGGGCAAGTTTGAGTTGAAAAGGAAAAAGTTTCCAGAAGTGAAAAAGTAAAAAGCCACAAAATCAAAAGCAAAAGAAGAAAAGAGAACCTCAGTTCACAAATAAACTGGGGCAAATTTTGTGAAAGTTCAAAAATGGCAGAAGGCCGAAAAATCAAAAGAAGAAAGAAAATGAAAGAGAAAAAGCCTCAATTAAGCATAAACTCTGGGGCAAAGTTCTGATTTAGCCCTAAAATAGGGTTGGCGTAACAATGCGATCTCAGATTCTTTAAACCACTCTTGAAATCTGCCTTCAAGCCTTAACTTTTCTAAACACCCCACCAGACCCCATTACAAAAGCCGAAAGTCCTGACTTCTGTTCTTTGCAATGGCCCTGTCAAGAAAATTTCTGATGCCGGAAAATTTTAGCTGTATTTCTGAATTGCTTGAGTATGAGGTTGACGCTACTCACCATGTGAAAACCCATCAGAGGGAAAAGAAAAGAGGCAAAAAGCAAAGCAAGAAAAGTAAATGCAAGGAAAATGCAAAAAGACTTGACGCTGAAGTCCTTGGGGAATGATGAGAAAATCCAAACAAAGTCTGAAATCTTTTGAGTTCAAAATAGGGGCAATTTTGGGAAAATGCGATCTTCGGTGCTATGTCCTTGAAAGTTTTATTCTTTAGCTATCGTTTTCAAGCCACATTACAAGCTAACAAAGTCCATCGTTGACTTATTCCTTCATGACAATCCAAAGTGAGTATTATGCTCATAAGAAATCCATCAATCATTTGTGATCATAAAGGTATAACCAGTTTTCGCATGTTTAGCTATCGTTCTTACCCATTTGTTGCAAACTTAAAGCTTATATGTTGACTCAATTTTCTTAAGAAATGAGGGTGACAAACTATTTGCTTTCACTAAGATGTGACATTGAATGGGTTACATACAACTGGGGCACAAAAATGAGATAAATTCTGACATCCCATTTCCTTAGCCAAATCAGAAATAAGATCACTGGATTGCTCCTGAAAAATGAGCCAATAAATTGTGATCCATTACCCAAAGCATTGATCTTCATAATTTGGCATTATTTTGAGAAATTCATCATGAAATTTCCTGTATGAGTTAAGCAAGACATTCAATTTCCTTCACATTGTATAGGAAACACAGTTTCTTACTTGGAAGGGCATCCAAATCAATTTTTGCAATCAAGGGAGCCCACACTGGGGCAAAAAATTTTATTTGTGAGATTTCATGAAATAAGCCCATACTGGGGCAAATTTTTTGTAATACATTTGAGATTTTTGTCCAAAAATCAAATAATAACAATTTTCGAAACAATCCCTCAGCTCTTTTCATGGAATTTAAGTGCATGTTATGCTTTGTTAAGCCCCCCTGTGCAGGTATTCATGGTTCAAAATGATGAAAAGCATCCAGTGAGGCGGAAGGCCGATACTGCAAAGAGAAACAAGAAGAAGGAGGAAAATGGACTTGACACTGGAGCAAATTATCTTTTGAAAAAAAATCAAAAAATCAAAAAATCAAAAAATCAAAAACTCAAAAAATCAAAAAGTCAAAAAATCAAAAAATCAAAAACTCAAAAACTCAAAAAATCAAAAATCAAATCAAGTTCAACACGGCAGGCTCGGGTTTTATCCCACTGACCGCTTTTATTTTCGGCAGGCTTGGGTTTTATCCCACTGTCCGATTGTCAAAACATTTTATTTTCATTGCTATTGGAGCTGGGTTTGTCCCGCCAGTAAGCATTTCATTTTCATTGCTACTGGAGTTGGGTTTGTCCCGCCAGTGAGCCTTTCATTTTCATCGCCGCTAGCCGTTGGGTTTGTCCCACTAGTGAGCCTTTCATTTTCATCGCCACTAGCCGTTGGGTTTGTCCCACTAGTGTGCCTTTTAATTGCATTTGCCACCAGCCGTTGGGTTTGTCCCACTGGTGAGCCTTTCATTTTCATCGTCGCTAGCCGTTGGGTTTGTCCCACTAGTGAGCCTTTCATTTTCATCGCCACTAGCCATGGGTCAGTCCCACTAGTGCGCATTTCATTTTGTTCAGCCACTAGCCGTGGGTCAGTCCCACTAGTGCGCACTTCCTTTTGTTCAGCCACTAGCCGTGGGTCAGTCCCACTAGTGCGCATTTCATTCAGCCACAGAGATCAAATCTCCCTCTTGGTACAAAATTTGATCTACCCCGAGGTAAAAACTCAATTCATTGTTTAAACTTCCCCAGTGGAGTCATGATTTTAAGCTTATTCGGGTCAGTCCCATGATTAAAAGCTTATTCGGGTCAGTCCCATGATTAAAAAGCTTATTCGGGTCAGTCCAAAAAGCTTATTCGGGTCTTATTCGGGTCCCATGATTTAAAGCTTATTCGGGGTCAGTCCCATGATTAAAAAGCTTATTCGGGTCAGTCCCATGATTTTAAAACTTATTCGGGTCAGTCCCATGATTTTAAGCTTTATTCGGGCCAGTCCCATGATTTAAAGCTTATTCGGGTCAGTCCCATGATTTTAAAGCTTATTCGGGTCAGTCCCATGATTTAAAGTTTATTCGGGTCAGTCCCATGATTTTATGTTTATTCAGGTCAGTCCCATGATTTTAAAATTTCTGTCTGGGTCTATCCCATTTACATTTCTGTCTGGGTCTATCCCATTTTAATTTCTGTTCGGGTCAGTCCCGTTTAAATTCTGTTCGGGTTAGTCCCGTTTTAAATTCCTGTTCGGATCAGTCCCGTTTTAAATTCCTGTTCGGGTCAGTCCCGTTTTAAATTTCTGTTCGGGTCAGTCCCGTTTTAAATTTCCTGTTCGGGTCAGTCCCGTTTAAATTCTGTTCGGGTCAGTCCCTTTTAAATTCTGTTCGGGTCAGTCTGGGTCAGTCCCGTTTTAAATTTCCTGTTCGGGTCAGTCCCGTTTAAATTTCTGTTCGGGTCAGTCCCGTTTAAATTTCTGTTTCGGGTCAGTCCCGATTTTAAAATTTCCTGTCAGGGGTCAGTCCCCATCGTTTGAGTAATTCGCAGCCGAATAACGTAGGTAAGTATTTGGTGTCTACTTCTTTGTCTCAAGTTTTTCCAAAACTCAGACAAAGAGGGGCAAACCGTAGACACCAAATTTTTGGTGTAATTTCATTTACTGTTTATTTTTATTTTTTTATTTATCGTGTTAGTTTTATTCGATTGTTAGTTTTTAGTTTCTAGTTTTATTTTTATTTTTAAGTTTTAGCATAGAATTTCTTGAAAAAAAAAAGAAAAATCATAAAAAAAAAGGAAAATTGTTCACAAAAATACGTTCAAATTCAATCTTTTGGCATTTTGGTTTATTTTTGTTAATTTATTTTGAAAAAAAGAAAAAGGAAGGGAAAAAGAAAAATGAATGAAAAATTGAAAAACAATGAAAAAAAGGAAAAAGGAAAAAATGAATTTGCACTTTGTTGTTCTAGTTTATTTTTTCATTAAATGTTAATTAAATCATTTTTGTTAGTTATTTTTATTATTTTCAATTTTTGTTTTAATTAATCTTAAAAAAAAAAAAGAGAAATTCGGCATGCAAGCTGCGTTTTGCCGCAGCTTGCAAACACAGGCTTGGGCAGCTCCTTAGCTGCAAATAAAGCTGGATTGGCTGAGGGTTTAGAGGTTGGGGGGCTCCCATATAAATAGAAAAAGAAAGGAGAGCCGAAAAAGGAGAGTTTGGGGGGAGGTTTTTTTTTTTTGACGGCTAAAACTAGGGAGAGCAGGGAGAGTTTAAGGGGTGGAGGAAAGAAAGTTACGAAAAAAAAAACTGGGGCAAGAGGGTAGTAGAAGAGAGCTTCCGTGAGAGATAGAAGCAGAGATTGAGGAAAAAACTGGAAGAAAAACCAGAGGAAAGAAATCTGGGGCAAATTTACGGCTGAGTGAGGGAGAGAAAGGAGAGAAACCAACGATAAAAAAAGGGGCTTCGGAGGAGTAGAAAGGGCAAGCTTTCGGGCCGAGAAGGAAAAGCTGGGTGTTGAAGGAGACAAGGGTTTCACAGAGATCCATTGCACCAGGATTTGGATTTGGTTTAACTCCTAAACAGCTAAAGGTAATCTTTCTTTCCCGTATGTTCATAGGTTATGTCATAAGCTTCAAAATCTCCGTTGCTATGGCCATGGCCACGTTCTTTCGTTTTCTTCTTTCCTTACACTTGCTATCTGTGTATTTGGGTAAAGAAAGAAAGAGGCTTTGATTCATGTTTTGCATCAAGCAATGTTTTTTGTTGCAAAGAGGGAGTATGAGCATGTAGAATACATCGATCAGAGTTTTTCCCTCTAGGACAATTTATCTCATGATTTTCTGTTTCTTTTTCCCGTACAAGACTAGAACTTTATATTTAGTTGCTGAAGTTGTGAACTTGTAATCCTTTTTCGGGCCATGATTTGATGATTACGGGTAGATTGGCGTTTGTTGGTATTTCAACATGAACCTCAAAAGCTGTCAATCTTCACGCATTTTTTTTCCTTCTCTTCACGAAGTTGAATGGGTTTCTGTAATTTTGGTCTGGTTTTTGGGGAGGGAAGTTTGGGACTTTGCTTTTTTCTTTCTATGGATTTTAGCTGATGGGGTTCGTGAGAGTTCATGAGGTTTGTCATTGCTGTTTGTTGAATTTTATTGGCTGTGTAGGCTGTCCTGAATGCTATAGCTGGAGGTTGCATTTCATTTCCAGATTGGCTCGACCCATTTGAATCTGTATATGTTAACTATTGTGCTAGTTTGGCGTTTTTCATCTGATAAGAGGCGACGGGTATGAAACCCAGAAAATGCAGAAAATTCTTGCCGCAAGTTTGCATGTTTGTTTCTAAATTTTGTGCCTAAATTCACAGGTTTTACCTTTGCAAAGTAGGAAGACTGTTTGGAGATTTTGTTGGCTGATTTCAAATGTGGTTTAACTGATTTTTGCACATAAATTTTGCTGCAATAAGTTCAAAGTTTTGGCTTATTGCAGCGAGGTCGACAAGACTGGTTCCTTTGGGTGATTAAAATGCTGTTGTGGTTCGATATTTTTCTGTTGGGTCTGTTCGTTGTTGGATGGCGATACCATTGTGTGCGTTTGTTGCATTTTGTTGCAGCAAAATACGGCATAATAGCAGGCCATAGCACCAGCTTTGTTAAGTACTCACTGCTCCAAGTTTTTTACTGATTCTATGTTCAGTTTTCCTTGTTGTTTTCCAGAAAAGTAAACATTGGTTTTTGGTTGTTTAGTTTAGGATTTTGATTTCTGGTAAAGATGTCTAGATTGGAGCCATGCTTTCGGACCATAAACATGCATTTGTAAATGGAGAGGCATCAAACTTTCGCTGGCAGAAAGCTTCTTCATGCCTTCTTGCTTGAAGTTTTTCTATGTTTGCATGATTCCCTTTTATGATTTTGCTAGTTCGGATGTCAATTTCATGTTTTGTGTGTTTGGTTCAAAATTTGATGTTGGATCAAGTAAGCCTTGGGTTAAGGTATGAGATCAAATTTGGATTTTAGTGTTTGAAAGTGGAACAAAGGTGCAGCAAATTTGTTTGTTTTGTTGTAGGATGTTCTTTCACGTTGGTTTGCATGCATCTGCATGAATAATTTCCAGAAAATTTGCACTTTGACCCCCCAAGTCTCCCATTGTTCCACTAGGACCCAATCAATTGAATAATTTCATCAATTTGGTCCTTGATAGTTTTAATTTTTACAACTTCATTACTTGTTTGCTTTAATTAGCTACCATGCTTTGCTTAAATTGCACTTAAGTCACAATTTTAAAGGTTTTATGATCAATTGAGCTTGTGTTTGTACATTTTCTTTAATTTTCCCAAATAAATTGGTACCTTGATCATTTCTTTTATTTTGGAGGATGAATAAGTGATTTCACTCCATTTAAGGCATCAACTCAAGGGGGCGGTATAATTTCTTTTATCCCTTTTTGTGTCTCCTATGTGATCCAACGTGCTAAGTGAAAATTGCATGTCTACTTTGCTTTCCTAGCCTTTCCTTAATTCCTTTTATTTATGTCATTTACTTTTTGCTTTTATTTAAGTTATTCTTTATGGGGTATGTGTACACCTCTTGGCTTGTAATAGATAGGGCTTGGAGGGGCATTCAATGAAGACCTATCGAAGTCATGTGCCTAGCTAGCAAATGTAATAGTTAGGGCTTTAATTGTCTTATGTGTCTTGCATGCTTAGTTACTACGTGTTAATTTGCTTTGTTAGGGCCTTGCATCTAGTCGAGCATGCTAAATGTTATGTGCTATGTGTTTATAAGTGTTTGGCATGTCTACTCGCTTTCCATAGCTTGAATGAATGTGATGGATGAATGTACGTTTCCACTAGTCCAACGCTAGTCGGAATTCATAGAATGGGCTAGTCCAACGCTAGACCCTTAGGGATTTCCCCTCGTTAGTACATGTTTGCATGTTCATTACATGTCATGCATTCTTTTAGTTTTTCTATCATTTGGCATGTCCCTCTAATCCCCTTTCCCCTCACTTTAGGTCTTGCATCTCATGCTAGTTAGGGTACATTTGCCTGAAGAGTCCCCTTAAATATGGGATATAGACGAGTGTGGCTTTTTCTAAGCCTTAGCACGCTTGTATTCCCTCTATAAAAGGGCAAATTGAGTCACGATTTAGGTACCCCCGTACCCAATATGCATGAATTCCCTAGACTCATGCATTTTTAAATCCACTCTACCATTTTATACCCTCATCACACTTTCATTTTTCCTCCCATTTTGCACACGTGCACCTTTATGTTTCTTCACTTGCACACTAACACTTTTATCATCACTTGCACACATGCACTTCATATTATCATTTCACATACCGTACCTTGCCCACTCACGTGCACATTTTCATTTATATATTTATTGTCTTTTATTACTTTTTCAAACTCATATCCTCACATTGCATACATGCATTCCATTCATTTGCATCCCACTCGTATTATTCGTGACTTCTTCAAAGGATCGTTATTGGGCTTCACAATTAATGTGATTAGCACCACTCAACCTTTGAAGAGAAATTTCCCCAATACCCCCTAGGTCTAGGGTTTGCATTCATGTAGTGCATCCAAATGTAATAAATTCTTTGGTTAAAACAAGAAAATCTTTGATTAAATCATGCAACTAGCCTTGGCTAGGTCAAAGGGGTGCCTTGGATTTTATCATTGCCTTCCCCTTTGTCAAATGTGACTCCCGAACCTTTTTCTTTGGTTTACGTGGACTAGGAGTCGTTTAAAAGGGGTTTCTTACTACTTTTTCCTATTTTTCTTTAAAAATTCATTTTTTGGTGACTTGGTACACCTTAACTCATTACCAAGTGGCGACTCCAATTTTTATTTCAAAAACCCTTTTTAAACTCCAATTTTGGGTCAAATCGTCGCATTCTCAACCCCCCATTTAGACCCATTCTTTCTTTTAAATCACAATTCATTTTCCAATCACAAAAAAAATACATTTTTTAAACCATTTATTTATTTATCAAAAATGGGGCGCGATAGTTGGCGACTCCACTGGGGATCGAACCCAGAAAAATCTGGACTAATGCAACTTTCCTAATGGTTGGGACTTCAGCAATTTAATACCATGAATTTCCCACAAACTTCCAGATTCGGTATACATCATAAATGATACATATGCATGCTAAAGCTCTGACCCAAACAAACCAGAAACGATGCAAATGAACCAGAAACCGCAAACAATGACAACTACTAACCAGAAAGATGCAAACAGCGTATGACCATACAACTTCCTATGACCACGAAGCCAAGATGCAATGAAAACAACTACTTAAACAGCAAAACAGCCGAACGAACAGGGGAAAAAGAAAAAGGAATGTAAACAGCGTAATGAAAGACATCAGGCATGCATTTCTGCCGAAAGCTTTCTGCAACCAATGCAAAACTTCCTCTCATTCAACATTTCTTAACCATTTTAACCGAGCCAAAAAAAAAAAACTGGAATTATAGCAATAAAATCACAAAGCTTTCTTCCCATTTTATCCTAACATCATGATGCTTACACCTCAGAAAATTAAGCTAAAGGTAAATGACTAAGTTCTGCAATTTTCAGCAAGCTCTGCTGCATTGTTGAGTTTCTCAAATGCCATCCTATCATGTCTAATGACCAAACCAACAAAACTCGGATCCCCACAATAAGATTAAAAGGTAAACCAGTAAAATATGAAAAGGAATCAACTTTAACAACGATAGCTCACATTCTTGGGCTCACATACGGAAGCAAATATGATAGGCCATGCAAATCTGATAACAGGAAGAAAAGATCTACACTTGGCTGGGCTTATTTGTCTTAATCATTAAACACAAACATTGAACCAAAAGCATCCCAAATTCATCATAAACACCAACGGGGACTCCCAAACCAATATCCAGGCATTCATCAACCGCAAATCAATCATAAACGACAGAAAAATCTAGTCTTGGCATGAGTTCATGTTCTGGAATACCTGGATGCAAATCTGTAGAAGTCGATGGGGCTGGATTGATGATGGTGGAGCCTCGACTTCAATGACCGCCGGAGCCTTTCCTTTCTTAGCCTGCCTCTCTTGTTCACTCTCTCAAAGTCTTCCTCGCTTCTGATTTCTTAGCTACCCTTTTGTTTGTCTTCACAACCGCCAATCTCTATTTCACTCTCCCTTTCTGTTGCTCTCTCCTTCACTCTCAATCTCCCCCGGTCTTTGTCTTATTCTCTCTTGCTTCCCAGTTTTCTCCTAGCCCTCTGATTTTTTATGCGCCGCTACTCCTTGAAAACCCCTTCTTATCTCTCGGATGTTGTTTTCCTTTTATATGGAATTCCAGGTTCCTAAACCCTCACCCCAATGGTGAGGATGAAAGGCCTGTCCTTCCTTCACATCCAGCCATCCAAAGGAGCCTCTGAGATTGTGCTTTGCACGCTGCAAAAATTTGCAGCGTGCATGCCGCGACTCTTTTTTTTTTTCAACTAATTAATTAATTAAACAAAATTGATAATAATAAAAAAATAATAATAACAAAAACAACTTAATTAATATAAAAAAATAAATAAACCAGAAACAACAAAATGCAACTTTCCAATTTCTTTTTTTCATTTTTCCATTTTTCTCTCTTCTTTTTTTTTCTTTTTTTTTTTCAAAATAACTTAATAAAAATAAAATAAAATGCCAAAAGGTTAAATTTAAAAGAAATAAACATATTTTGTGAGCAATTTTCTTCTCTTTTTTTTTATAATTTTCTATGCTAAAACTTGAAAAGCTTAAATAACAACTAATATGACAAATAAAAATAAATAGCAAATGATCTAGACGAACTAAAAGGCAAAATAAATAAAACTAAAATAAAATAACAACTAAAAGTGCAAAACAAACAATAATGAACTAGAATACAAAACTCATGAATTAGATGCACATATAAATTCTTTAAAATTTGGTGTCTACACGGAGATTAGAATTAAGTGGTGTTCTACTGGTCTATTCTCTTACTTGAATGTTGACGGAGTATCAACTACCAATCGATCAAGCTATGGTGGAGCCTATATACGAGCAAATGTATCCTTACATGTGAAATGTGAAATATTTGTTCTTTGGCTATATGAAGTGTTATTACTCAATTCTTGACTTGATTTGCTCGCTATTTCACTATTGCGCTACTTTTACTGTATTTGATGGCCAATTTTTTATTTGGAACTTCACTGAGTTTTAGCTCACTCCATTAGTTTTGTTTTCCTTACAGGGGTACGAGCGAGACGTGAGAAGTGTACAGACTAGCATAGGCTAGATATTTTGACTTTTGACTTTTACTCGCGCCATCCCTCGATTAGAATGATTTGTACTTGGATTGTGTACACTTTGAAATACTTTGGATGTATAGAAGTTTTGTATCTTGATTTGTGCCTCGATGTATATTATAAGTTTGAATTGTGATGTTATTTATTGTCTATGGATGTATGCGTGAGATACGAGTGAGTGAGTCCTGGCGAGAGTTGGATAGGCGGTCCGCCGAATCCTTTGGTACGCCTTAGGGAGAGGTGGGATTGTCACAGGTAGTATCAGAATCTAGGTTTGAAATGATCTGGGTAGCTTGAGTGATGTATACGTGCTATGCCTTGGTTATAGTTTGGTTATGATAGACTAGGATTTCGCACTTAAGAATGAGCCCTTTGCCTCGATTTATATGTCTAACTTATTTTCTTCTTGCAATATTATTTGTAATGTAGAGGATGGCGGGTACAGATATTGATGAGGGTGCTGGGCCATCTAAGCCCATACCTACCGATGAGATACATCTCGAGGGACCCGTACGTCGCGTACTGACCTACCAGGAGAGCCTCGGTGGGCCCGTGTGTCGGTGGTCCCCAGCACGCAAGATCTGGTACTGCGATTGCTGGAAGACCTATTCCTACCCCGATCGGGTAGTCCTTGCAGTGGATGATGAGCGGAGGCAATTGGGTAGCGCCAATAATATGTGCCAGACGGAGATAGAGAGTCTCCGGACAGCCCTCCGAGCACATGGTGCCAGGATCCGAGAACTTGAGACCTCGATTCTGGAGGAGCAGGAGCGGACGAATGCGTTCAGGGAGCAGGCTCAGGTGACTACTGATCGCCTTGTCCGGGTAGTTGGAGACATGAGAGACCGGACTGACCGTATTCTGATAGAGTGTGGGGCCCTAGTGGAGGATATGGTTCAGAACTTGGCCGAGGATGGTCAAAGTCAGGCAATTCCTGGTGCTCCTCAGGAGGAGGAATCGAAGGAGGATCCAGATGAGGAGTCGGCTGCACCTATTGAGTCGGTTGGGTCGGCATCTAGTTAGACCTCTCGTTAGGGTTTGACCTTTTGTTAGGGTTTCAGAGATTTTTGTGGGGTAGTTAGGGGCATAGTGGGATGACACGTCACTTTTGTTTTTGAAAATTTGACGTGTTAAGGTTGATGTATATAGTGCTTCTTTTGTTCTATGTCCCTTGGTTAGTATAGCCTTTGACTTGACTAGGTTGATATGTACGTATTTTTAACTTGCAATGTGCCTTATTTTGCTATATATATAAAGGTCATGTTTGTTTTGAATGTGTTTATGATTTGAAAATATTTTATCCGAGTCATACCTTATTTTGCTTATATTTATATAGTTGGCTAGTCAAGAACCATTGAAGGTAGAATGAGTCAGGATCAGGGAGCTACTCGAGAACGTGGCTCTACTCGTGGTCGTGGGTGAGGGGGCAGACAGGCCCAAGAACCAAGAGGAGAAAGAAGTGGAATAGCGGAGTCGCAACCTGGACCCCGAGTGGAAGGAAAGGATCAGGTGGCGATGGCGATCCAGCAAATGACTAATATTCTTGCGCGTTTAGTAGAGCAACAGGGTCAAGTCCCTGTGAACCAACCTAGAGATCCCGATATGGGACAGGATAGAGCCCTTGAGAGATTTCAAAAGTTCTCTCCTCCTAAGTTCCTGGGAGGACCGGACCCCGAGGGAGCCGAGAGGTGATTAGAGACCATAATTAATATCTTTGCTGCTCTGAACTATGCGGAGGATAGGCAAGTGAAATTCGTCATTTTTCAGTTTGAAGGTCCGGCCAGGGTTTGGTGGAATGTGGTTGGAGCTAAGTGGGAGAGAGAGGGAACTGCATGGGCCTAGTTGAATTTCGTGCGGGAGTTTAACGAAAAATATCTCTCACCTATCGTCCAAGAGAAGAGAGAGGACGATTTTATTAAGTTTCGACAGGGAACTTTGAGTGTAGCTGAGTATGAAACCCAGTTTACGAAACTGTCTAAATTTGCTCCTGAATTGATAGTCACGGAGCAAAGGAAGATAAGGAGGTTTGCTCAAGGGCTCAATGTGGAGATACAAGAGGCCTTGGCGGCAGCTCAAATCAATACTTTTACTGAAGTTTTGGAGAAGACCCAAAGAATCGAGATTACCAGGGCACAAGTGAGGAACTTTCATGCGAAACGAAAAGGGGCGCCCAGTGGAAGTCAAAGGCCGGCACAAAGTGATCGAAGCATGCCACCGTCTAAAGCCGATCGTGGAACTGGGGGTGGAAGGTTTACGGGTACTTCAAGGGGAGGCCAAGGTGGAAGAGGACAGGGGAGAGGAGGTTCACAGGGGGGCCAGACCTCTATTCCCCGAGTGACGTGTGAATATTGTGGGAAATTAAATCACACTGAAGATAATTGCTGGAGAAAGGCCCGGAAGTGCATAAGGTGTGGAAGCACAGAACACTAGATCGCCAACTGCCTGTTAATCAGTGATGCTCAGTCCGCTGGCAAGTCGAATCCGAAGCCGACCAATGTAGGAGGAACCAGGTCATGGGTATCGGTTAGGGTGTATTCATTGGACCAGCAATCGGTACTTGAGCTGACGGAGGTAGTGGAAGGTACGATTCCTGTTTTCTATCGGTTAGCCAAAATTCTGATAGACCCTGGTGCCACTCATTCTTTTGTTAGCCCTGCATTTATGCTTAGAATTAACATGAAAGTTGAAAGATTACCTTATGACTTAGAAGTAAGAACACCTATGGGTAACTAAATATTACTTGCAAATGAAATGTATAGAAATTGTGATATTTGGATTGGCGAGCGAAAGTTAGTGGTCGACCTCATAAATCTAACCATTAAAGGGTACGATGTTATTCTAGGCATGGATTGGCTAGCTCATTATCATGTTCGGGTAGATTATAGGATGAAGGTGGTTGAGTTTTGCACACCAGGTGGGGCAAGTATAAAGTTAGACGTGAGGGGTATGTTAGCCTCATCTGCGCTGATTTCGAGAATAAGGGTTAGGAAATTGCTTAGTCATGGGGCACGCAGTTATTTAGCTTTTCTAGTTAACACCCCAGGAGAAAAGGTTAAATTAGAGGATATGCCGGTGATCAGTGAGTATCCGGACGTATTTTCGGAGGAATTGGGGTCTCTGCTACCTGAAAGGGAAATTGGATTTAAGATTGACCTAGCACCTGAAACTACTCCCATCTCGAAAATCCCTTATCGAATGGCACATGCCGAACTTAAGGAGTTAAAAGTTCAATTGCAAGACTTGCTAGAACAGGGGTTCATACGTGAGAGCGAGTCACCGTGGGGAGCTCTAGTGCTATTTGTTAAAAAGAAGGACGGGAGTTTAAGATTATGCATTGATTATCGAAGTTTGAATGCAGTAACCGTTAAGAATAAGTATCCTTTGCCCCAAATCAATGAGTTGTTTGATCAATTACAAGGGGCGGTGGTGTTCTTTAAATTGAATTTTCGACAAGGATATTATCAATTGAGAATTAGAAAGGAAAATGTGCCAAAAACGGCCTTTAACACTCGATACGGGCATTTCGAGTTTGTGGTAATGCCTTTTGGCTTAATTAATGCCCCAACAGCATTCATGGATTTAATACATCGGGTGTTTAAACCCTACTTGGATAAGTTTGTGGTGGTATTTATTGATGATATTCTAGTGTACTCGAAGACAAGGGAGAAGCATGAGTAACACTTGAGGATAGTATTGCAAACCCTAAGAGAGCACCAACTGTTTGCCAAATTCAGTCAGTGTGAATTTTGGTTAGAGAGAGAGGCATTCCTAGACCATATAATTTCAAAAGAGAGACTTACTGTTGATTCGGCCAAAGTGGAAGCTGTAGTCAAATGGAAACGGCCAGAGAATCCTACTGAAGTACGAAGCTTTTTGGGTTTAGCAGGGTATATCGCCGATTTATAAAGAACTTCTCGAAAATTGCGGGACCCCTAACGAACTTGACAAAGAAACAAGGAAAGTACATTTGAGATGTTAAGTGCGAGAATGGTTTTCAAGAGCTTAAGAGGCAATTGACCATGGCTCCAGTATTAACTTTGCCCAATGGGACGGATAGCTATACGGTTTATACCGATGCGTTGATAAAGGGGTTAGGGTGTGTTTTGATGCGAAATAGGAATGTGATTGCCTACGCATCTCGGAAGTTAAAGGTTCATGAGCAGAACTATCCAACCCATGACTTGGAACTTGCACCTGTGTGTGTTTGCTTTGAAGAAATGGCGGCATTATCTATATGGGGTAACATTTGAGGTATACACGGATCATAAGAGCCTTAAATACCTATTTTCTCAGAAGGAACTAAATCTAAGACAACGTCGGTGGGTGGAGTTCTTAGAAAATTATGATTGCACGATTAATTACCATCCAGGAAAGACCAACATTGTAGCAGATGCTCTAAGTCGAAAGGCTCAATTAGCAAGTTCCATAGTGGGAGAGTGAAGCTTATTAGAAGATGTATGTGAATAGAACCCGCGTCTGGAGCCACAGAAAGTTATTTTTCGAAACATTGAGGTGAAATTGACACTGTTGGATCGGATTAAAGAGGGGCCAAATGAAAGAACCGACAGTGCAGAAATGGGTAGAAAGAGTGAAGAAATGGGAATTGCCTAATTTTAACCTAGGTTCTGATGGGATTTTAAGGTTCTGAAATCGCGCCGTTGTACCTAGGGATGAAGAGTTAAAGAGAGAGATTTTAGAGGAATCTCACCGTTCTAGGTATACGGTGCATCCAGGGAGTGGTAAAATGTATCAGGATCTCAAAAGTCTGTATTAATGAGATAATATGAAGGCGGAGATTGCCCAATTTGTGCAAAAATGTCTTACGTGCCAACAAGTGAAAGTTGAGCATCAAAAACCGTCGGGTCTGCTACAGCCTTTAGAGATTCCTAAATGAAAGTGGGAGCATATCACGATGGATTTCGTATCAGGGTTACCAAGAACTCAAAAAGGTCATGATGCGATTTGAGTGATAGTAGATCGATTAACTAAGACCACACATTTCTTGCCAGTTAATATGAAATATTCTTTGGAGAAACTTGCCAAACTCTATATGGATGAAGTGGTGAGACTACATGGGGTACTAGTGAGTATTGTATCCGATCGAGGCCCCAGATTTGTATCTCGATTCTGGCAGAAATTGCAAGAGGCTCTAGAGACTAAATTAAGCTATCGTACAACGTATCATCCTTAGACTTATGGACAATCGGAAAGAACCATTCAAACTCTTGAGGATATGCTGAGAACCTGTATTGTAGATTTTGGAGCAAATTGGAGCAAATATTTAACTTTGGTTGAGTTCGCGTATAACAATAGTTATCACTCCTCTATCCAAATAGCCCCATATGAAGCATTGTATGGATGAAGGTGTCGATCTCCAATCCATTGGGATGAAGTAGGAGAAAGGAAAATCATTGATCCGGCTACAATACCTTGAGTTGAGAAAGCCTACGAAAAAGTAAAGGTAATTCGTCAGAGGTTTCAAACAGTTCAAAGCCGACAAAAGAGTTATGCCGACATCGGAGGAAGGATTTGAAGTTTGAAATAGGAGATAAAGTATTTCTTCGTGTTACTCCACTGAAAGGAAAGGTTAAGGTAGGAAAAGGGAAAAAGTTGCAACCAAGATATATAGAACCTTTTAAGATACTCTAGCGGATAGGGAAGGTAGCTTATCGACTAGAATTACCAGCTAGTTTGTCTCGGATCCATGACGTTTTTTATGTTTCTCTGTTTAAGAAATACCATCCGGATCCGACTCACATTTTGCCACCAGAAGATATTGAACTCGATGAGTCTTTAACCTATGAGGAACGACCCATTCGAATACTAGATAGAAAGGTGAAGGACTTGAGAAATAAGCAAATTCCACTAGTCAAGGTTCTATGGAGACATCATGAGGTGGAGGAAGTAACCTGGGAGCTGGAGAAGGACATGCAAGAGAAGTATCCTGAGTTATTTGCAACTAAAGGTATGAATTTCGAGGTCGAAATTCTCATAAGGGGAAGAGAGTGTGAGAACTTGCAAATTCCTTATATTTTTCTTAAAAACTCCCTTTTATTTAAAAAAATATTACTTTATAATAGCCCTACTACTTAAACATCCCATAATAAGTACAAATGAACATAGAATTAAGGGTTTTTTCTTTTCGTTTTTAAGTTAGCGCGAATTAGGGTTTTTATGTCTATCCGTACTGCGACTATCCGATACGGAGTGTGGATCAAATTTGGTGATTAAGAGTGAGTTTTAGATGATATTAAGTGTGTGATTAGAAATGATAATAATAAATTAGTGAATTATAAGTTAAAACCCTAGTATACGCGATTGAAGAAAAAACAGCTAGAACCGACGGGTATCGTTCACTACCGATTGGCTACCAATTGAACACAATGTTTGACCACCATTTTATCAAGTTAATCTCCTTATTATTAGAGCCTAAATATCAGCCAAATTCTGGTCATGGTGGCCGAATTTCTTGACCAAGAAAACAAGAGAAAAGAAAAAAATTTTGAGATAGAAATTGGTGGTGACAAGTGGCACCAATCCAAGAACCATTGACCAAGACAACCTTCTTACCTTCTTATCTTCATTTTAGCTCATTTCTTTACCATTTTGTTTCTTGTTTGGCCAAGAGCAAGGATAGGGAGAAAGAGTGAAGAGAGTTTCTATTTCCAACCTCAAATCAAGAGTTGTGAGCGAAACCAAGAAAAACTAAACCGATTAACTTGTAGGTTAAGAGCTTGGGAAGTTTAAGGAACCAAAAATTTCAAGAAGAAGTGAAGGATAACTCTAGCAAGCTTTGTTTTGAGGTAATATGGCTAACCACTCTTTTCTTTTTTTTTTCCCTTAATCATGTTGGAGTTGTTTAGTAGCTTGTAGTAGTGGTTGTAATGTTTATATCAAGTGATTTTGGATGGTTGGGATGATGAATTTGAGTTAGGGTTTGAATGATTCACTTATTATACTTGTTTTATGTGTGGTATATGATGTATATAGGTTGGTACAAGAGGTGGTAGTGATGGTTTCAAGCTAAAAATGAGATTTATACCTTGATTGTAGCAAATTTCCAGAATTGAAGTTAAGGGATACCCTATCTGCCCGGTTCTAGTTCACCATATTAGAGGCCGAATTAGACTTAACCTAAAACATTAAAGTTGTATAGAATGATGTTTTATAGTTGCCTACAAAATATCAGCTCAATCAAAGCAATGTAGCCTGTGAAAAGACCAAAATACCCTGACTACCCTAGGTGAATCCAGTGATCAGTTTTGGATATTTCACCAATTTTGTCGTGCTTTTTCACCATGATATGTACTGAACTAGTATTTAGCCAAAACATCGAAGTCGTAGTAATATGTCTTATCTTTCCAACGCCCCTGAGAACGTCTTAATCGGACTTCGGTGGCTTGAGTTATGGCCATTTGAGTGTAGTGCAGTTAACTAGCCGGTTGGTAGGAATTCGGTTCTGTAAATTGGGAATATGTCTTGGATACACTAGAAACTGAACTAAGTGATCTTCATCAAAATTGTAACTCTCTATCTTAGATTTGAAACGGTATAAATTGCACCTCAATCGATAAGTGTAGCCTCAGTTGTACCCGTTACGCAAAACAACGTCAAATCTATCTTTTGTTTCTTGACTCGAATTTCATTTCTGCACATGTTCCTATCTTGGTTCGGTACTTATATGATGTTGAGCCTATTGAATGGCTATGGGAATGAGATGATTTTGTGTATGACTTTGGGTCTGACTGAGGAAAACTTGAAGCCATAAATGGCAGGAAAATAGGTGAATATAAAGGGCGTGCTGTCCAAATTTACGCTCAAGGGCTAGGTAGATATACTTGTAACTTGAGTAAGGGTGGAGAGCGAATACCACTTGAACCATCTAGGATATTTGCATCTTCTTTTATCGAGGTATATAAGTTAGAACTTGGCCGAACTTGTACCCTTGAGAAATGAAATAATGACTACTAGGAATACGTTTTCCTCGTACTTTCGACTCAAATGGTATTTTCAAGTATAAATGTTACAAAGTTTCGTAGTTTGAAAAGCGAGCAAGTGTTTTACGAATATTCTTCAAATGAATTTCAATTTCTTGATTCTTAGTAACCGAAATGTCTAAGTTTCGAATCTTAGTTGATTTTTAAAGTTCTTAAACAAAGTTTTATCGCAGATTTGGACTCCAAATCCGAAGTGCAACCCAGGCGGGATCTCTAAAGGCGCTACATTTTTTGTGAGTGCTTCCAAATATCTTATTAAACTTGCCATTTGTGTTCTATGTTTGACCTATGTGATTACATGCTATGTAAGTGAATTGATGGGGCAAGGGTGTACTTTATCGCACTTGCCCTAATGTGATTTGTTCGCGTTCATCGATTGCAATTGAATTACTATACATGCTTATGAATTGTATCTTGCCTGAAATTCCAGAAAATCCGGTGGCTAGTTAGTCGAGTCGAACCGGCAAGGGTCTAGTCGATTAGATAACGAACCCTGGGTAGTTAGTGATGTCGAGTGGAGTGTTATCTACTCGATTAATCGGTATACTCGAGTATTACCACCAGTGTTTATTGTGGAGTTCGGGCCCGGTAAGGAGTTTGATCGGTGGACGGAGATTGGAGTTAAGTGGTGTTCTACTGGTCTATTCTCTTACTTGAAAGTTGACGGAGTGTCAACTACCAATCGATTAAGCTATGGTGGAGCCTATATACGAGCAACTATATCCCTACATGTGAAACGTGAAATATTTATTTTTTGGCTATATGAAGTGTTATTACTCAATTCTTGACTTGATTTGCTTGCTATTTCACTGTTACGCTACTTTTACTATATTTGATGGTCAATTTGTTATTTGGAACTTCACTGAGTTTTACCTCACTCCATTAGTTTTGTTTTCCTTACAGGGGTACGAGCGAGGCGTGAGAAGTGTACAGACTAGCATAGGCTGGATATTTTGACTTTTGACTTTTACTCGCTCAATCCCTCGATTAGAATGATTTGTACTTGGATTGTGTACACTTTGAAATACTTTGGATATATAGAAGATTTGTATCTTTATTTGTGCCTCGATGTATATTATAAGTTTGAATTGCGATGTTATTTATTGTCTATGGATGTACGCGTGAGATACGAGTGAGTGAGTCTTGGCGAGAGTTGGGCAGGCGGTCCGCCGAACCCTTTGGTACGCCTTAGGGAGAGATGGGGTCGTCACAATGTCCTATTCTTCGAACTTTAGATGTGGTTATCGATCTCCTACCATCTTTTTACAATTAGTATATGCTATATTAAACACCAACACAAAGGATAGAATAACATAATGCTAAGATTTTTTTTTTAATGATTAACTCGCAACAGTGGGACAAATACTGATATATTATCAAGGTGAAATGCACCGGAGGTACAACAAACTTTCTAGAACTATTTTCCATGACAAATGACTGACTGTACTCCTAAAACTGTTTCATCCGCAGTTCCAGAACATTCTATTAAATTTAGCTGTTAAGATAAACACAAGTTAAGAACGTGGAAGGTACATCTCTTTTGAAATATTATTTGAAATAATCATTATAGTACTAAGGGAATTAGGTGCACAAGGCACAGCCTTGGCTTTAAAATGTTCTGACTTAGTATTCCTATTAATTAGAGGTGGCAAATTATTCCAAATTTCAATGGGTTACCCATGCCCATGGGAATTTTGGACGGGATGAGTACTGAAATTTGATATTGGGTTTAAAATGGGACAAATCTCAATTGTACTCATTAATTGATGAATAATTTTGGAAAATACTTGGCTACCCATTGGACTCAAATAGCAAGGGCTCCATTTGGATTAGCTGTTTTTGGGGGTTATTTTTGAAATATTTTATTATAACAGTATATATGAAAATTTTTTACTATAAAATTTTTTGAAATATTTGATATACTAATATGGATGGGATGTTTTTTGAGTTATTGTATATTACTGTAACATTGTATTTGGAAAACTTATTTTTTGAAAAAATAGCCAATCCAAACGGAATCTTATATTCAAAAATTATTTTTAACAATTTTTATAGTCATACCAGCGAATGTAATCTAGTAGTGTTCCTAGTCATTATCCACAAGAATTTTCAATATTTCAGTCAGTTTAGACCTGTTATCCTTGGACAATGATGAGGATAAATATTCAACACCCTAAATACGTTGGTCATCTTGATATATGTTGGCATATAGCTGTATATCTATCTTTTCCTTTATTTGTTAATCCAATTTTTTGTGGGAATCCTGAGTATAAAGTACTTGCATGTTTATTTAATAAAACTAAAAGAAATTTAATAAATCAAAATATTAAAATTATATAAAAATAAAAAATGAATTAAAGGAAAAAAATATGTAGAAAATAGATTTGAGTATTGGGCGAGATCAATCTAAATCCATCTCAAAATGATCTCGCCCAAGTTAGTCCCAAAGTACATATGGGTAAGGTTGGTCCCAAACCCGTATGACTCGGTTCCAACTCAAACCCTGACAGAGCAGTTATTTGGCACATTTTGCACTGTTATTTTGTCCTAATTTTGGCCATTCACAGTGCTAAGAATTGGAATTTCACTCATATTCGATATTTGTGTGAATTGTAGGTGGTCGGCATTAAAAATGATCTCTTGAGGCAAATTTTCAGAAGATCCTTCATCTCAGGGCGTGCCCACGCCAGAAAAGGTAGATGTTACCGAAAGCCGGAAGGGCTAACTAGTGAATTGGGTCCACGTGAGCCCGGAGCATAGGATTAATGCCCCAAAAGAGGAAGCTTTGCTCCAGACGTCTCTTTCTTTTTCTCCTGACGGCGCATTACAAAAAGAAGATTTGCACGCGGATTGAGAGTCCTTTTTTCTTTTGGAGTTCCTTTCCTGCTCAAAAGACCTTAGCTTTAGTTTTTCTTGTTCTACTTTTTGTCAGACGCCTTTCTTTGCTTTTGTTTCTTCTTCGGCAGCAAATTAGATAGCCCGATTTATGTCGAATCAAAACAGTAGCTTTAGTTTTTCTTTTCCCAGGCGCTAGACGTCTCTTTCTCTTTTGACTTTCAACTTTTCCGCTGGACAGTTCCTTGGTAGCCTTTTGCTTTGTAATTGCGGCTCCAAAATAAAGGGGAGGCCAGGACCTTCTTGGTTGTCCCTTCAATTAGTTCATCTTCCCCAATTCTTTGGAAATTAATTGAATGGTTTCAATTAAATCACGTGGGATGGATACAATGAGGAGCGGCTAATTTTCTCCTCTACCCAAAGGTTGACACGAGGGCACGATCCATAATATCTGTGAGATCTAATCGAATCTTCATTATTTCTTCAAATTTATTGCTATTCGTGCGTTTCCTGAATTAATTGTTCATGGGTATTTTATTAATTGAATATCAACGGTCGGGTATTTGATTTAATTTAATAGCCTACTGTCATATTAACTAAATTGAATCCGTAATTATTCATTTAGTTGATACCTAGTGGCGACCATTATAATTGGCTTTATGTTGGGGAAACGTAAGATCTAGCTTAAATAAACCCTCTTAGCGTGTTTATTGGTTAGGGTTGGGTTTTTCTAGTTTTAATGCAATTGGGTAATTAAATTCCTACGGTCATACTTAGGGTTGTTATCTGGTTAGGGAAGCAGTCAATGGTCGTACTTTAACTGTCGAAAAATAAGGAAGAACTGGTTGTCAAAGCTTATTGATAACTATAACCAATCTAGTGATGAATGGATGAACTATCTTTGCATCGATGATCGTTTAATTGGACCCTGCCTGAGCAGTTGATCTTTTCGATAGAACTTTTATTAATTGCTATTTTTAGTGAATTGTGCTTTGTGAGTTAGTTTTGAATTTTGTTTTTTTTATTTCATTTTTATTTGCCTCCCATTGAAAATCTCCCAATTTCGTTCTACTAATTTGGAAAGAAATAATTTCCTACCCGCTCCCTGTGGAATCGACCCTACTTGCCATTGTACGCAAATTCAATATTTTTATAGACAAATCTGGTATATCGGATCAAGCAAACTCTTCGGGAACAGGGTGAATCAAGTAACCCATTGCACACCTAAGGTCCCTGCTCCAGTACTTGGATTTGTTTTATAATTAATTGTGGTGGTAATTAGGACTTTTTAGTAATTATTATTGCACAGGTTCGGCACCTGTCAATTTTTGGCGCCGTTGCTGGGGAGTTGGGGTGTGGATTATTTGTTTCTTTTCAAATTCACCTTTTATTTTATTTTATTCTATTTTTCTTGGTATTTTTGCTAGTTTATGCCCCGTTCTTTTCGCACAGGTGAATTGGCATACGACCTTGAGGTTGAGAAGGCAGCGCGTAAGCGGAGGCAAGAGACCAGGAGACGAAAAGAAGGGCACTTATTTATTGCAAACGAGTCAGTGGAAGACGAAGTAAACATGGCCAACACCCAAATATTAAGGAAGCTAGCTGCCCCGGAGCTGACTCACCAGCCCTTATGCATCACATTCCCCACTTTGGCTGAGAATACTGCTTTCGAACTGAAGTCAGGGTTGATTCACCTCTTACCTTCTTTCCATGGTCTCTCTGGCAAAGAACCCCACAAGCACGTTAAGGAGTTCGAGGTGGTTTGCTCTAGTATGAAACCTCCTGGGGTCACTGAAGAGCAAATTAGACTGAGAGTCTTTCCGTTCTCTCTCAAGGATGCAGCTAAAGATTGGCTGTACTACCTACCAGCAGGTAGTATTACCACATGAGCACGGTTAAAAAAGAAGTTTTTAAAAAAATTCTTCCATGCATCCCGGGCTGCGAGTTTGAGGAAGGAGATCTGCAGCATTAAACAGTATCCCGGAGAGTCCTTGTATGAATATTGGGAAAGGTTTAACAAGTTGTGCACTAGATGCCCGCAGCATCAAATTAGTGAACAACTGTTAATCCAATACTTCTATGAAGGACTCCAATCAACTGATAGGAGTATCATTGACGCTGCGAGTGGGGGAGCACTAGCAAACAAGACACCGAAGGAAGCGTGGGAGCTTATCGAAACCATGGCAGAGAACTCCCAGCAATTTGGCTTCCGTGAGAGTAACCCTACCCATAGAGTCAACGAGGTAGAGACCTCATCCATACAGCAACAACTATCAGAGTTGACATCTGTTGTTAGGCAATTAGCCATGAGAGACACGCCGCGAGCGAAAGTATGTGGAATTTGCACGAGTATGGACCATTACACGGACACGTGCCCTATTTTGCAAGAGGACGGAGCGGAACAGGTAAATATGGCCGGAGGCATGCCCGCACCACGCAGGAGTATGACCCATACTCCAATATGTACAACCCGGGCTGGAGGGACCACCCCAATTTCAGTTATGGTAACAAGCCACAGAATTCATTTTCTAATCGTCCACCAGGATTCCAACAACCGTGGCAACCAAAGGCTCAACTCTTGTCCTCTAGCTCAGGAAATTCTTTGGAGGAAATTGTGAAGAGTTTGGCAACAACCACCACTCAGCTCCAGCAAGAGACTAGAACCCTAGTCACGATCACTGCTCAACTCCAGCAAGAGACTAGGTCCTTGGTCGCAAGCTCTACTCAGTTTCAATAGGACACCAGAGCAGGTATGAAAGACATGGAGACTCGAATGAGCCAAATGGCAACTGTCATTAATCGCCTGGAGTCTCATATCTGTGGGAAATTGCCTTCGCAGCCTGAAGCAAACCTTAGAAATGTAAGTGTTATGATACTAAGGAGTGACAAAGAGGTGGAGGGACCTAAGTTGGTAAATTCGAAAAGCAAAAGTAAGGAGGAGATAGAAAAGGAGATTGAAGAGGAAGGACGCATTCGCGAAGAGCCTAAGGTAACATCTATTCCTTCGATCCCTATTAAATCTAATCTAGCTCCTTTTCCTTGCAGGTTGGAAAAGACAACGAGGGCAGAAAAGGAAAAAAAAAATCCTGGATGTGTTCCGCAAAGTTCAAGTAAATATCTCCCTATTGGACGCGATCAAGCAGGTACCCAAGTACGCAAAGTTTTTGAAAGACTTGTGCGTTAACAAAAGAAAACTAAGGGGTGATGAAAGAATGATGGTAAGAGAGAATGTATCAGCTGTACTTCAAAGGAAACTCCCACCCAAATGCGGAGATCCAGGTATGTTTACTATCCTCTGTAAGATTGGCCATTCTAGTATAAAAAATGCCATGATAGATTTAGGGGATTCTATTAATGTGATGCCTAAGTCAATCTATGATTCCCTAAATTTAGGACATTTAAAAGAAACGGGGATAATAATTCAATTGGCTGATCGTACATGTGCTTATCCGGATGGGATAGTTGAAAATGTTTTAGTACAAGTAGATGGATTAATTTTTCCTGCTGATTTTTATGTGTTTTACATGGATGATAGAAGTGCCCCAAATCCATCACCCATTATATTAAGAAAACCATTTTTGAGTACTGCCCAGACTAAAATTGATGTTAGTAAGAGTACTCTCACAATGGAATTTGATGGAGAAATAGTCCACTTTAATATTTTTAATACAATGAAACACCCTGTTAACTCTCATTCTGTGTTTGCTATGTATACCACTAATCCCTCTGTGCAAGAATTTTCTAAGTTTGCTTATAGGGGTAAATTCAAGGTTGCTGCGAACAAGTCCTATAGGATGAAAGCAATTCATGAGGTAAAAATGGCGAGAAAATTTAGGAAAAATGTTGCACTCAATGGCCATGTGGATCCCGGAGGAGGGCCACCAATAACAAGAAAAATTCAATTACATCCAGACTAAAGAGTGGTGCTATGTTTAGCCAAAGACATTAAAGAAAGGCGCTGCTTGGGAGGCAACCCAAGGCTTCTTTTGTTTTATTTTTCTTATATTTTTGAAGTTTTTGTAAGTGTTAGTGTCATTTAGTGGGTTGTTATTTTGTGACAGGGAGTTGGCAGTTAGACATGCCCACGCTAGGTCGTCACACCTAAGGAATGGAGTTTTGGAATTGACGGTCAGACGACTAAAACTTCTAAGGCATGCCTACGCTTTCCAACCCTTCCAAAAACGAAAGTAAAAAAAAAAAATTCCCTAGCCCCACTTTTCTACTTTTTTTTTTATCCTGTCTTGTCTAATCCCTTTGTTTTAGTTTCAGTCTTCTCCTTCTTGTTGGTGTTGCGTCCATCGCCACCACTCCATCTTGCGTCCACCGCCACTCCACCTTGCGCACGCAGCCGTCTCACCTCCTCCGCCTTAGTGTCTCACTTTCTCTCCCCGGTGGTCAGGAAAGTTTCTTTTCTTTTCTCCTAATACTTCAGTTATTTTTTTTACATTGAGGATAATGTAGGTTTTAGGTGTGGGGGAGTGGCTTCCATTATTTCTTTTTTCTTTGTTACTCAAAAAAAAAACAAAAAAACAAAAAAAATGGAAAAAATGAAAACATTGTAGTTAGTCTGCTAGGTGCGTGGGTATATGGGTAAATATACTAGCTATGCATTTTGTTTTCCCTTGACAGTGTTGTTGAGTGTTGAATACGCTGGACTTGACCCATTCTTGAAACTTTTAAGAGCTTTTGAGCCATGCATGAGCACATTATTCTTGTTTGCTCTATTTTTGTTTGATTGAGTGGGTATCACACATGGTATCGGCATTCTAGAACTTGCTATTTTGTACATGTTGAGACCACATTTTATTGAATTGGATGCATTTGAAATGATAAGGGCATTTAGGATTTAACCTTCTTTACCTTTCTGCAAACCATGCCTTCATCTCGTTTCCCAATAGTGAACCAACTTGAACTTTTATTCTTTACTTTTGCTTGTTAGCCGTGTTTGATAACCCATGACCTTTTTAGACTTTCTTGTTCAACCTTGTGTCATTAAGGGATATCTGAAATTCATTACTTGTGCAAGACAAATAAATCTATGGGCGCAAGTGTTGTAAAAAAGATGTTGTATGGTGCTGTTTCTGTACATCTGAAATCGAAAGAAAAGCCAAAAAAAAAAAAAGAAAAGAAGAAAAAAAAAGGGGGAGAAATCGGCAAAAAGCTGGTGAGCAGAAGACTCTGTCTTTCAGGGCGGGCCCACGCCTTGCTAGACGTCCTCTCAAAAAAAAAAAAAAAAAAAAAAGAGGAACGAGTTTCGACACTTGCACAATGAAAACAGCAAATGGAAACGCCCTACTTGAGAACTTGCCCCAATAAAGCATTGTGGTTATGTAGTGAATATTATACATTCTCTTGACACATTACACCCTATTTTTACCTTCTTATCCCGCCGTTCACCTGAACCCCATTACAACCCTATCGAAATTCCTTTGATTTATGTATTTAGTTCACTTTTGAGTGGTGGAGATGTGATAAATGTGCAAGCCTATGGTAATGGCATTCCGTGACGTTGATTTGAGTGTTCCTAGTATTCATATATTTTTTTTTGAATTACAACCTGCCCGGTGTGTTCTAATTTTGGCCATATTGTCAGGGACCTGAAATGCTTATGTTTGTATAGACTATTCCATGACCTCTGCTCTCTTGGTTTTACTTTGAGCTCCGAAATGCTTGGGGGCAAGCATTGTCTAGGTGTGGGGGGATTTGATAGAGCAGTTATTTGACACATTTTGCACTGTTATTTTGTCCCAATTTTGGCCATTCACGGTGCTAAGAATTGAAATTTCACTCATATTCGATATTTGTGTGAATTGGAGGTGGTCGGCATTAAAAATGATCTCTTGAGGCAAATTTCCAGAAGATCCTTCATCTCAGGGCGTGCCCACGCCAGAAAAGGTAGATGTTACCGAAAGCCGGAAGGGCTAACTAGTGAATTGGGTCCAGGAGAGCCCGGAGCATAGGATTAATGCCCAAAAGAGAAAGTTTTGCTCCAGACGTCTCTTTCTTTTTCTCCTAACGGCGCATTACAAAAAGAAGATTTGCACGCGGATTGAGAGTCCTTTTTTCTTTTGGAGTTCCTTTCCTGCTCAAAAGACCTTAGCTTTAGTTTTTCTTGTTCTACTTTTTGTCAGACGCCTTTCTTTGCTTTTGTTTCTTCTTCGGCAGCAAATTAGATAGCCCGATTTATGTCGAATCAAAACAGTAGCTTTAGTTTTTCTTTTCCCAGGCGCTAGACGTCTCTTTCTCTTTTGACTTTCAACTTTTCCGCTGGACAGTTCCTTGGTAGCCTTTTGCTTTGTAATTGCGGCTCCAAAATAAAGGGGAGGCCAGGACCTTCTTGGTTGTCCCTTCAATTAGTTCATCTTCCCCAATTCTTTGGAAATTAATTGAATGGTTTCAATTAAATCACGTGGGATGGATACAATGAGGAGCGGCTAATTTTCTCCTCTACCCAAAGGATGACACGAGGGCACGATCCATAATATCTGTGAGATCTAATCGAATCTTCATTATTTCTTCAAATTTATTGCTATTCGTGCGTTTCCTGAATTAATTGTTCATGGGTATTTTATTAATTGAATATCAACGGTCGGGTATTTGATTTAATTTAATAGCCTACTGTCATATTAACTAAATTGAATCCGTAATTATTCATTTAGTTGATACCTAGTGGCGACCATTATAATTGGCTTTATGTTGGGGAAACGTAAGATCTAGCTTAAATAAACCCTCTTAGCGTGTTTATTGGTTAGGGTTGGGTTTTTCTAGTTTTAATGCAATTGGGTAATTAAATTCCTACGGTCATACCTAGGGTTGTTATCTGGTTAGGGAAGCAGTCAATGGTCGTACTTTAACTGTCGAAAAAGTAAGGAAGAACTGGTTGTCAAAGTTTATTGATAACTATAACCAATCTAGTGATGAATGGATGAAATATCTTTGCATCGATGATCATTTAATTGGATCGTGCCTGAGCAGTTGATCGTTGGGGTAGAACTTTTATTAATTGCTATTTTTAGTGAATTGTACTTTGTGAGTTAGTTTTGAATTTTGTTTGTTTTATTTTATTTTTATTTGCCTCGCATTGAAAATCCCCCAATTTCGTTCTACTAATTTGGAAAGAAATAATTTCCTACCCGCTCCCTGTGGAATCGACCCTACTTGCCATTGTACGCAAATTCAATATTTTTATAGACAAATCTGGTATATCGGATCAAGCAAACTCTTCGGGAACAGGGTGAATGAAGTAACTCATTGCACACTTAGGGTCCCTGCTCCAGTACTTGGATTTGTTTTAAAATTAATTGTGGTGGTAATTAGGACTTTTTAGTAATTATTATTGCACAGATTCGGCACCTGTCAAACCCAAACAAATCCCGCCCATCCCGCCCATTTTGCCACCTCTACTATTAATGTAAATTTCACATTATACGTGTAGACACCAAATTTTAATTTAGTTTATTTACTTTTATTTTTACTTTTATTTTTCTTTGGTTAAATGTTAATTATTACTCATCTTTAGTTTTTAGCATAAAATTTACTGGAAAAAGGAAAATCTCCACAAAAATATGTTTTAGTTCTTCTAGATTCAGTTTATGAAATTTTTGATGATTGTTTACCTAATTTAAAAAAAAAGAAAGAAAAAAAGGGGGTGCTTCATGCGCTCGTGGCAAACACGCACCAGTTTCTTTCGTGCAAGAATGCAAGCGGAGGGTCAATAAAGAAGCAAAAATCGCAGCAGCCATTGTGGTCTAATTTGGATTCATTCTTTTCGGCTTTGTTTCTTCCCATTTAAGCCCTCAGTACAAGGCCACATCACTCCTTCAAGATCCATCAAGAGGATTCTAGAAACACATAAGGATCAAGGGCTCTGAAAATGCAAGGAAAAATGGAGTTTTATCCACCATCCAGATGAGGGTTTCGGGAGCTAACTTCCCATATAAAAGGCTGAAAAGAGGCAGCTTTGAGGGGGGATAGAAAAGGTTGGACGGCAAAAAGAAAGAAACCAGAGAAAGGCGGCTAGGGTTTAGAGGGAGCTAAGAGAGAGGTCGGCTGTGAAAAGGAAACAAAAACCATAAGAGAAAAAAGGCGGTTGAGAGAATCTGGGGGGGACAGGAGAGGTGACGGCTGAAAAAGGAAACACAGTGTGAGAGAGTCTAGGCTTGGAGAGTGAGAGAGAGAGTCTGAACTTTGAGGGTGAGAGAGTGAAACAACGGCCGAGAGGGAGTTGGCGGCTAAGGTTGAGAGATAGAGCCAAAGTAAAGGGGGCGGCGGACGGGCTGAACAGAAATAAAAGAAACAAGGAAGGAGAAAAGGGAAGCGAACGAAAGAAAAAGGAAGGGCCACAGTTTCTGAAGAAACTAGAGAGAAAGAAGAGCAACGGACGGAAGAAAAACCCACGGAGGAGCAAAGAGTTTCAGGCAGTAGCCAGAACGAGGCGAGGCCGCTGGAAAAGAATCAAAGCAAGAAGGGAAGGGAGGAAATATCTGGAAAAAGGTAGTTTCTTTTGTGTTTTTTTTTTCTTTTCTACGTATATGCTATTAGATTTGTATAAGAAGGTTGAATTTGCTCTGTGATGCTTCTTGTCATATATGCTACCATGTGTGAATCCATGAGTGTAGCCAAGGGTCGAGAGAAGGCAGTTTATTTCTGCTATTTCCTTACGTTTTCGTGCATTTCATAGGCAAAAGATGATCTCTTTTCGTTGTTTACCGGTTCTTGTTTTGTATAGTCTTGTTGGATGGTCTTGTTTCTTAGGCTCAGATTATGTTGGGGCTGAGATATTATGCATAAAAGTCTGCTGCAATGAGCTTGAAGCTTTCGGCTCATTGCAGCGATGGTCATTTCTTTGTTGTTAAGTTATTGGTTTGTATCTGTGCTGATTTTTCCCGTATGTAGTAGCGTTATTGGATTTGTTGGGAGTAAGTATATGCATTTGTGTTGCTAACAATGCTATTGAGGAAGTTCTGGTCGAACGAAATTGCGGCAAGTCCTCACGTTGCTTGCTGCATTTTAGGCATGTTGTTTGTTATGCTGTCTCCATTCTCCTTTCTCCTGTTTGTTTGTTTGCTCAAGTAGCTGTTTTCTTGTGTTTCAGTGGAGTCTTGTTGATTGCTCTAAAGTTTGTTTGAGGTTGGTTTGGCCTGATTTGGTTGTTTGAGGTCTGTTTTGCTGCCATTTAAAAGCAGGAACGTATGACATAATACCAGGCTGCAATAATGGCATTGTATTGTAGTTTTAGCTACTCCAACTTCGTTTGAATTTTCGTTTGGCCGTAAGATTTGATTTGCAGAAATTGAAGTTCATAAACAATAGCTTAGGATGTATCAATGTTTCCGCGTTTTGGGTTCGATCTTGGAGAATGGGTAAATGTTGAAATGTTTCTTTGCAAATGTCAAGATGTTTTTTTTCCCCAATACTTGTATTTTCTCTTGCTTAAAGCTCTTGTTTTCAGAAATCTTGTTGGCCAGAGTTGAGTAGTTTAATTCAAGTTGATGTTTCATTTATGCGGTCAACATGGCATGTAGTTTCAATCTTTTTCCTTGGTTATGCCATAAACATGAACTAGGAGAACAAACCAAAGTTGCTGGATTTTCTTAGCCTTTGAATGTTCTTGTTTTCTGGATTTTTGTGTTTCGAAGAGGAGGAAGAATGTTTGGTCTCCTTATAAGGTTTCTTGCTTGTTTGGATTGTGGTAATTAGGTGCTTCATTGCTTAGCTTGGAATTATGATTTTCGGTTGAAAAGCTTTGGTTAAAGGCTGTGTGCTTAAGTCCAAAAATTTGTGTTAGAAAATGCAGCAAGTTGTTGTAGAAACTCAAGCTTTAACGTAGTTGCATGGGACTTGCATGCAAAAGGAAAGATAGCTTTCAAAAGTTGCACTTTACTCCCCTTAGCTTCTATCTATGCTACAAAGGCCCAATTAGGTTCTACTTTTTTGCAATTAGGTCCTAGATTAATTGCCATTTGAACCTTTGCTTGACCTTTTCATTACTTATGGGCCTTGAAGTTTCCTAAAATATTTAATTGGGTTTGAATACTTGGTCAATATTTGCAATGGGGTCCTTGGTAGTTTTTTTTTTATTTTAGAAATTTGATCAATAATTTACTTTCTTGGAAATTATGCATTATTTGATTTCATGTAAGTCGCAATTGGGAGGAATTTGTTGATTTAACTTATTTTTGTGCCTTTGTTTATATGTTACTATTAAATTGGTGCCTTGACCCCTTTATGGTTTTGAAGCTAATTTCTCCTTCATTTGATTTCCATTGCAAGGGAGGTAGCTTCTATCCTCTTGATTTTATTGTTTCCAACGTGCTCCTATGTGTTTTTCGTGGATTTTATATGCTTTACTCCGTTTTTGTTTATTTTATTTTATTTTGTTTTTATTTTTGCTTGATTTGATTTAGTTATTTACTTCGCTTTCCTTTAATTTTCATTGCCCTCTAATGTAATTCTTTGAGAGGCATTTCAAAGCTCAGCTGTAATAGTTAGGCTTGCCTTATTTCATTTCGCATTCCCTTCTTAGATTGTAGTAGGCTCCCCCCTCAAATGTAATAGTTAGGGTTTTATTTGCTTTCTCTTTCTGCTTGTGTGATTTGCATGCTTAGGTGCTATATGTTACCGCTTTCTTAGAATCTTGCATCTAGATATCATGATTATGTGTTATGTGTTTACGTGATATTATGTGTTTACTCGCTTTATTATGTTTTTATGAGGCTATAATTAATGTGTGACGTTATCACACTAGTCCAACGCTAGTTGTGATCCATTTCTCGATACCACACTAGTCCAACGCTAGTTGTGATTTTCTTGTTCGATTTCTGGCTAGTCCAACGCTAGTGAGAAAATAGAAATATGGGCTAGTCCAATGCTAGACCCTTAGGAGCCCTTCACGCGTTAGATCATGATTGTATGATAAAATCACTTCATCTCATGCATATTTTCACTTTTTAGGTTTTTTTACCATGTTACATGACACTTTCTTATATATGTACATCCTTTATCCCATATTCCCTTCTACCTATATCCCCTATTCCGTATTTTCTCTTATATATATTCCTTACCCCTTTGTATGAAAACATAACATTAGATTTGCATTTTATTTAAGAATTAGAAACTAGGTTAGACCATTTGCTTGCTTAGATTAGGAAAACTCCCTCGGATATGGGATATGGACGAGTTTGGCTTTTCTAGCCTTAGCATGCTCGTATTCCCTCTATTGAAGGGAACATTGAAAGTCACGAGTATAAGTCCCCCGCACCCATTATGATGCATTCCTTTAGGGCATACACATTTGTATATTATTATTTTCTTTACTTTTTCTTTCTTTCGAGTCTCATGACTTGCATTATTCGTGATTTCTTCGAAAAGTCTTTATTAGGCGTCACAATTAATGTGATTGGCACCATTCGAGTTTCGAAGATACATTTCGACCCCTCGATACCCTCCTAGGTCTAGGATTTTGCATTCATATAGTACATCCAAATATGATAAATCTTTAGGTTAAAATAAGAAAATCTTTGACTAAATCGCGCAACTAGCCTTGGCTAGGTTGAAATGGTGCCTTGGATTCTTATTCTTGCCTTCCCTTTCTTCAAATGTGACTCTCGAATCTTTTTCTCTAATTTTCGTAGACTTGGAGTAGTTTGAAAAGGGTTTTTCTACTTTGTTTCTTCTTTCTTTCTTTAAAATTCATTTTTAGGTGACTTGGTACACCTTAACTCTATACCAAGTGGCGACTCCATTTTTTCATTCAAAAAACCCTTTTTAAACTATATTTTGGATCAAATCGTCGCATTTTCTAGTCCCATTTAGACCCATGTTTTTTCATTTTGTTTTTAAATAAAAAATTCATTTTCCAATAAAAAATTGAATCAAAAACCACATTTTTCCAAACTCAATCTTTTATTTTTATTAAAAAATGGGGCGCGACAATACGGTCCAAAGGCTGCCTTGTGAATAAACTCAGATATAATTTCCAATCACATGGAAAGCCATAATTAACACAAGCACAGTTAATAGCATAATTGTCATTTACATAGTTATCAAGCTAACCTAGCCACAACTACATGCCTTCCAGTGCAATCTTGTCCTAAACAAAGATAGGGTAACTTGCTGATTATTTAATCTATATTTCATGATAGTTATCTAATATCATATCAAGATTCATTAAGTTCTAAGGATGATTGAATCTTAATAGATCATAATATGATGCAAAAGAATGGTAGTCTAGCAATTCAATAGTACATAAATATCATAAAAAATGGTTTGAAGTCGCAAAAAGAACTTCACATCACAGCATCACGCTTTTTCTTTAGAGGGCTTATCTCAGCAGATTTTGTTGGAAATAGTTAGTGATGAATCCCACATCGAAAAGACATGAAGAATAGAAGAGGTTTATAATCAAGTGCACACCTATTCAAATCAATTTGGATAATAGGAAATTTTGGAGGGAAACTTCAAAATTTCACATGCATTTGTCATGTTGACTATTAAATTAAAATATAAATTTAATGGTCAAAAGATTGGCACTTGGGCACTTGGGTCTTAAGAACAGAAATTAATTTTAATTAATTTCATTTTAATATTTCTTCCTAACTAAACGGTTTCATTTTAAGGGTTGCATCTGATGATACAACACATACAACTGTTTACGTGTCCATTCATTTTGAAAAGGTACTTATTCATGAAGAAATACGTATCCAAAAGACATGACATTTCTTTTGGTATCTGAACCTTATAAATAGTAGCGTCCAGATAACAGAGGCCTTACTTTTACTTTTACTTTTTTATTCTTCTTCTATTTTCGTTCAAAACAATATTCTCTAAATCGTCTTGGGAGAGTTTCTGCATACTACTGTGTGGAAATTCTGATTGACTTTGTTATTCCTAGAGGGAATTGCTGCAAACCCGATAGTAGAATAGTGGGGTAAATTTCCTTAAGGAAAGTAAATTTTCACGTCAAAGCTACATTTTATTATTGTAGTTATTACTATTTTTCCTAACAATCTTAAGGAAATTTCGTCAACATGGAGGGCACTAGTTCGGATAATTTTCTGAACAAATTTTTCAAGTCTGATATGATCAAGTTGGATCGGTTTGATGGCACCAATTTCACCCGCTAGAAAGACAAGTTGCTGTTTCTTCTCATGGAATTGGGCGTTGCATATCTGTTGGCTGATAATCTGCCAAAGATCCCTGAACCATCTGATGGCGAGTTTGATGAAATCAAGGCAAGTCGCAAGAAACGTGAGGAAGACGAAGTTCACTGTAAGGGCTTCATCTTAAACGCCTTGTCAGATCGCTTATATGATCTGTTTCGTTCACTTAAATCACCGCAGGAAATTTGGAAGGTTTTGGAGAACAAATACATGTCTGAAAAACAAGGTACGGACAGATTTTTGACTATGAAATTCTTTGAGTTTCAAATGTTAGATAACAAGTCTGTGATAAATCAAGTGGATGAATTACTGCTGTTAGTGTCTAGACTAAAGGATTTAAGTATTGAAGTGTCGGATCAACTCCAAGTGGGTGTTGTGATTGCAAAATTACCATCTACTTGGAATGATTATAGGAAGAAACTACTGCACACTCCTGAAACTTTCACCATAGACCAACTTACAAAGCATATCCGAATTGAAGAGGAAACTTGTATTCAGGAGAATAAATTTGCTTTGGAATCAGGTACTAAGGTGAATAATATTGAGTCTAGCGGTACTAAAAAATTTGGAAAAGGCGGAAACAAGTCCGGTAATAAGAGAAAACATGGAGATATGTCTTCTGGAAATTCTGCGAATAATAAGAAAGACAAGTCATGTTTTTTCTGTGGAAAGAAAGGGCATTTTAAGAAAGAATGCAAGTTCTACAAGAAATTGAAGATAGAGGCAAATGCTGGACAAAAGAAAGCAAATGTTGTTGAAGATTCTCTTCCCAACAGTGCTGAAATTGTTGCTATGATTGGTGGACTTTCCATCAATGTGGTAACTGAATGCAATTTGACAAATTGTCAATCTAATGATTGGTGGTATGATTTGGGTGCTACTGTTCATCTATGCAATGACAATAATCTATTCAAAGATTATCAAGTTGCTACCCCAAATCAAATTATGTTAATGGAAAATCATAACACATCTGATGTGTTTGGAAAGGGGACGGTTGAATTGGAGTTTACCTCTGGCAAAACGTTGGTTCTGACCAATGTTTATCATGTTCCCGACATAAGGAAGAATCTGGTTTCTGCAAGTACACTATGCAACAAGGGATTGAAGGCTGTCATAGAGGCAGGAAAAGTAATTCTATCCAAAAATAATGTATTTGTTGGCCAAGGATATTCATGTAATGGCATGTACAAACTAAGTATCAATAAAGTTAATATTTATGCTTATTTGATTGAGTCTTCTATTGATGTATGGCATGCTCGTTTGTCACATGTTAATTTTAGATCAATCAAGTTCATGTCAAAACATGGATTAATATCTTGCACAAATGACAATTTTGGAAAATGTGAAATATGCCTACAAGCAAAAATGACAAAGAAACCTTTTCCAAAAAATGAAAGAACTTCTAAATTGCTTGAAATTATACATTCTGATATATGTGAATTGAATGGTCATTTAACAACGGGTGGAAATAGATATTTCATAACTTTTATAGATGATCATTCTAGATTTACATATGTTTATTTACTGAGAACAAAAGATCAGGCATTTGATATGTTTAAATTGTTTAAAACTTTGGTTGAAAATCAGTTGGAAAGGAAAATTAAAATCCTACGAAGTGATCGAGGAGGCGAATATTTTCCAAATGAATTTTCTATTTTTTGTGAAGAAAATGGTTTGATCCATCAAACAAATGCGCCATACACCCCTCAACAAAACGGTTTAGCCGAAAGGAAAAATAGAACATTGGTTGATATGGTAAATGCTATGCTTATGCATGCTAGATTACCATTTAACCTTTGGAAAGAGGCTTTATTAACCGCTTGTTATATACATAATCGAATACCTTCAAAGAAGACAAAGGTTTCGCCATATGAACTATGGAAAGGAAGAAAGCCTAATTTAAATTATTTTAAGGTATGGGATTGTATAGCCTATTACAAGGTTCCTAATCCTAAAAGAACAAAATTAGGACCAAGAGGCTTAAAGGGTGTTTTTGTGGGCTATGCTGAAAATTCTAAAGCAAATAGATTATTAGATTTAGACTCAAATACTATAGTAGAGTCTAGAGATGTTGAGTTTTTAGAAACAAGCTTTCTAAGTGATTCAACTTCTAAACCAGATTCTATATTACCACAAAACATGACTATGGATCCTAATACTTCTACAAATGATAATAAAAAGAAAATAGTTGAAACTCCTAGTGAACCTAGGAGGAGTAAGAGAGCACGGAAAGAGAAGAATTTGGATCCAAATTTTATTTATTCACAATCATTAGTCTTTGTAGTTGAAGGTAGTAGGAATGGTGTATTCAATAAAATACCTATACTTTTACATTTGGAAGAGGATCCTAAAACTTATAAAGAAGCATTAGTTTCAAGGGACTCAGCTTTTTGGAAAGAAGCAATTAATGATGAGATGGATTCTCTTATGTCAAATGGTACATGGGTGTTATGTGATTTACCTCCTGGTTGTAAACCTATAGGATGTAAGTGGATATTTAAAAGAAAACGTAACACTGATGGTTCGCTACTAACTTTCAAAGCAAGACTTGTTGCAAAAGGTTTTAAACAAAAGGAAGGAATTGATTACTTTGAAACTTATGCTCCTGTTGCAAGAATTACTTCTATAAGAGTGTTGTTTGCTTTAGCATCCATATATGATTTATACATTCATCAAATGGATGTTAAAACAGCATTCTTAAATAGAGATCTAGACGAGGAAGTGTATATGGAGCAACCCGAAGGGTTTGTACTTCCTGAAAATGAAAAGAAAGTTTGCAGATTAGTTAAATCCTTGTATGGTTTAAAGCAAGCTCCAAAACAGTGGCATGAGAAATTTGATAAAGTAATTTTAGCAAATGGCTTTAAACACAATAAAGCAGATAAATGCATTTATTCTAAATTTACCAAAGACTATGGTATAATAATATGTCTCTATGTGGATGATATGTTAATCATAGGGACCAACATGCAAGGAAACTAAGAAATACTTAACCTCCCAATTTAAAATGAAAGATATGGGAGAAGTTGATACCATCTTAGGAATCAAAATTAAGAAACATAGTGGGGATTATGTTCTATGTCAATCTCATTACATTGACAAGGTTCTATCCAAATTTAATCATTTGGGAATAAAAGAAGCTAATACCACATTTGATGTTTCTAATAAGCTAATAGAAAATTCGGGAAGATCTATTAGTCAGTTAGACTATGCTAGTGCAATTGATAATTTGATATATGCTATGCATTGTACTAGACCTGACATTGCGTTTGCTATTTGCAAACTTTCTAGGTTTACTCATAATCCTAGTACTGACCATTGGAGAGCAATTGGACGAGTATTGGGTTACCTTAAAAAGACAAAGTCTTTTGGATTATATTATAACAAGTTTCCTTCGGTACTTGAAGGTTACTGTGATGCTAGTTGGATAACTAGTATAAAAGATAATAAATCAACGTCTGGTTGGATCTTTAAAATAGGCGGAGGAGCTATCTCATGGGCTTCTAAGAAACAGACATGTATTACTCATTCGACTATGGAGTCTGAGTTTGTTGCATTAGTAGCAGCAGGTAAAGAGGCAGAATGGCTGAGGAATTTATTGCTAGATATAGAGTTGTAGCCACAACCGATGTCAGCCATCTCTTTGCACTGCGATAGTAAAGCAACTATGTCTAGGGCATTTAGCAAGATTTATAATGGTAAATCTAGACATATTGCTTTGAGACATGAATACGTAAGACAATTAATTTCTGATGGAATTATAACAGTTGTCTATGTCAAGTCTGGTAATAATCTTGCTGATCCTTTAACTAAAGGACTCTCAAGAGATATGATCTAAAGCACTACCAGTGCTATGGGTCTGAGACCACTCTAAAATTGTCAACAATGATAGTAACCTAACCTTTCTTATTGCCTAGCAATTCTAAAGGTTTAACAGGTAACAACAAATTATTGTTTGACAGTTAGCAAGTACTGGTAACTAAGTAAGTACTTAAGAGAATGGGAGGTTGAATAATAATTATTATTCTGAATGAAGTACATATGTTCAGTAGAAGAACAAGGAAGTCTAATCAAAGACTTTAAAATGGACTTCACCTATATGAACTCAAGAGGTGGTGCCGCTTCTATCAAAAGTTTGGTCTAAAACTTTTGTAAGAGTTCGTGAATCAGGAAGTAGCACAAGGCCATAATACGGTGCTAAAGTTCACGGTGAACGTTTTATGAGAAATAAGTAAGATTTATGTGCATAGTTATTTCCGATCTTGTTATATAGGAATTGTGTTTTAAAATTTATAATTACCATCAATTTCAACAAGGTTTTGAAATAATTATACTAATAATAGGTTTAAGTCGAAAGACACCTATTTTATGCATAAGTCTTAAACTGTTTTGAATTTGATTCATCACTAACTAAGTGGGGGATTGTTGGAAATAGTTAGTGATGAATCCCACATCGAAAAGACATGAAGAATAGAAGAGGTTTATAATCAAGTGCACACCTATTCAAATCAATTTGGATAATAGGAAATTTTGGAGGGAAACTTCAAAATTTCACATGCATTTGTCATGTTGACTATTAAATTAAAATATAAATTTAATGGTCAAAAGAACAGAAATTAATTTTAATTAATTTCGTTTTAATATTTCTTCCTAACTAAACGGTTTCATTTTAAGGGTTGCATCTGATGATACCACACATACAACCGTTTACGTGTCCATTTGTTTTGAAAAGGTACTTATTCATGAAGAAATATGTATCCAAAAGACATGACATTTCTTTTGGGGTATCTGAACCTTATAAATAGTAGCGTCCAGATAACAGAGGCCTTACTTTTACTTTTACTTTTTTATTCTTCTTCTATTTTCGTTCAAAACAATATTCTCTAAATCATCTTGGGAAAGTTTCTGCACACTACTATGTGGAAATTCTGATTGGCTTTGTTATTTCTAGAGGAAATTGCTGCAAACCCGGTAGTAGAATAGTGGGGGCAAATTTCCTTAAAGGAAGTGAATTTTCACGTCAAAGCTATATTTTATTATTGTAGTTATTACTATTTTTCCTAACAGATTTAGCGGTGGTTGGATTCTTCTCTTTAGCAGAATCCTTCTCAGTAGTCAGTGGAGAGAGTTCATCACCTATATCCTCAGCAGTAGACGCAGTAGTTTTAGGCTCTATAATTTCAAAAGCCAAGATCCTTTTTGCTGTAACTTTTGATGAGGATCCCTTTTGTACAGTGTTAGATAATTGAGCAATTGCTTCAAAGACATTCTTTGTTGTCGGGCTGAAGAACTTATCTTTGCTAGTTGGTGCTTGGGTTGTTTCAACCACTGAATTCAGTTTTCCAGCAAGTTCACTTGTGTGCTCAATTGTGACTCTTGCAGCGAAAGTAGGGTGCACAATAATAAGAGGGCTGCCTGCAATAGTAGTGGCCAGGCATATCTCAACCAATTCCTTAGCTGTGTATGCCTTAACAATGTTGTATCTATCGTCTTTCTATCCATGGTAGTTTGTGTCGAAATGATGGACAAAGCAAAGGCGTATGTGCTTGTTAATTGAACTTGCTAGTTCAAAAGAAAGTGGAACCCCCTACATTTTGGTAGTAAATGAAGATTAGTGTCACTTATATCCTAAATGGAACAAATGTGTGTGTTAGATAGATAATTTTGCACTTGATTTGTGAATATTTCTTCTTTTATTGCGCCAAGATATGGTGTTAATTATTAGATTCTACTCATATATGATTTTTTGTGTTGTTACGCTAGGAATTTATGGTGAAATGGGAATAAAAAATGCATTAAAAGCTGAAATTCTAGAAGATTATATTTTACAAGATGCGGCCGTGTCTTAATTTGTTGCGAAGTCCGGATGTTGCTAGTTGTAAAGTGGTCCCAGCTTGGGATTTCTACTGATACATTGGAAACGATTTTGATTTCCTAAAGGGGTTGTACTTGATTAGTTATTTAGGAACATGAGGAATAATATCCTATGTTTTAATTTAGTAGTATTAGTATTAGAATTGAAAAAGGATTCTTATCCTTTTAGTTAGAGTAGGAATAGTGGCAGAGCCACCTGCAAGCGAGGCCAATTCACCCCACTTAACTTTGAAAAATTAGTTTTTAGGCTTAGAAAATTTTTTAAAAAAATTAAATTGCATCTTATTTGACCCCACTAATTTTTACCAAATTCTCTTTTCTACATACATTGACCCAAACAATTGAAATTTCATAATTCTTACCATCACAATAAATTTGAACTTTATTTCAAGTTATTTATGGAAGTTAGTTCAAGAATAATTTCATCCAAAATTTTCAAAAACAAGAGGTGAACTTTCTTGAGTGGAGTGAGAAAACCAATTCTTCAAACTTCAAAGATTCCAAAAATAGAAATTTTCAAGTGGACGGTAATTTTTTTTTATTTATAATACGAAATTAAGTTATTGTGATTTTTATTTATATCATAGTGAATATAAATTTCTTGAAAAAAAACTCATAGATGATCACGTTGATGGTGATTCAGAAATTATTTTTAAAAAATCAAAAATTTCATTTAGTTACATTGAAAAAGTTGTATTTAACAAAATTGATAATGAATGATTTTACAGTGTTTTAAAAAGATGAGTACTCGTATGGTACAATTTTAACATGCATGTAATGTTAGTAGTTTTTTTTTTAAATAAGTTTTACTATACTAAAACTTGACTCCACTTAATGTGGGGTCTTGGTTCCGCCCTTGAGTAGGAATATATTTTTTTTGTTGGTCACTTGTGATAACTTGGGGAGGAGTTTGAGTGGAACAAGCCAGAAACGATTGACGATTCTTTGGGCTTTAAGCTTTTCCTTCATTGGAATAAAAATAGCCAATCCTTTTTTTTTTTCTTTCTTTTCTCTACAATAACAAACCCTAATCATATCTTTGGCTGCGATTCAACCATGAGGCGTGACTAAATCCCTATTCTAGTCAAAGGATAATCAAAATTTTGGTTCAACGAATACTGTAAGAAAATAATTTGTTCTTATGGTTACATTTATTTATAAATATTTGTATATTCTCTATTCATTATTGATATGATTATTTTCTATGGCTAAATACTTGATCACTATTTAATTGTTAGAATAATCTATTGCCATATAAAAATATAAAATCCATAATTGTATCGTAGTTTTAGTATCTACGGTGAATGATATAATTTGATTGTAGTAGAAACTTTCGGATTATTATCATGGGAATATACAATCTAATCTAAATAAACTAAACTTATGTGTTTGTTAGTTAGAACTGATAACTTCTCTAAATATTAATGTTGTCAATAGGTTAAATCCTAATAGCTTGTTTAAGATTGCTTAATTGACAAGGAAAATAGTCTTTTTTTTTTTATGGATAAAATTTCTTTTTTAATCGGTAAAAATTTATCAGACTAGATATTGAAAAGCCTTTGTAAACTCTCTCAACAACTCTCTTATTTTCAACCTACTCCCAACTACTCTCAACCACTCTTTTTTTTTTTTTTTTGACAAGGAAAATAGTCACAGAGCTTGTTGTGATTATAAAAGAAGTAAGGAGACACAGGTTGTCAGACCTTATTGACAACCATAATCAATTTGCTTATAAATAAATTATTTATTTCTTTGCATTGATGATCAGTAAATGAACCAAAGTGTCGATTAAACCTTTGACTAGAGACTTGTTTCATATTGGTTTATTTTTATTTAATTTTTCATATTGGTTTCATATTAGATTAATTTTCCAATATCTATTTATTGTCATTGTTTTTTTAAGAAAATAAATCATCTAGTCCCTGAGGATATGATCCTACTTATCACTAAATTTGAATTTATATTTTTGGAGTAAGAATTTTTATTTTTGCTAGTTTGACACTCAACAAATTTTGGTGCTATTGTCGAAGAATGGTGCTTTTGTTGATTTAATTTCTTTGGACTTTTGTTTTTATTTTCTTTTTATTCTGTAGCTAGTTTATGCATCAATCTTCTCGTACAGTTGAATTGCAATACGATTCTAAGATAGAGAAGACAACATGTAGATTGAAAAAGGAAACTAAGTAACAAGAAAAGCCATCATTTTCATCCCTTGGGCCAAAACTGGCATTTGACTTGGTTGAATCTTTTAGTGAATCTGAAGAGGCGATTGAAACCATGGCGAATGAGAGAACTTTGAGAGCATTAGCTGCATCAGATTCAAATTAGCAACCTTTTTGCATCACATATCCCGCTTTAGATGTACCATTTGAGTTAATATCTAGTTTAATTTACTTACTTCCCTCTTTTCATGGGCTTCTAGGTGAAAATCCCCATAAACACCTAAAGAAATTTCATGTGGTATGCTCGACCATGAATGTGACGACCCCACCCCCCCAGGGCTAACCCAAGGGTTTGGTGGACCGTCTGCCTAACTCTCGTCTGGACTCGCTCACTTACATTTTTGAAATAGTCTTTCACGCCTCTAGATTAACATAAAAAGTTCTATTCATCCAAGAATTTCAACTTAATTTACAATCCAAAAGTGAAACCTAGGATTTCATCACCATAGATCCCAAATATATTTCATCTACAAAAGTACAAATACATGAAAATTATACACACTAGTTCACGCTTACGTGATCCGGCTTCCACTCTTGTAAAGAAAACAAAACTAAAGGAATGAGCTAAAAGTCTAGTGAGATTCCCAAACAAGCAATCAGGTAGATACAACATAGAAATATTACATTTAATAATTTGCACACTTTGCACAGTAATAAACAGTCATTCAAGAAACAAACATTCAATCATTGGAAGGATACGTGCTCGGAGCCATTCATTCAGTCATTCAGTCGTCGACCATTTCTCTTATTCCTCCGACATTTGAAAACATTTAAAAGTAAAAACTCCTTTAGTGTTTATTTCATTCATTCATTTCAATCATTGCATTGCATTCACTGGCCAGTTTTCCACCTGATTTCGTGGTCATACTCGAATATACCAAAACATTGTCCCAGGGTCACCAGCCATCCAACCCAGTCTGCTTCTGGCTCGAGTCGACTGGCAACGAAGGACAAGGGCCCAGTTCAGCCAAAGGCTTACATTCATGCACAAGTAACATTCAATCATTTGATCATTGAAAATTCACATTCACTTAGGTCGAGTGCGATAAAGTACACACTCACCCATTGAAAATCCGTTTAACAATCATTGAAAAGCGTTTAACAGTCAAGCAAACATTCACAACATTCCACATATTCATTAGAAGCACAACATGTAAGGAACACTCACTGATATCAGTAGATTAAACGTCAACTCTCTGGATGATAATCTTGATCGCTACAACACCCTGAGGCAAGATTCATGATCACAATAGATTTAAACTTAGTAGATTCAACTAGCCAAAACATACACGTCAAGGTATTCCATATGCTTCTCACTTTGAGTTTGAGATTTTAAGATAAAATCCAAACAAATATTCTAAAAGTGAGGAGAGCAATTTAAGCATCCAAAATCACACCAAATTAAGGTTTAAGACCTAGCAAAGTTTTTCCAAAGTTTTCTGAGTCCCACTCAATTCATTTGATAAAATTTCTAGCTTTGGTGACATTCTTTGAAAAGTATAACTTGAGTTCCGTAGGTTGAAAAATCATAAAATTCACACCATTAGAAAATAGACTCGAAGCACTAACAGGTTTTAGAAGACATCTTCATGAAATTCAACTTATAGGTTAGTCAAATTTCAGTTCAAACTCACTGTTGTCTCATGTGCAAAAATAGAACAATCATGATTTTTAAGAAACTTGATAGATCTGCTGGTATTTATAGGAGTTGAACCAAACCCTAAATTTTATATAGTTGAAATCCCTATGAGTCTAATTTCAAACGCAGCAAACGGAACTCAATTCCGACTTTCCTATACAAAGTTATAGCCAATTTTCTAAAGCTGCGCAGGGCTTCCTGCGAAAATTTTTCAGCAAGCAATTAGTTTGGTTCCCTTCTTAAACCTCTTTGTTTTGGCTCAAAACTAACACACATGCAAAGAAATAGATTGTAACAAGTGTTTTGAGTAAAATCATATGCAAGAGGAAAACAAAATACCCTAAATTCATACCTTAACCCTCACTTGACCAACAAGGAGAAAATCCAGTAATATGTCTCCATATTTCTTCAAGTTAACCATCCAATTTAAATTTTAGTTTCATAGTAAATGAATCTCAATCAAGGCCACAAAACTATCACCTTTGAACATATATATCAAGTTCCAAATCACTTACACCAAAGCTGAAAATTTTCATCTCAAAGCTGGAATTTCAAACCAAAGCATAGAAATATTCATATCAGAACAAAAATTGCATACCAAAACTTGACCATCTCCTAATAAAGCTGAAATTGTCATTCCAAGGGTGTAAATTAACATAGCAAAGCTGGAAATTAACTACTAGAGTTGGAAAAATAATATAACAAATCTAGAAGTGCATATCCAATCTAGATATCTTCATATCAAACTCACAAATCCATATCAAAGCTGGAAACTCTCAAATCAAGGCTGGAAAATATCAATCAAAGCTGGAAATTAACCCTAAAGTTGGAAATTCGAACATAGGAGCTAGAAAACCTCATACCAAAGCTAAAATTTCATATCCAAACTCATATAAAAGCTAAACCATTCATATCAAGGCTGATCAATACATTCTAAAGCTGAAAATTGCAACTTACTAAGCAAAACTATGAAATCTTCCATGAAACTTCTATATTCAAGTTATCTATCCAATAAAATGCAAGATAAAAAAGAGAAGATAGTTGGTTAGCTTCATACCTTCAAACCCTTATAGGAAAATGCAAAACAAAGGCTGCCTATCCAAAATCACTTCACCTCTAGCTTCCTTGTCACCTTGTTGCACCTTCCTATGGATTGATTTAGGGTTTGAGGTTGATTCCTCACTCAATCAAAGCAAGAGCAAGGTGAAAATGGAAGTTTCTCCCTCTCTTTTTCTCTCTCTTTTGGTTGGCCAAGATTGTAGGAAAATGAAGGAAATTTTGGTGAAATGAAAGATAAGAATGGAAGAAAGGTTTTGGTCAAAGATGGTTTTGATTGCCAACACTTGGCACTCAACCATTTTTCCTCTTTTTTTTTCTTCTTTTCCTTTCTTTTTTTGTCAAAAATTTTGGCCAACACCCTAGGAAAAATAGGGAAGGGAAAATAAAAGAAAAATAAGAAGATTAAGGAAAGAAAATCTTGGTCAAGTAGTGTCTTTGACTGGTAACAAGCGAAGCGAGTCGGTTCAAGCTTATTTCTTTGTCTCTCTTGTGTTTCTTATAGCTAATCTATCTTGTGTTCCTCTAATACACTCTTAATATTTTTAATTATATACTTCCTCTAGTACCACACTCGTTCTCGTCCACCAAGTATAACGCACACATCTAACTAGTCAGTCACACTACCTTAATACTCTACTGAACTTAACAAGCACTAAAATATAAAAGGGGAATGATATAACTCTTGACTCAATCAATAAAATTACCATGAAATTAAGGCAAGCAAGGTAAAATAAAAGAAAATATAAATTAAATTTTTCAAAAAATAAGAGAAATTATAAAATAATTTTTCAGGTTCTCACAATGAAGCCCGAAGGAGTCATTGAGGAGCAAATAAAATTGAGAATCTTTCCATTTTCTTTAGCTGATAAACCGAAGGACTAGCTCTGTTATTTGCTTTTTGGATCAATCCCCACCTGGACTGAGATAAAGACATGGTTTCTTGAAAAGTTCTCTCCTGCTCCTCGAGCTGCAAGTATCAGGAAAGATATTTTTAGGATCAAACAATTCAATGGAGAGTGCACGAGTATTGGGAAAGGTTCAAACAGTTATGTGCAAGTTACCCTCATCATCAAATCCCTACCAAATTTCTCAATGAATATTTTTATGAAGGATTATCAGCAACAGATAGGAAAATCATTGCCAATGAAAGTAAGGAGAATAATTTCAAATATGGTAGCCAATGATCAACAATTTGATGATGGATAGGAATATGTCTCCAGAAAAGTCAATGAGGTACGTACTTCTTTTGTTGAATAAAGATTAGACTTTCTAACCTCTTTGGTGGAAAAGTTCATTGTAGAACAGGTGTAGCAAACTAAAACATGTGGAATTTGCTATGCTTCGGGTCATGCAATTGACATGTACCCCACACTACAAGATGATCCGAATGAACACGCGAATGCAATTGGGGAATTTCTTCCTCCACCCCAAAGGCGCTATGATCCTTATTCAAACACCTACAACCCAGAGTAGAATGATCATCCGAATTTTTGTTATACTACAAGGCTACTGGAATTTCACTAGCAGCAATATCAGCGTAGGCCTCCAATTCCACAACAGCAACCAGTTTCTAAGTCAAGTATGTCCCTTGAGAAAATTGTTAAATCTTTGTCTGCTAATACACAACAATTCAATAGAAGACAAGAATGAGTATTCAAAACTTGGAGAATCAAATGAGTCAGTTGGCGTCTATAGTTAATCTGTTGGAGTCTCAAGTTTCAAGAAAGTTGCCTTCACAAACTGTTATCAATCCGAAACAGAATGCTAGTGCCATCACATTGAGGAGTGGCAAAGAGTTGCCAGAATCTAGTAAGAGAGTTTCCAAGCAAGCTATTGAGGAAGAAATTAAGAAAGAAGAAGTGGCATCCCAACCTAAAGCTATGCAATAGCAAAAGTCTAGAGGTGAACCTCTAGTAGTGGTGGCATCTCCTCCTCCATTTCCTAGTCAATTTGCAAAGTCGAAAAAAGAGGAGCAAGATTAAGAGATTCTAGAAACTATTCGCAAGGTTGAGATAAATATTCCCTTTTTAGATACAATTAAGCAAATTCCTAGATATGCAAAGTTTCTTAAAGATTATGTACTGCTAAGAAAAAATTGAAAGGAAATTAAAAAGGACATATGGGAGAGAATATCTCAGCGGTGCTTCAGAAAAATTTGCCTTCAAAATGTAAGGACCCAAGTACGTTTATTTCTTGCAAAATAGGAAATATTATGATTGAGAAAGCAATATTGGGTCTAGGTGCTTCCATAAATGTTATGCCTCATTTTATTTATAAATTGTTGAATCTGAATCCTTTAAAGAGACTGAAATAATAATTCAACTTGCTGATAGGTCAAATGCTTATTTTGATGGGGTTTTGAAGCACATTTTATTTCAAGTAGACAATTTGATTTTTCCTGCGGACTTTTATGTGCTTGATATGGAGGAAGATAATTCTTCTAATTCACCTCCAATTTTGTTAAGAAGACCATTTTTGAGAACATCTAGAACAAAATTTGATGTTTTTTTTTGGAACACTAACTATAAAATTTGATGGTGATATTATTAAAATCAATATTTATGATGCCATGAAATATCCTTGTGAATCAAATCCAATCTTTGTTATTGATGTAATCAACTCTTTGATGAAGCAAAATTTTGAACTAAATGATGATGATGCATTGAAAGTTGCTATTACTAGTGGTCTTGATCAGAAGCATGTTTAGAAGATAAAAGGGTAGCTTGATTTTCCCCTTGAATTGCAAGAAACCATTTTTGAATTAGATTCTCTTAAACCTGTAATAAATGATGTGCCTTATATTGAATTGTCTCTATCTCATTCAAAGCTTTCATCATCTATTTTTCAGGCCCCGAAACTAAAATTAAAGCAATTACCAAGTCATTTGAAGTACATATGATGTGTCTAGATTCTCTCATTCCTTTAGGGAGGCTAACAAGGTAGTAGATGTTTTGGCCAATGTAGGGGTAGCTCACGTTCATCAAGCTATTCAGCTCTATGAGCACTGGAGTGACTGGCCACAGCTAGCCCGTGGAGGAGTTAGTCTCGATAGCATGGGGTTACCTTCCCTTGGGAAGGTGCGAAACCCCTAATTCTCGTTCTTTTATCCTCTGATCTTCTCTCTATACTACGGTTTCCAATATGAATAAAAGTAGGGGTGGCATCCTTTCTCGTTATCGAGGTTAGCCAAAAAAAAATCATAGTTTCAAAAAAGTTTTGGGATACAAATACAACTTCATTTATTAAAAAAAATAATAAATTTGAAGTACATATTTCTAGGAGAAGGAGACACACTTCTAGTGATTATTTCCTGCAAGTTGACTGCTTTAGAAGAAGAAAAACAAATTTGGGTGCTAAAGGGTCACAAAGAAGCAATAGGATGGATATTAATTGACATCAAAGGACTCAGTCCAGCCACATGCATGCACAGAATCATATTGGAAGAAAGTGCTAAACGTTCAAGAGAGGTTCAATGAAGACTAAACCCACCAATGATGGAGGTAGTAAAAAAAGAAGTTTTAAAACTTCTTGATGTAGGCATAATTTATCCAATTTCATATAGTAAGTGGTAAGTCCTGTACAAGTGGTTCCTAGAAAAACAAGAATAATAGTTGTTGAAAATTCAAATGGTAAGTTGATGTCCACCCGTATTCAAAATGGGTGGCAAATTTGTACAAATTTTTTTTAAAAAAAATGCATTAATTCGAAAAGACCATTTTCCACTACCTTTTATTAATCATATGCTAGAAAGATTGTCAGGAAAATCTCACTATTGTTCCCTTGATGGTTTTTCAAGTTTTTTTCAAATTTCAGTAGCACCTAAAGACCAAGAGAAGACCACTTTAACTTGTCCATTTGATATGTTTACATATCAACGAATGCCCTTCAGTCTTTGTAATGCTCCTACTATGGTTAGTATATTTTCTAACTTTGTAGAAAACATCATAGAAGTGTTTATGGATATTTTACAATTTATGGTAACTCTTTTGATGCATGTCTAGCTAACCTTACTAAAGTACTTAAAAGGTGCATTGGGACAAATCTTATTTTAAATTATGAGAAATGTCAATTTGTGTAGATTAGGACATAATTTTTGGACATGCGGTGTCTTCTAAAGGAATTCAAGTAGATAAAGCAAAGGTAGAAGTTATTAAGTGTTTTTCTTACCTTGCAAGTGTTTGGAAAATTCGCTCTTTCCTTGGTCGATCATGCAGGTCTCTACTGATGCTTTATTAGGAATTTTTCAAATATATCCCATCCTCTATGCAAACTACTTCAAAAGGATGTAAATTTTAATTTTGATGAAACTTGTAAAGTTGCTTGTGATACACTCAAGGAATCACTGACATCATCACCGATTGTTGAACCACCAAATTGGAGTTTACCTTTTGAAATCGTGTGTGATGCAAGCAATTATGTTGCTGGTGCTATACATAGCCAGACAGATGGGAGAGCTTCCCATGTCATTTATCATGCCTCAAGAACCCTTGACAATACTCAATGCAATTATTTGATGGCAGAAAAAGAACTTTTAGCTATAGTTTTTGCTTTAGAAAAATTCCGTTTGTATTTGCTTGGCATAAAGTAATTGTCTATTCAGATTATGCAGCATTAAAGAAATTGCTCACCAAGAAGGAGGCGAAGCCAAGACTCATACGGTGGATTCTTCTACTCCAAAAATTTGATTTGGAAATTCAAGATAGGAAAGGTGCTAAGAATTTGGTTGCAAATCACCTCAGTTGATTGGTCACAAGTGAGAAACCCATGTCTTTGCAAGATAATTTTCCAGATGAGCATCTATTTGCTATTTATAAGCTAACTCCATGGTAGGCTGATATAGTTGAATATTTAGTTACTAAGATGCTACCTAATGATTTATCTAGAACTCAAAAAGTTAAAATAAAAAAGTGATGCTAAATATTATATATGGGATGAACCATACTTGTGAAAATATTATTCTAACCAAGTTATTCGCGAGTGTGTTTCTGAAGAGGAGATTTCTTCTATTCTCTCTTTTTGTTACTCGTGTGCTTGTGGAGGACATTTTGGGCCTAAGAGAACTGCACGTAAAGTTTTAGCATTTTGGTTGAATTTGTTTTCTGATTCTTACCTGTTTTGTAAAGCTTGTGAATATTGCCAAAAAAAACAGGTAATTTACACCATAGAGATCAAATTCAACCATAGGGTATTAATTTTATGGGCCCACTTCCCTCATCTTTTGGCAATATTTATATTCTTCTTGCTATGGACTACGTTTCAAAGTGGGTAGAAGCTAAGGCTAATCGAACTGACAACTCTAAAGTTGTGGTAGATTTTCTCAAATCTAACATTTTTATCAAGTTCAGTATGCCAAGTAGGGGTGAGCAAACGGTGCAAGTGCGGTAATTCGGGTATATGAATTTGGTAAATTCGGTTATTGGACTTATAGAAATTTAAACCGCTTTCAAATTCGAATTGGAGATACCTGAATTCATTTCACTTTCGAATTGGAATTCGGAAATGGTAATGAATTCGGGTTAACCGAATTCGGGTTAAAAAAATTCTGTTGAATCCTTTAATTGCAATTTTCAGCCTAATTAAACCCTGTTATCAAGTTTAATAGCTGCGCTGCTACTGTAATCAATATAATTACAAACTTACAGGCTGCTTAGTTGTTTTGTTTATACTTCAAGCCTTAAGATTAGTGAGTAGAGAATATGAATTTTCATGTTAAATATGTAATGTAATTTTAAAGCACACTAATACTTACAAGTTACAAGTTACGCATTCAATTATTCAAACATGACTGATGTACCAAACTACCAATATTGAAATTCTAATTACTAATTATGTTTATTTTTTAATATTTAGTATTATACCTATACTTATTAATTATTATCTAATTCTAGTCATGTATAAAATGATAAGCATTATAGTTATATTATGTATTGTTGTATATTTGTATTATTATAATCATATAACAATTAACAAATACTAAAATAGTATATTGTACACCATTATATATTATTATTATCATAAGTACATTATAATACCATATTCTAACTATTATTAATAGCATTTACCTATATAATACAATAATATATTAGTAGTATATACTAATACTAAATAGCATTTACCTATATATTATATAATTTTATAAACTAATTTGGTATTCAAATGCGGTAATACGATACCCTATTTCACTTTACCAAATTTGAATTTGAAATCAGTTATTACCAAATTCATAATCTCATTACCTATTTCATATCATATTAGAATTCGATGAATTTGATAAATAACCGCTTTTGTATCAAATTACCAAATACCCGATTTCAAATTACCAAATTGAATTTGAATTCTGGTATGAATTCGATACGTGCTGAATTTGCTCACCCCTAATGCCAAGAAAAATTATTAGTGATCATGGAAAGCACTTTTGCAATCGTGGAATGGAGGCGTTGATGAAGAAATATGGGATCAATCATCATGTTTCTACTTCATATCAACCACAAACCAGTGGGCAAGTTAAGATCTCTAATATAGAAATCAAGTCTAAACTTGAAAAGACAGTGAATCTGTCATGCCCCTAGCCCGCACGTGCCCGTCACATGACATCTGCCGTACTCCCAAGTCCCACTCAAGAATACAAGGCTACATTAACTAATTTAACTTTGACAGTACTAAATAATTTAACTAAATAAAGTGCGGTACAAATTACATATAAGAGAAAGTCTACGAATATTCAAAACATTCGTACATTTATTCTCCAATTGAAACAGCGAGACAAAAATAAATAAGACTAACAACTAGAAGTAGCTAGCTTGCCAACTTCTATTCATCTAAAACTAATAAAAGTCATCCTTAGGGTCTTCTACGTAAACCAATTCATATTCTTTAGAATCTGCAAGAAAAAAAAGGGTAAGAAGTGGGTTGAGCGACACATCGCTCAGTAGGTAATATTTACCGCTCTGTTGGACCATGCACTCTTAATTTTATAGATACATAAATGTATAGGTACAACTCAAATCGTTTGCATATCATTCACATCCATAATTTTGAAAGTGACATCATTTATAAAGCAATCAGTAGTAAAGAATGACAATCAATTTAAAAGCATCTTATTGATAATTGTACATGAGAAATCGTAAAGTCATAAATCATTTCGTCTCTAGTCACAAATCAATTCATATCAGTTCATGATTCTCATCTTAGATCAGTTCGTAAATCATTCCTTATCAGCTCATAACAAGTACATGTAATGACCGGCTACTGAGTACTCAGCCTAGAGATTAAACCCCTTCTAGGTGGGCGACTAATAGATTTCGCGACTATCGATTGATCTCATTTCATTTTTGGGTCAATCGGCCGGATTTTATACCAGGCTACCATGACCTTGTCAATCGACCGGACTTTATACTAGATTACCATGGCTTTGTCAATCGGCCGAACTCTATACCAGACTACCATGACCTTGCCAATCGGCCAGACTTTATACCAGGCTACCATAGCGATTAGATAGGACTATAGCCCCTACTGTCTATTCCATGACTGCTCTGAGCTTTACTTGTCAAAATTCATTTCTTATATCATATACATAAATCTTTGTTTTTATAAAAGATTCAGCTCATTTTGTATATAAGAACATATCAAAACATTTCAAATAAGTCACATGGTCCATTTTTGTATAGTAAAATATAGCTTTCATAAATATCCAAGTAAAGCATTTAATCAAACACCTTTCGGGTCAACACAACAAAATAGTATTGAAACAAGAATTTCATTTTGCACATTTGAAATTTCAGAAGAGTAAGTACCACCTACCATTGTTTAGCTGCTCGAGTGGAACTACCTTAGGTCCTTGTACCGTACCTATCAAATGCATGAATTCCCTAATTAGTTGTTACTTCTTATAGATGCATAAATATACAGACTCTGAGTAAGTCGAAGATTCGTGTCTATCCCATTATATGAACCCTAATAACATCTTCCTTAAATTGATGATTTCTATTTTTGGAAAGTTTCTATTTTTGGAAAGTTTTTATTTTTAGAAAGTTTCTTAATTTGGAAAGTGTTCATTTGTAAGGTTTCCTAATTCAGAAAGTTTCTTAATTGAAAAGGTTCTCCTTTTAGTAAAGTTTTCTAATTTCAAAGAACATAATTATTTATTATTATTATTACTATTAATGTTATCGTCAACCTTATTATTTACTATTATTATTGTTATCCTTATTGTACTATTACTAGCATTATTATTATTGTTATCATTATTATTATTATTATTGTGATTTTAAACATTTCGGTTAACAATTTAGCACTTATCTTACCTTGTCTAATTGACTTAATACAGCTAGATTAAGATGTTTTAGGTTTCCATTAAAATATCTTATACGTAATTAACTAAGTATAACTTTACATGACTAACCCTTCCATTCTAACAATTGCCTTAAATTGGGTCTTGCATTTTAATATTCACGATATACTATAAAAATGGACTAGTTATATTTAAAATTTATTTATTAAACATTTACTAAATTTTTATACTATAGTTTGGTCCAAGTTTAAACTGCCTTCCTTTCTACTTATTTATTTTTTTTATTGTTATTATTATTATTTTTTATTTCGGGTGGGGCCCATGGTTGGCCAAAACCTTTGTCTGACCATGGTCACCAGACTCTCTGACGACCCAAATTCTTCAATTGGTTGGCCGAAAAGGCCAACCATAATTTGCTCCACTTGCTGGCGACATCCTCTCATTCTTTTTTTTTTTTCTAGTCTTTCGGCCAACCCTTGAAATTCTTTTCTCTACCGCCAGATATGGCGGCCCGCACTTGTGTGCAACGTTGCTTCTGCAATGTCCAGCCAAGACAGAGCGGCGGCAGCCGCCGCCGCTCTTTCCTTTCCCCTTTTTTTTAAAAAAAAAACAGATTCAAACACCCTATAATCTCAAGATTAAAATCAATCCCCTCTATTTCTATTAACCCAGATACGAATCTTATCAAAACATATATATGTACACCTACATAGTAACAATACATGTCCATAAAATTCCTAGAACAATTAATACATCTACTAAAACTTAAAAGAGAGGTTTTTTTGCGTAAACTCGAGACTTACAGGTTTAGGTGCCTAGTTGTCGGATTGATTGACGATGTTGCCTGCTTCTCCTTCTCTCCTCTCTGACGGCTCTTACTCTAGGGAGGCAGACGAAAGAAAGGTAAGGTTGGGCTTATTTTTCTGTCTAGGGTTTCAATAAAACCCTAAACCTAGCACTACTTATATTAGTACCCCTTATCCCATCTTACAGTTATTTTATTTTTTTCCTTTTTACTTAGTAACCTTATCTTTTTAATTATTGAGAGAGAAATAAACTAAAATAAAAATAAGGTAATAAAATAGGTGCCAATGGTCATGGGTTTCACAGAATCCGAATAGAAAAGATTGGAATTTGTACCTCGAGGATGCACTTTGGACCTATCAAATAGCTTACAAAACCCCCACAGGTGTGTCCCATTTTCATTTAATATTTGCTAAACCTTGTCACCTTCCTATTGAGATGGAACATAGGGCATGTTAGGCGGTTAAACAGTGCAACATGTGGTTAGATGAGGTAGAACAACAAAGGAAGTTGTAGTTACAAGAATTGGACGAAATTTGAAATGATGCCTATGAGAACTCACGAATTTATGAGAAGACAAAGGCTTTTCATGATGAAATGATTTCTAGGAAGAATTTTTGCGTTGGTCAAAAAGTTCTACCTCTTCATTCTAGACTTAAACTATTTCCTGATAAATTGCGTTCACATAAGATTCGATCTTTTATTGCCACTAATGTTTTTCCTCATGGTACAGTAGAAATTCAAAGTCTAAAAACCAACAAGGTCTTCAAGGTCAATAGTCATCGCCTCAAACTTTTATATGCAGGATTTCAAGCATATAATGTTGAGGAGATGGCTCTTGAAGAGCCTATCTATTTCAATTGAAATATAGCTTTGTCTAGCAAAAAACATTAAAGAAAGGCGCTACTTGGAAGGCAATTTAAGAGATTTAATTTTTAGTCATTTTGTGTTTTTATTTCATAATTGTGTGTGAAGTTAAGTTTATTTCATTGTCATTTAATAGAAGACTTTTTGTTGCAAGCTGTGGGTGCGCTTTGTGAAGTTTTCATTTTTGACTGGGTGCAATTCTTGGGTAAAAGACTATTTGTTATAAGACATGGCCACGCTCTATATCAAGAGCGAATTGATTTTATTTTTTTTTTAAATTGGATGGACAGAAAACTTGTCTTTATGAAGCGTGACCACGTCTTATAATATAAGTCCTGACCCAAAAAAAAGAATCCAATCTAGATTTGGACTTCTATGCCCGTAACTAATATAAGTTAGTTTAGGACTTTATCTTATTGATACTTTTATTTCTACATTTTTCATTTTCATTTACTCTTTATCAATAAAAAAACCCTAAAACATTATTTGCTTCTCCTTTGTTTCTTTTCTTACGTTCCACAGCCATTCTTCAATATAAGTTGGATTGCTCCCAAGAATCTTCAATATTGCTGTCCTTTGGCACTGATTGAATAACAACCACATCTTAAAGTCTCTCTCTCAATCAATTTGTGGTTGCCGTGTTCAACCCTAGTCAATGTCATCAATCGTCATCCATGATTACATCCAACGAAACTTCATCGCCGATGCCGAAAGCCATGATAACACGTCATCCTTGCCAATCATTTTTCTGGAATTAACGAATGATGTTACATCTCTAGAACACATGAACAGTACATGTGATTATGGACAGCAATATGCTAGTGATTATATTGACATTTGGCGAGAGTTGTTTGTTGAAAACTTTATCTATAATCCTAACAAGTCCAAGAGTTCCTACTTGAAAGATCTTGTTTTGAGATATATTCAAAAGTTTTTGGCTTTTAATTTTTTTTGGACAGAAGGATACGTCTAGCACTATTACTAAAGCTGAGCTTTATATTTTCTAGTGTATGGTGAATAATGTCAAGTGAAATTTTTATATTTTATAAGGTCGTCTCTGCAGCGATTAGAAGCAAAATTTGTTTCTTTCCAAGTGAAAATTAATCTGGGGGAGTTTGGACAATTGAAAATAAAAATAAACAATCACTGCAAATTAAAAATAATTAAACTAAAGCAAATTAAACTTAATTCAAGGATAAATGAGCTCTAGCCAAGAAATTACTTCGAAAGTGGTTCAAACAGCTGATCATCAATGCAAGAATTATTTCAATTATTCGCAAATAAACAGGTTATAGTTATCATACAAGCGATAAACAACCAACTTTTCTTTAGTGTCTTGATAGTTAAGGTACGTCCATTAACTACTTCCCTAACCAAGAGTAACCCTAAGTACACCCATAGGATTTAATTTCTTAATTGCATTAAAAACTAGAAAAGCCCTGTCTAATTAACAAACACACTACCAGGGTTTATTTAAATTAGATCGTATGTCTCCCTAACTTGACCCCAATGACATTAGTTGTCACTAATTTAAGACAATTAAACAATTATGGATTTAACTGTCGTAACTGACAATAGTTTGTTAGATTGAATTAAATATCAGGCACATTTGATATTCAAACAACTAACGACCATGAGAAATTAAACCAAAAGACATACAAATACTAACGAATAAAAGAAATTTATAAAAATGATTAGATCTCATAGATGTTGTTCCTCAGCTAGAAAAGGGTAATTAGTTACTCTCCATCGAGAGTAACCCTGGCAATTCCGTTGAAGAGAGTCGCATAAGCCTTTTGAAAAAAGAAGAAAGCTAAAGAAAATAAAGGATGAAAAGAAAAGCCAAACGGCTTCTGTTTGATGTGACACTAGTCACGATGGCTCACCAATTGCTTCTTGCTTCCCGAAGTATTAATCATGTGGGATGCCGGCTTCCCTTATTCTCCCTTTTAGTTTCCTACTTTATATCAACTACTAATAATAAAGACGTGTTTCCTGATTAGAAAAGATACTACAAAAGATAATGTTCTATGTTTCCTAATCAATACTATAACTAATAAAGAAAATCAATGTCTTCCAAATCTTCACCCAAAAGCTATCCGGAGTTCAACTCGAACTTGGAAATCCTTGCGCATAGAAAATTCTCGAGTCTACTGGAGTTGAAAGAAGATTCCAACCGTGCTACCACCAAATTAATTCATAACATGCTAGAAAATTGCCCATTTTTATCACTTTTTGCTCATTTTCTTACAATTGGCACCATTAACCAAGTATAAATAGAATCTACCAATTAATACAATATTTGGCTAAAATCAAGAGAAAAATAATCATGAATTGAATGGCAATTTTGCACCCTATCAATTTCCTCTCACACCCAAACTATGCTTGTCCTCAAGCATGAGAACAGCCAATTGAGCAATTGAACTCAAACAATGGCTATTGCCCAAATCATCCATTGCCAAGACATAATTAAAACACATGTCAAGTATTAGTGGTTAAGTTCCAAAAAATATCTCTCCAGTTAGCTTTTAAAATCAAAGACTCTTCCAATTCTTGACAAACTAATCTAAGGACATAAAATATTCGACCAACATTTGTCATCAAATTGTTCAACTATTAAGCAAAATCTCAACATTAGAACTTATGGATCAGCAGGGTAATCATTAACACACCTCCATAGTTTTTACTATTAGCACATCTTTTTTTTTGACATTTTTTTCTAAAATATTCCCACACTTGAGTTTTTTTTTTTTTACTTCAGGGGAAAAAGCTTCGTCCTTAGTTATTCAAGACTTTTGACGTGAATTTTGACTTCTGTCAAATGAAAGAGTTCACTTAACTCTCATCGTTTAAGATCCACATACTCATAGCTATTGCCACTATTTGGCGCGAAAGTCAACACTTGTGGTGAAGACCTCCAGTTACTAGCCAACGATAACTAGCAGAGTGTAGCTAAATATTATTCACAAATAAGCAACAAAATAAAATAAAAGATCACATCAACCCACCTCACTTTCCAAACATGAAAAATTAAATTTAATAGTTGAACCAATTTACATGAACAATGTCAGAAAAATATTTACAATACTTAGAAGAGTTAACCAAAAATTGTAAAAGTCACAAAATTTCAAATATTCACCAAGGAAATAGCCTTAGACCTAACTATGTCATACTTGATCCATTATCATATAAAACCTTAGTAATGATAAAATTTGAGACATCTAACCATCGCTTATGAAGAATAACCACAAAAATACACAAGGAGTGGCAAAAATTGGGTAAAATTTGAACAAAATTCGAACAAAAAATTCCAACAAAAATGCCTACACTTGCACTTTTCCATATACTACCAATACAGTAACCCATCCCCCACCTAAATTTTACATTGTCCCCAATATAAGAAAGAAAGAATAAAGGAAAAGTAAGGCCATAACGAAACTTCCCTAATCATTAAGGTGGGCATGAACAGCTACGGGGGAGAGGCAAAAGGACGTGTGAAACAACATGATGGACAAATGGTGGCCAATCTGCCATCCTTTTGATGAACTTGTGCAATAATGAATTAAGAGACCCGTAGCTTGTGAGGGGCAGTACAACGAAGGAAGATGATGGACGAAGTGGCAAGTTGGTCATGGCAAGCAGCTGACGGCAAATGGTGATGGTCATGGGGTTTGGCTGGAGAAGAAGGATGGAAGAAAGAAAGAAAGAAGAAAGAAAAAGAAGAGAGAAATAAAGAAAGGAAAAGAAAAGGAAAAAGGAAAAGAAAAGGAAAAAGAAAGAGAAAAGGAAAAGAAAAGAAAGAAAAAAATCTTTTTGTCTTTTTTTTTTTTTTGCTTCCCCCTCGTTGGAACATGACACAAGCACGTCTTGTTGGTCTGAAGTCTTCTGATGGTGAGGTTGGGCAATTTCTCATTAGCATGTGCCTACAAAGCATGGGCACGTCTTGTCGCCTAGTTGTCTGCCAGAGTTACTGAAATTGAAACTTGAGCTCTCCAGTCAGTTAGGCGTGGGCGCGTCATGTTGAGCAGTAGTCTTCTGATGGTAGAGTTGGGTATTTGACTATTACAATGTGCCCTTAAGACGTAGGCATGTCTTATCGAGAGGAAGTCTGCTAACCATTGGAACATAAAATAAAATGAAAATTAAACACACTAAATATGAAACCTAAGATAAACATTGTTGAGATATGCCAACTTTTCCTACCGATTTTGCTAGATTATGTTTGATATCAAAATAATTTAGTTATTAGCAAATAAGGATATTTTTTAACCAAAGATCATGTTGGTTTGTTAACAAATATATTAGCTAAGATTAGCTAGTAGAAGAAGATTATATTTTGTTGAGATTTTTAGGATAATTGTTAGTGGGATATTTTGTTAGTTTGTTTCATGTAATCACTATAAATAGTGAGTTGATGAATGTAGAACATAAGCTCATTTTCCACCTTCAATACAAGTCTCTTATAAGCTTTTTTTGCAACACTAAGGTATTGTTTCTTAGTTTATGACCCAAAAAACCAACAAAGTGGTATCAGAGCCTAAATCTTAAGGGCCTGTTTCTTTGAGAGTTAGTGAACCTGGTGAGAATTCCTTTTTCACACTTAAGCCTTCAACATCAAAATGCTAGATAACAACTTCTTGTCCAATCCTTCAAATTTCACTGGTGAAAACTACCAAATCTGGGCGGTCAAAATGAAGTCCTATTTGATGGCTAATGATCTTTGGGATATGGTAGAAACAGATCATGTTCCTGAATTGTCGGAAGATCCAACTATTGCAGAGATGAGAGCCCATAGGGATGCAGTCAAAATGAGATCAAAAGCCATGACATGCATTCATTCAGCAGTTTCTGATGCAGTATTCACAAAAATTATGACTTGTGAAACTGCAAAGGAAGCTTGGGATGCTCTCAAAGTGACTTTTCAAGGCAATGACCGAACAAAACAGATGCAAGTTTTGAACCTTAGGAGAGAATTTGAACTCCTTAAGATGAAAGACACAGAAAACATTAAAGAGTATTCTGATAGACTCTTAAATATTGTGAACACAATCAAGTTGATTGGAGAACAACTTCCGGATAGCAGAGTTGTGGAGAAAGTCTTGGTAAATTTACCAGAAAGGTTTGAAGCCAAGATTTCCTCCCTTGAAGATTTAAGGGATCTATCTCAGATGACCTTGCCAGAATTGATCAATGCTTTAGAGGCACAAGAACAAAAACGAGTCATAAGAACTGAAGAAGTCATTGAAGGTGCTTTTCAAGCAACAAATAAGGATCAAATTCGACAAGGTAGGAGAAATGATCAAGGAAAAAATAGCAAAGATGAGAAGAAAAATGGCAGAAATCCTCTGTGTCCACACTGTAAGAAAACCTCACATCCTTCAATATATTGTTGGTTTAGACCTGACGTTCAATATAGGTTTTGTAAGCAAATGGGACATATGGAGAGAGTTTGCAAAAAAAAAAAAAAAAAAAAAAAAAAAGAGAACATCATGCTCAGATGGTTGATGAACAAGATGAGGAGCAACTTTTCGTGGCCACTTGTTTTGCAAGCAATAATTCCAGTACTGAAACTTGGCTAATCGACAGTGGTTGCACTCATCACATGGCTTATGATGAATCTATATTTAGGAAACTTGATAAATTGCAAATCTTCAAAGTCAGAATTGGAAATGGAGATTATATTAAGGTGAAAGGCAAAGGTAGTGTTGCTATTGATTATGGCTTAGGTACCAAAATTATTTCCGATGTTTTATATGTACCTGAAATTAATCAAAATCTATTAAGTGTTGGATAGTTATTGGAGAAGAATTATTCTGTTATCTTCAAAAACAGGACTTGTGTTATACATGATTCAGTTGGGAATAAACTTTTCTCAGTGAAAATGAGAGGCAAAAATTTTGCTTTGAATTTTTTAGAAATTGACAATTCTAAGGTGCAGTATTATGAACCAAAAAATTCAGATGATGCTAAAATTCAGGAGGAGATCATTGATGAGTCAATTGAAGGAGGCTAAATTGTGAAAATTCATGAAAAGCTACCCAAGGATGATGGTGATGACAAAGCTGATGAAAGGCCATACAAAAATTTGAAAGATTGTTTTATGTCTCTCGTAGCAATCTTTTTTTGTATTGCGAATTTCTTCTTCAGGTTCATCTATTGCGTATGGAAGTTCCACTTTCAAGTTGCAAAGGAGTCATTTGAACACATCAGAAAATTTGGTATTGGTTTTGAAGTTTGTCTCAAGAAACATTGCCAGACTGAAGACCAGATTGCAGACATTTTTATGAAAGCCTTGTCCAAAACAAGGTTCAGAGATTTGAGAAGAAAATTAAAAATCTGCAGCAAAAGTAGCAAGGAGGAGTGTTGAGATATGCCAACTTTTCCTACCGATTTTGCTAGATTATGTTTGATATCAAAATAATTTAGTTATTAGAAAACAAGGATATTTGTTAACCAAAGATCATGTTGGTTTGTTAACAAATATATTAGCTAAGATTTGCTAGTAGAAGAAGATTATATTTTGTTGAGATTTTTAGGATAATTGTTAGTGGGATATTTTGTTAGTTTGTTTCATGTAATCACTATAAATAGTGAGTTGATGAATGTAGAACATAAGCTCATTTTCCACCTTCAATACAAGTCTATTATAAGTTTTTTTTGCAACACTAAGGTGTTGTTTCTTAGTTTATGCCCCAAAAAACCAACAAACATAATGAAACACATAATAAAATGAACAAATAACAGAAAATGAATTGGGTTGCCTTTCAATAAGTGTCAATTTTTAACTTCTTTGACTAGACGTGAAGCATCAGTTCTCAATGTGGATGTAATTCAAATTTTCTTGCAATCGGTGACATTCCTCCAGGATTCATATAGCCATTGAGTACAACCATCTTCTTAATTTTCAACTCATTTTCACCTCATAAATTGCTTTCATCCTATGATACTTGTTCGTAACAATTTTGAATTTACCCCTACAATCAAATTCAGAAAATTTTTGCACAGAGGGATTAGTAGCATGAATGGCAAGCACAAAATGAGAGTTAACAGGATTTTTTATTTCATAAAAAATGTTAAAATGAGCTACTTCTCCATCAAATTCCATCGTCAAAGTACTCTCATTAACATCAATTTTTATACGAGATGTACTCAGAAAGGATCTCCCTAGTATAACCGGTGATGAATTAAGAGAGCGTTTGTCATTCATGTCAAGAATATAAAACTCCCTAGGAAACACTAATTCATTAACTTGGACCAGAATATCTTCAACTAACCCAACAGGATATGCATTTGTACGATCAGCTAATTGAATTATGATATCAGTTTCCTCTTGGGGATCACATTAATGGAACCTCCTAAATCTATCATGGCTTTTTTAATTTTAGTGTTTCCTATTCGACAGGAGATAGAAAACATACCTGATCTCCACACTTGGGTGGAAGATTCTTTTGTACTGCTGATACATTTTCCTCCATCACAATTCTTTCATCACCTCTCAATTTCTTCTTGTAGACGCACAATCTCTTCAAAAATTAGCATACTTTGGTACTTGCTTGATTGTGTCCAACAAAGGGACATTGATTGCCACCTTTTGAAACACTTCCAAAATCTCCCTCTCTTCATCTTGTTTCTTGAATTTCTCTAACTTGATAGGAAAGGAAGTCGGATTTGATTTAACTTTAATTACAAGATTGGAAGTTACCTCAGGAGTTGTTTTAATGAATCCCTCTTCCTCCTTCTCCTTTTCAATTTGATCTTCACTTTTGTCCTCCAGAACTATAGGTTTTGGCCCTTCAATTTTCTTTTCACTTATGAGGGTTATGGCACTCACGTTCTTTAGATTCACCTTAGGTTGAGAAGGTAGTTTTCCTAGTCCTTGAAACTTCAGGCTGTTCATCACAGAGGCAATTTGACTTACTAGTTTTTTAGATCTTGTATACTTGCATCTATCCTCTACTGATACTGCAAGATGTTTTGCTGAAGTTGCGCTATGTTAGCAACCAATGCCTTGACCATTTCCTCAAGAGATGTGTCTGTATTAGATGAAGAGGGTTGGGGTCTTGATGGGTGTTGTGGTTGTGTCTGTTAGGGATAGAATTTTGCTTATTTTCCCCATAGTTAAAATTTGGGTGGTGTCTCCAACCTGGATTATACGTGTTGGAGTAAGAATCGTATTGTCTATGGGGCACGGGCGTGTGTCCAACCATATTTACTTGTTCCATGCTATCATCTTGTAGCATTGGACACCCATCGGTAGGGTGGCTAACATCTTTGCAAATTTCATATTTCTTAACTTGTTGCACATTTTTCATTGCCATTTGACGAACCATAGAAGTTAACTCTGCCAACTGCTCTTGCATTGATAAAATGCCCACATTATTTACATGACGAGTTGAAGTATCCTCTCTTGTACCGAAATGTTGGGAGTTTTCAGCCATGCTCTCAATTAATTCCCAAACTTCCTAATGAATTTTGTTCACTAAAACACCTCCACTTGCAGTGTCAATGATACTCCTATCTCTGTAGAGCAGGCTTTCATAGAAGTATTGGATGAGGAGTTGTTCACTAATTTGATGTTGGGGGACAACTGGTGCACAATCTCTTGAACCTTTCCCAATATTCGTAGAGAGATTCCTCGGGACTTTACTTAATTCCACAAATCTCTTTTCGTAAACTTGCAGCCCGAGATGCAAGGAAGTATTTTTTCAAGAACTTTCTTTTCATGTCTGTCCGCATTGAGATACTCCCTGCTGGCAAGTAATATAGCAAATCCTTGGCACCTCCCTTTAATAAAAAAGGGAATGCCCGCATTTTGATTTGTTCCTAGTGACACCTGGTGGCTTCATACTTGTGCATGCCACTGTGAATTCATGCAGGTGCTTGTGGGGTTATTCACCTGGCAAGCCACGAAAATTGGGGAAGAGATGTATTAGTCTTGATTTCAATTCAAACGTTACATTTTCAGCAAAATCAGGAAAAGTAATGCACAAAAGCTGCTGGTTTAAATCCGAGACAGCCAACTTCCTCAAAGTTCGATTGTTATTTGTCATGATAACTTCCTTGTGCTCAGAATCACTTGAGTAGTCACTTGCAGATTCCAATAAATCCACGGCCAAATTAAGCCTTGGAGATGCAGTAAATGACTGCTCTCCTTTACATATTCAGGTTTCTTTTCGTAGCCTATGTGCTGTCTTTTCAAGCTCGGGATCAAAGATTAAATCACCTGTACGGGAACAACGAGTCATAAACTAGCAAAAATACCAGAAAATAAAATAAGAAAAGAAACAAATATTCTAATTCCAATTCCCCGGCAACGGCACCAAAAATTGATAGGTGTTGGGCCTGTACAATAATAAATTCCTACTCTCAAAGATGTAAACGAATTCAATGATAAGTAGGGTTGTTTCCGCAGGGATTAGGAGAAAAATTTGTTTCTTTCCAAGTGAAAATTAATCTAAGGAAATTTGGATAATTGAAAATAAAAATAAACAATCAATGCAAATTAAAAATAATTAAGCTAAAGCAAATTAAACTTAATTCAAGGATTAACGAGCTCTAGCCAAGGAAATTACTTCGGGAGTGGTTCAAACAACTAATCATTGATGCAAGAATTATTTCAATTTTTCACAAATAAACATGTTATAGTTGTCATACAAACGATAAATAACCAACTTTTTCTTAGTGTCTCGATAATTAAGGCACGCTCAGTAACTACTTCCCTAACCAAGAGATAACCCTAGGTATGCTCATAGGATTTAATTTGTTGATTGCATTAAAAATCAGAAAAGCCCTATTCTAATTAACAAACACACTAGCAGGGTTTATTTAAATTAGATCGTATGTCTCCCTAACATGGCTCCAATCATATTAGTTGTCAATAATTTAATATAATTAAATAATTACGGATTTAACTGCCCTAACTGATAATAGTTTGTTAGATTGAATTAAATATCAGAAGTCTTTGATATTCAAACAACTAACAACCATGAGAAATTAAACCAGAAGACATACAAATACTAATAAATAAAAGAAATTTATAAAACGATTAGATCTCACAGATATTGTTCCTTGGCTAGAAAAAGGGAATTAGTTACTCTCCATCGAGAGTAACCCCAGCAATTCCATTGAAAAGAGTCGCATAAGCCTTTTGAAAAATGAAGAAAACTAAAGAAAATAGAGGATGAAGAGAAAAGCCAAGCGGCTATTGTTTGACGCGAGACTAGTCACGATGGCTCACCAATTGTTTCTTGCTTACCGAAGTATTAATCATGCGGGATGCTAGCTTCCCTTATTCTCCCTTTTAGTTTCCTACTTTGTATCAACTACCAATAATGAAGACGTATTTCCTAATTAGAAAAGATACTACAAAAGATAATGTTTTACATTTCCCAATCCAATACTATAACTAATAAAGAAAATCAATGTCTTTCAAATCTTCACCCAAAAGCTGTCCGGACTTCGACTCGAACTTGAAAGTCCCCGTGCACAGAAAATTCTCGAGTTTACTAGACTTGAAAGATTCTAACCGTGCCACCACCAAATTAATTCTTAACATGCTAGAAAATCGCCCATGTTATCACTTTTTGCTCATTTCCTACAATTGGCGCCATTAACCAAGTATAAGTAGAATCCACCAATTAATACAATATTTGGCTAAAATCAAGGAAAAATAATCATGAATTGAATAGCAATTTTACACCCTATCATAAGCCATATAGCTCAGCAGATATGTGACTCATTCGGGATAGGCTATGATGGTTAATGTTGCTTGTCCAATGGATCCATTAGATTTGGCTTGTTTAGAGCGAATGAGAGTTATTCATCGTGTTAATGACCAATACTAGTTTGTACCTCCTGAGGAGATACAGCTTTGGTCTCGGCTTGGGTCACTCTACCTTCTTCTGTTACCATGGTTCAAAGTCGTGGTCGCGGTCATGGTCGCGGTCCGGAACGTTCCACATCGGTCTCGGCATACCGGTCGCGATCTCGGTGAGACGCAAATTTTAAAGTATTTAATATTTTCAAAATTATTAATAATATAAAAATAGTATGCTAAACAAAAATAATAAAAAATAGCAAAAGAATTGGCCGAGTCAATCCGTCACGGTGTAACTCGGCCGATTTCTCGTCTTGACTCGGGATAACTCGGAGTGACTCGTGTGACTCGGCCGAGTCAATCCGTTGCGGTGACGTCTCGGCCGATTTCTCGGCGAGTCAAGTATCTCGGTATCGTTTCGTCACGATATCGTATCGGTAGGGACCGAGACGGTGACGACTCGGCCGAGTCGTCTCGGTCTCGGCCGAGACTTCGAACCATGTCTGTTACCTTAAATGCTACTCCATCTATAGATAAGACAGGTCCTTCTACATCCGTGCCACCCTCACCATCTAATTGAGATACTCAGTTCCAGAGTTTGCGTGGGCAGATTTCGTAGCCAGATAGTCGAATTGCCAATATTGAGTTTCATAGTTCTAGGATGACATAGAACTTGGCGGCCTAATTTGCTTCTGTTGGCTTCACAAGGCCTTTTACCTCGCATCCTTAATCTTCATGTTCAGGAAAGTCCTCTTTACTTCTCTTTTACTCCTTATTTTTTACATTGGGGATAATATAATGTTCAGGTGTGGGAGAGGGGCATATTTATACTGACAATTTTTGTGGCAATTTTTAAAAATTTTAATTTCTAGTTTAGAATTTTTCATTTTTTTTTAGGTTTTCTTTGATGTATGAAAATGCGGTCAAAATGCAAATGATTAGTGCAATATTACTAGTATGAGAATTCTATTTTCTTGTAATTGATTTGAATGATGAATGTGCTAGATTTGATATAATTTTAACAAATTTGTGAGCTTTTGGGATTTATGGGCTTTATGTGGAGTGAGAGCTGTAGGAAAGGAGTTTCAAATCGATGAATTGGTTAACTGATGAACTTTACTATCATCTAACGGTTGGAATAGGAGATTAGTTTGTTAATTGTAATTCAATGGGCCAACATGAGACAACACATAAACGATCCACATTGGCAAATAGCAAATACAATAATTTAAAATCTCCGGGGCCTTTTAGGATAACAAAAGCAGGAAACCCATTTATTCCCAGTCTTGAAAGAGCATTTCCAGAAAAGGTTGAATGTGATGTTTCCAGCCGCTTTAACTATAATCTCAACTTTAACTGTGATGTTTCGAGCCCATCATATCTAATGAAGCTGAAGCAATGGAAAAGAGAAGCAAAATTCCTTATTCCAAGTATTAAGCATGTGCCAAGTGTCGACCCATGGGCAAGTCACTTATTAAGACGAGGAGTTACTACAGTAATTCACTCTATCTTTTTATTATACTTGAAGAATTTTTTGTGATGTGATATATATAAAATAAAAAATTAATTAAAAATATAAAAAAAAAAGGTTGCAAAACATATGCATGAGGCAAACAAAATAATATCTGTGAACATATTTGTATTCTAACTCTAACTCAGTGGCCACCACCTCTCCTGGTGGGATGGGAGGTCAGGGGTTCAACCCTTGTCTCCCACCAAATTGCCTGTCCTTCATGGGTAACTCGGTTAGTCTCAACAAACCTCCTTTAAGAGCTGGTGTTCAGAAACTTTTTTGCCTATTTTTCTTTAGTTTAGCATAATCAGCAATTTCCAAACATTCACTCAAAAGTTTTAGTAAGAAAATTGCCTTTCATGCACGAATAAGAAATTTTGCTTCATACAAGTCAAGCTCATAAAGAATTTTTCTTTTCTGTTTTTCTTCAAATTAGCATAATTTCTGTACATTTTCATGGGCTTTCCGGTGAATTGACTCTTTTAAGTTATAATATAGCTCCCTGTTGTTTGTAAGTTGTAGAATTTTTTTTTATGAAAATTGTCAAAACTAGCGTCCGCCAGCAAAACATGATAATTGCCACCATATAAATAAGCACGTTGAATAACAAAAACACCCTTGTGGTTTGAGAATGTTCAATTTACCTTCCTAAGGTTTAGAACCTTACAATAACTCTTCGTGGTTTACAAGTTTTATCAAATACTGATGGCTTTTTACCAATTAACAACTTTCACCATAGTCTTCTTTCAACAATCCAAAGTCTGTATTGATAACTTAGATCCCTAACTCCACCACTCCCTCAATTAGTTGACATATATTTCCAAAGACACAGGAAATATGTTTTGTATATTTCACTTCGGTACAACTACAAAATAGATCATTTATCTTCCCATGAACTATGTAATAATATTCAATTATGGAATTTAAAGTTTTTAACCTTTTTTCCCAAGTCAAGCACGACGAGCATGTATGAACTAGCAGAAGCCTGATTTATCTCCAAATCCACTACTTTCTCTTCTAGAAGATTTGGACCAACTGTGGACAACACTTTGGGTATTTTATCTTACATAAGGGTATAATGGGCAAATCAAGTTATACTTTTGCGTCAAAAATACTTTTAACAAAAAAAATGTAGCACCAGCCATGCGTTTCTTACAAATCTGGTTATGTTTTATGAAAACTATTGCAATTTAGAAATCTTACTAACCACGACAGATGAAATTGTTGGTTTTGAAACGACAAGAGGATAAATTTAACATTTCATAAACCATAGGGAATTTTTGATACTTAAACCATTTATCTATATGGGGGCAATTGTAATATTATGCTTGCCAACGTAAGTTTCGACAATTTCCATTGATATTTCAAAAACTTATAAAGTAGAGAGATAAAATTTTGGGTTTTTAAACTATAGGAAAGTATATTGAATATTTGCTAAACTACAGGGAACTTTTTAATATTTAACCCAAACATTACATATCGGTTATACACTAAAGTGTCGATCATAGCTAGGTTGGTCCAAAAACATGATTAATTTGTTAAAGGATCAAAGTTCAAAGTTTTAATGTGAATATGTTAACAAGTTATGTTTAATTTGCAGAGGAAGCATTAATCTAGTGACTACGGACATCAAGAATTAAAGATTTTGAATTCAAATCTCCTCTCCCTCCCCCACTTCTTAAATCCCACCCACGCCTATTAAAATTTAAAAATAAAGTAAAATTTTAGATACATATATATAATCTTGCTAGGAATAAATTAATTAATTATGTCAAATATAACACCATAGGGCGAAAATTTATCAAACACAAACACCATGGATTATTATTAGGGTCATGTTAAACTTAGAGTTTCATGACATGGATAGGATTCTAATACGACGACGGAACAATACACACGATTACTAGGACAACTTTGTTGCGTTTTAATATGCATGATTTAAAAATAAATAAATGAAAAAACACATGATTGATTGTATGCAATTCGTAATTGACCCTTTTTAATTTGGTAAATGTATTTCATTCGATATTGTTGAGCTCTCTTAGTAACTAGATTATTCGGCCTATACCAATATGAGCTGAAAAAATATTAAAAAAATAATTATTATTAACTTAAGACTAAACACAAAATTAATGATACTCCTGCATAACCAATAATTATAAACTAGTTCTATGTCTATGAAATAGACAGTGGTGAAAATTAAGTAAACAAGAATCCCATGCAGGAGTAAAATATTTCACAAATTTCTCATCATCAATGCCCGGCCGAATCCCCATCTTGACAAATAATCAACGCTTTTAAAATTTATCAGAGTTTCAGGAACATAATTGTTTTGTAATTCTCTTTCGGCTAATCTAAATGAAAGTGCAAGATATAGATTAACCCAAGCTTATTCAAATAGGCATTGTATATTGGATCTAAACTTTTTCCTGTATTTATTATTACTGTAATTATAAATTTCCTTCATTCAGAATGCCATATGATTCACATAACATTTGATCTATTGCTAATTCCAGCATTTCCAATCCACATCTTAAAAATTTTCAGTAATTCCTAGAATCAAACAGAGTAAAGACAAGCTAGAGCAACTGGAAATCAATAAACCTAATAGTTTTCACACATTCATAGACACAATAAGATTTTTTTTTTTTTTGAGAAATACGCACACACATATACATGTACATTTGATGAAATTTTTGCTAAAGTTCAAATTTGACTTGTGTTAAATTTGATTAATATTTATAAATATGTACATATACATGTAGAATTGAAGCTCATCAACTTTGGTACAGTAAAAAGCTTTTTTGAGGTTAATCTGATAAATGAAGGATCTGAACTTATATGCAATTTCAAACACAATAAAAATGAATAAACAAATTTCAAAAAGAGTTTTTAGTTTGATTACATTCTTTTGCAGCCCTATGCAAATGGTAGGTGAGCAAAGAAACGAGAAGAAAATGGACCTTTTCCAATGCAGCACAACCTTAACCCTATCGTCCTTTGTTTTCTCCAAGCAGTATCAAGGAAAGAGAAATGGTTAAACTACACCGCCCTCATTGAAAATGGAAACCGTTTGATTGTTTATTTTTGGGTAAATTGCATATACCCCCCTGCAATTTTGCATGATGGCAGATGACCCTTTAAATATAGTCACGTAACCGCCATGTGGTTTAACGTAAATGAAAAATGTACCGAATGCACCATTCGTTACAGCAATTCTACCAGACGTGCGTGTGTGATAGAATCAAAATATCCACTTAACATCCTTATAATTTGCATGAATATCACTTTAGCCTCAGGTGATTTTTTTATTTATGTACATAATCCCTTATGGTTATATGCAAAATGGTTAGGCAATTGTTCAATTTAATATCTAAGTAAAGGCATCACTGATATTTCAACTAATGACATTATATAAGTTATTCCGGAAAAATCCACTTTTCATCCCTAAATTTTGAGTTAAGGACACATTTTGTCCTCAAACTTTTAGACGCACCACATTTAGTACATGAATTAATTATTTTTTGCCACATTTAGTCCAAAAATGGTAAATTGCTTAATTTGGATAGAGAAAGTCACGTGATTAGCAGTGACCGTTAAGTAAAAATAATTTATCAATCAAAATTAATGGTCACGTCAGTCTTTTCCATCCAAGTTGAATGTTTTATCGTTTTTGGACTAAATATGACCCAAAATAATTAATTCATGTACTAAATATAGTGCATCTAAAAGTTTGGAGACGAAATATGTCCCTAACCGAAAGTTTAAGAATGAAAAGTGAATTTTTTTCCCTAAGTTATTCTCCATCAAGTTTCGGCTTTGCATTAAACCATAGGGAGTGAAGTGGATATTTTGACATGTTAAGGGAACCATGTGTAAGTGAAATCATAGAGGGTTATGTGGAATTTATCCTTTATTTCTCTATATGTAATTAAATGAAAGCAAGCCACCTGACATCAAAACCTGAAAATCAGCAACATAAAATGTTCCCATAGCATTTATCTACTGGCTTAGTTGGCAAATGTTGCTTCAGCAAAAATCCTGAAATGTTGTTTCAAGATAAACGTATGGTCCCTAACATCATGCACGAGCAATCACTATTCAAGTTAGATGGTATAGCCGTTCAAGCAGAGACAAAAGGAAGAAAGAAACAAGTGACACCAGTATACTAAGGGAAAAATGCATTTTTCATCCTCAAAGTTTGGGTTGTTGACCAATTTCATCGTCAAAGTTTCACCCAAAGCACATTTCATCATCAAAGTTCCGTAATTTTGGCTAATTAAGGACAATTGACGGGAATTGGCAAATTTATCGTTAGAACTAACGGTTTTACCGCACAAAAAATGGGTAAAATCGAATGGAGCCATTTTTTAACGGAACAATAATTTGCAACGGACGAAAAGCTCCATTCTTCTCCTTCTTCTCTCTGCCTTTTTGCAACCCCAAAATTTTTTTGCCAATCTCTGGATCTTTAAACCTTTCATCCTCAGAGCATCTGCCAGTGGTTCTGAAGTCTCATTTTTGCCTAATAAGGAGCAAAAGTTCTGAAATTTCCAGTGGTTCATCAACTCCATTCTGCAACTGTGGGTTGAGAACAAAAATGAAGTCTCCAATTGCTCTTTACAAGGAATCTTCTTCCCGGATTCTCACCGCGCCAACAGGTGCTCATTTTTGTTCTCAATCCACAGTTGCAGAATGGAGTTGATGAACCACTGGAGACTTCAGAACTTCTGCTCCTTATTTGGCAAAAATGAGACTTTAAAACCACTAGCATATGCTCTAAGGATGAAAGGTTTAAAGATTCAGAGATTGGTAAAAAAATTTTGGGGTTGCAGAAAGGCAGAGGGAAGAAGGAGAAGAATGGAGCTTTTCGTCCGTTGCAAATTATTGTTCCGTTAAAAATGGCTCCATTCGATTTTACCCATTTTTTGTTGGGTAAAACCGTTGGTTCTAACGATAAATTTGCCAATTCCCGTCAATTGTCCTTAATTAGCCAAAATTACGGAACTTTGAGGATGAAATGTGCTTTGGGTGAAACTTTGAGGATGAAATTGGTCAACAACTCAAACTTTGAGGATGAAAAGTGCATTTTTCCCGTATACTAAAAATAGTTCAGTAACCCGAAACGGGATCACACTGTAAGCAATAACATGATCAAAAGTACTTCTCAAAATATCCATTCTCAAAATACAGCAATGTAAGCTAGAATAAATCAAAGCCAGACTCCTCAAAAAAGGGAAGCTTACAAAATCTTTCAAACGTGTATTCATATTATGGGGGAAGGCCTCTTCCAATGTCCCTCAAAATATAAAATCTTCAAGTTTCCGCCATAAAATAATAAAGTTTTATTCCCATTCCTAGATGAATAATATATCTTGAAGACCCTTCGGAGGAAAACAGGCAATAAGAACCCAAACAAACTGAAGCAGCAAAAGACCATATTAACGACAGCAAGGCCTCTTCCAATGTACAATCTTCTAGAATTGCCACCAGGCTTGTAAAATTCACTCCACAACAGTAAAGATCCTCCTGGAATTGTAGAAAACAGGGGTAAATACAAAAACCGGGAAGGAAACCCACAGTAGAAAGCCACTCCTAAGAAAATCTGAATAGCAAGAAGAAAGACATGAGATGCAGCAGAACTGAGTCCCTAAACTGATTATTCCAGAAAAAAGCACAAAGAGATTTTAAAGCCTGTGTTTTCCCAAAAAAATTCTGAGATTGGATTTGAGGGGAAAGTGTTGGAAAGGCAAATTTTGATAAAAAGTGGATACAGACTAAAGACTACAAAAGCTGAATCTTCAACACTAACCAGGCTAGTAGCGGTGAGAAAAATCAGCCTTGAAAGTGCATTTCGCTGCCAAAATTGAGGAAAACCCTTTTAGATTGAGGCTTTTTCTCGTCCAAGCCGAACTCCTTGATGTAAGATCATTCAGATTCCCTTTTTCCAACATCTGCTGAGACTTTTACTTTCTCGACCTTGAGAGGTTTACTCTCTTTTCCACACAGCCAACTAGAAACAGATATTTGTCTATTAGTTCTGTGAGCAAATGCCCAAGTTTTGGCCTAAAGAGACAAATTTTGGCAACTGGAAAAAATTCGGCTCAAACAAAAGTTGTGTTTAAAGCTGTCTTTAATGCATTCAGTGCAATTCTTCTCTTTTGGTCACATTAATTCTTTCTAAGAGGTCATCGAAAAGGTTTACTGACAATTAACAGGATCAAAACCACTTAAGAACTGTACTGTGAAAGCAAACCTAGACTGAAAATGATAACTTCAAGACCTTAATTTATGAAGTAATGATTCAAGAGTAAAATAATCATGATTTTTTAAGAGGTGATAGAAGAAGTCTCAAAAAGCACAGAATCCAGAAAAATTGGTAACAAAGAAAGTATACAAAGCCTAACACATAAAAAGTCATAACAAAAGAATAGATTTACTCGGTAGTAATTAGAATAACATGCCAAAGTTTTACCTGAAAGAACCGTGGTGATCAAAAGTCCAAGTCTGACCGATCAACAATGACCTTCAGCTCATTCCCCATGTCAAGTTGTTCCTGCTGGAGCTGTCTCACAGACTCCACAAGAGAGCTTGTGCAAAATTGCACCTCAATCATCTCCAGAGTAGAACTGTCACCGAAACCAGAGGGGACCTCCTTGAGCTCCCTGCAACTTCGTAAAATTAGGTGTACAAGCTGCGGCAGGTGGTCACTACAGGCATTCCATTCAGCAATGTTTAGGCTGTCGAGCTTCAAAAATTTCAGTTTAAGGAACTCTCCTTCTTTCATCTCCCACACTTTCCCCTCAAAAGCTTTAGAGAGTAATTTAAGAACCTCAAGGTTTGGTAATCTCCCAATCTCCGAAATACAATCCCATGGCAGGCGAAACTTTGACACAGTTAACTTCCTGAGATTCAATGGGAAGTCAAAGTTACATGAAAGAGCAATCCTGCCTGAGTACAGTACATTGAGGGACTCAAGCTCTGTTAGAAAATTCAGTATTGGAAACTGATTACACTTTCCTGTATCATCAGGTAATTCAGAAAATAGACATCTCATTTTCCGAAGTTTGAGCAACCTCCTCATGATATTCTCTGCACCTTTATCACAAAAGAGATATGGAGAGGAAAGACTGACCAGATTAAGTATTGGGGTAAAAACAGTGCTTTCACCATCTTCCAAGGTGATGACAGCATAATTCTTGATATGGAGATGTCTCAACTTTTCCATGCTCCAAATAGCATAAGGTAGTGATACTTTACCTTTCAATCCCTTCACAAGCAAGGTTTCAAGATTGCGGAGATAGTTTATTGATGCTGGAATACTATCTATATCGCCACAAAGAGCTAAAAATCTCAGACCAACCAATACTAGGACTCCTGTGGGGAAAGAATTTCCCATATTGATGCATTCCAAATCCAGCACTCTAAGAAGTTTAAAGTTGTCAAAAATGAAGGAGATGTCATAGGGACATCTTGGATACATATCACTGGTGGCAGAGTACAGCAGAGTGCGGACAAATGGCCCAGAAGGTCTTGACATGGTGAAATGATTTCTCTTGGAACAAATAGACAGCCGACGTGTTTGGTATTTGATGGAGTTTTTGGGGTAAATGTAATTGGGATCAACGCCATAGTCTATATCCTCATGAGAAGAATCAAAAAGTTCATCATACCCATTTTGGAACTGCAGAAGGTTCTCTTCTTCAGACTTTCGGATGCATAATGTACGCAACATGTCATGGACACGACATGTTTTCATTCCTCCGCGTGATCTTCTTTTGGAAGGCATTACTAGGCTTCTTCCAATCAGATTCCTCAAGTAACCCTCCGCAATATCTTCCATGCTTTCTACCCCTGAATCTGTTATAAATCCTTCTGCTCTCCATAACCATGCCAACTTCCTAACTGGAATGTCTTTGTCCTCCAAAAACACTGCAATATAAAGAAAGCAAGGTTTCAAATAGTTGGGTAGATACCTGTAGCTGAGCTCTAAAATGTCCATGCACCTCGTTTCAGGATCATCGGCAATCTGTGAGCATATGCTTTCTGAAACTTGTTTCCACCTGTCAGGTATCATGTCAGTCTTTTCAAGGAGACCAGCTATTGCAACAACTGCAAGAGGGAGTCCTTTACAACTTTCAGCAATTTGCTTTCCAACTACCATCAGTTCACTGGGGCACTCTTTTGTGTCGAACAACTTCTTTTGTAACAGCTCCCAACTTTCGTCATCAGATAGTAGCCGAAGAGGATGAGGAGTACTATCTACTTGAACTTTTGCAGCCACATCAGAGTGACGGGTCGTGATCAGTATTCTGCTTCCATTGTTGTCATTCGGGAATGGTCTTTTGAAATCATACCATGCCTCAATGCTCCAGATATCGTCCATCACAACGACATACCTATTTCTTTTCAAGCATTGATACAACTTCATCTCTAGATCTTCATCAGTCATTTCGAGCACGTCATCTGTGAGTTCCACAATGTCGCCTAAAATTTGAAGAAGCAATTCTCTCTTCTGATATGTTTGGGAGATACAACACCATGCTCGAACGTGGAAGTGACAGGTAACTGAAGGATCGTTGTACACCCTCCTGGCTAAAGTTGTCTTGCCGAGTCCAGCCATCCCAACAACTGAGAAAACACCTAGTTTTCCTGATCCTGCTATAAGTCTATCAATGACCAGTTTTTTTTCATCAGCAAGATCAATAACAACTTCATCAATGTTGGGAATTTCTGCTTGTGATGATACCATTGTTGAATCGGTGGGAACATTATGAATCTTGATGCCATGTGCATTCTTACAAGTTTTTCTTGCCTGAAGCTTAATAAGTTTGAGATCTTCCACGAGATCAGAAAGCCATAATGGATGATACCATCTCAAAGAATCTCCAGCCACAAATGAATCAATGAGATATTCTGCCTCGAGTGTTACTTGTACAATGCTCGAAGCAACACTCTTCAAATCCTGATGCTTATCATACTGCTCTTCAATGTTCGTGAGGAATGATCTCAAGAACTTTATCTCTCTGTGAACGACATGAAATTTATGTTTCACGGAAAGAACAGAGCCGGCTTTAGACTTGAGCTGCTCCAAGAGATCTACTAAAAAGAAATCAATGCTGCCAAGTCCTTCCATCTTGGGAAAATTAGATCTTAATGACCGTCTGTGAGGTAGGTAAATTTCTTTGATCTCTGCATTGACAACCTTCATCTTGTCAACTAACTCAGGAAGCAAATGACTGAATTTCCTCATTGTTTCTTCCGTAATTTCATTTTCAAGAAGAGAGTAATAGAAACAAGCTGCTTCCCTTGCTACTGACTCTACTTGTGTCAAGATCGATTTCTCATTCTCCTCTAGCGGACCCATCAAATAAGTTCTGCTGACTACCAGCCAATGACCAAGGCTGTTAATTTGGCGCTTCACATTGTCTGTCAGACTTGGGTGTCTACTAAGAAGCTCTTCAAAAAGTACCTCTGTCTTCAAAAGTTTAATCTTCTCTAGCAACTTAAGTAACTCATCTGTGAACTTGTCTTCAGTGATGGACTTGGCAAGAAATGATCGATAAACAGAGCCAGCCTCCCCAGCCACAGGTCTGATATGCAACCAAATCAACTTAGGAACTTTAGTTTTCGCCACAGGTGCATTTCTCTGGTAATCTCGAAAATACTTCAGTTCATTGTGGAAAGAATCAATTTGACGCTCAAGGAACTTTAAACTGCCTCTTTGGTTTAGCAGTTGGATCAGGAAGACCTCTACCCTTAGAAGCTCCATCTTTTCTACCAATCTAAAAAATGCAGGATCGGTGTCCCATGTTTCGTCTCTATCATGAACTGAATAACCGAAAGATCCAAGCTCTATAATGGTTGCTTTAATCTCCATTAAAGTCAACTTCACATCATCCCCCCTGTAGAGATCTGACACATAAATGGAGCGGGCAAAGAATACCAGATCTTTGAGCCTTTCCCCGAAGGTTTGAAGTCGAGAACACTCCTTAGGAATGAGAAAACCAACAAATTTTCTTGCCAGATACACATATGCATATGGCTCAGAGTGGCATGAGCAATGATCGCTGGTTAATTTGATACACAGCTCCGTAACTTGTGGAGTATTTGGCTTGAACGCCTTTAGCAGATCAGAAAGCATGATGATCATCTCCTGTTTCTTGTCTTCATGCATTCGATGAATCCAGCACAAATAAGAAAAATGCGCTGTGCGGACAAGTGCACCTCCAAAATGAGTCCGAAGTTTTATTTGTAGATTAGGACAAGAATATCTCATCTTTTCAACATAAGTACCGAGACACTCTAGCATAACATACATGGTACCAAATTGTGGGCAGATATGGCTGAGCAAGTCAATTTGGCGCCAAACAATAATTCGTAGACAGTTAAAGAAGTTATACCAGTTGTCATAATTGCTTAAAAAATCGTGGGATTTCAATGAGTAGTTAGATGCAACATACTCATAAGCTGCTTCCACTTGTGGGCTCGAACACATATGCTTCAGTTCTAACTTAGAAACTGCAACTACAATAACCTCTTCTCGAGCAGCAATTCTTACATCATTCATTGCCTTCTTAAATGCAACTTCAAGATCCCGAACTACAGACCCCAACCCCTGACCAGCACCACGCTGCTTATCAGCATCATCCCAATTCGCCACCAACATCCGAAACATTCTCATCAGCCCTGCTTCAATTTCAAGGATGCGAATTTGATCTGCAGCATCTCTATCCCTATCATAATAACGCTGTTCCAATTCGTACAACTCCTCCCATAGAGAATCAAAAACATTTCGATTCACACTCTGAACAGCTTTTTGGATCGTGCTCTTAACAAGTTTTCCAAAGAACTCCATGGAAAAAGATCCTGAAATACAAGTACAAATGGTATTCTAAACTTCTTGTTTTAGTTTTGAAGAATGAAAATGAACGGCAAACAGAGGAGCTTTGCTGAGAAATGGAATGCTTGAATGAGTCGTTGATTGAGAACTTTTTTTTTTTTTTTTTTGGTTAGTGGATTAAAGCATATACATTCGTACATCTACATCAACGTCTGCATTATTAAATTACAAATGGTTGTAGCGGTAGATGAAAAATAACAATTGTCTGACAACTGTAACCAGTTTGTTCATACATTTTCCTGGCTTTTGTGCAACTAGCGACGGAATTTAGTATTGCAAACAAAGGACGCGGGGGCTGGAGCGGTTGTCAGAACAATCGCTCCGGAAGGTGTAACACCATTTGTACATGGTGTAACATCATTTGTACAAGGTGTAACAATAGAACAACAGCGAGTAACAATAGAACAACATTTTTGTGGGTCCCACACGACATGAAAATCGAATTACAAGACGTGATTTCAGCCGCATAAATTTTTGAGACCTCATCCAGGCCGTGAACTGCCTGGGACGTCCGCAAATAATAGGATTGGCAGTTCTGTCCCGGACAGGAGCACGGAAATGGTCAAACTTTATCGGGTTTGTAGATCAATTAGTATGTTAGGATCAAACCTTATCTTGTTTGTGTATTCTTGATATCTCAATTAGTTTATGACGCACCTTCTAGAATGATGTTGTGTCGTAGCATTACCATGCTGTATCAACTATCATGGTAACCTGGTTAACCATTCATGCACTTAAGCAAATTTACTATAAATAAATCTCGCGCAAATGTACAGGGAATCTCATTTTACTGGACACTTCTTAACCACTTAAAAGATATTCAGCTCCACTGTGGAGCTCCGTTGCCAAACCTCACTCTTCAAATTTTGGCACGTGCGCCATGTGAGATTATTTAAATCAAGTCCCATGACATGGCATGTCACACGTGTCATGATATGAAAAGTGAGCCTTGATAAAGGGATTTGTAGTAGGATTAAGTATCGAAAGTACTTCTTAATGGATACATTTAATCGTAGATATGATATAATTATTGCAATTCATGTATTTAGACCCTTTTCTCAAATTAACTACAATTTTTAAAGAAAAATTAACATTAAGGCCCCTCTTAGCGGGTACCTAATCCAAAAGCCAAACTATAGACAAAAATAACTTTAAGCCTCAGTTTCCTTTTTTTTTTTTTTGTCTTGAAAAAGTAATTAATAACTAATAGACTCATCCCAAGTCTACCTATTTTACAGCGTTACCTCTCTCGTTTTAATCCTGTAGGATGAAACATGAAAGTTGAGGCTAAAATGCATTAAATTTTTTTACCAAAAAAAAAATCAAGCTATAGTATTGCATTTGAAATTTCTATTACTATAACTTAATGATAGTATGCGACATGAAGAATTGATCAGGTACACTAAATTAGATCCACCATTATAGGAATTAGTTTAAATACTATCTACTGTTTGTCATGAATATACAGTAAATTTTCTATGTTAGATCTAGGTTGATCCAAAAATATGATCGATTTTTAAATGAATAATTTGAATATGTTAGCAGGTCAAAATAAATTATTATAACAAGTTGTGCAGGTTAAAATTTCCTCAAGGTTAAATATGTCAATATAACACCATATATAGAATACGAGTAGAACAAATGACTTGGGATATAAATAGATCAATGACAGCATCATATGATTATTTCTTAGGTCATGTAAAGGTTAGAGTTTCATCATATGGACATGCTTATAATATGGCATAATAATACACGACATGATTAATGTAATTGTGTTGTATCTTAATATAAACGACGTGATTATATCCAATTCCTAATTGTACCTTTTAATTTGGTAAATTTATTGGGGGGAAACTTTGAATTATGATGGTAATCAGGATTTTTTTCTAAAAAAAAAAAGATGGTAATCAGATGTTTTCATATTCGTAATAGTGGTACAAGTTTAGACAAATTCGTACTTGGAGAATTGGATCCTGTTCACAACAATATAAGGATTTTTAAAATTTTGTGAATTTATCAGCAGTCCATGTCCAGCTGTAATATAAATGACACCTGTTACTTCAAAGGGGCTGTGTCTGCGGGATCATTGACTTTTTTTTTAAAAAAAAAAGAGAGTAAAATATCATAATTTTTATTAGAATCTGCACTAATGATAAAAATTACATCATCAATTATAGATATCAAAAAACAAATCTAAGAAGAATGGACACTACAATCCGAAGAAGAAATAAAAATAAAAATAAATTAATTGTAATCCCGAAAACATATGTGATTGATTTTAATTGCTAAACCTATTGATTAATTGCTTCAAATCCAAATATTATGATGAGAAATATCGAATAGACTTGAGATATTCTAGATTCAACAATCAAAACCTAAAATACTCAAATCTAATAATAAAAAGAATGATAAAACTATCTAAAATTCTTGTTAGAAATCTTAAAAGAGAAGAAAATCCTCACTAAAAACGTCTCAGATATGAGAAAATTCATATCAGGCATCGAAAAGAAACTTTTATTAGAAAACTTTAAGAGACAGTAAGAAAGACTTTATTCACACATACAAAAAGAAACTAGAGATAGGTTCCACTCATGTGGAAAGATGAGAAAATTTTGATTTTTCTCCCGTGAGAGAATTGGAGGAAATTTTGGTTAGAAGAAAAAAGGTTTTTCTGGAAGAAAAAAGGATTTTTTGTTCCAAAGGAGCACTGAGCCCTGGGGCCAATGCTGATTGAGATATGTTATAGAGCAAAATGAAGCATTAAGCTCAAACCCGCGATGTCATGTTCATCAGGTGTGTCGACTTACCGGTACCTGAGCCACTAGCAAATAGTGCTTCGCTTGCCAATTGGCACATAAATGTTATAAAGAGACCTAGATCAATTTAATTTTTTTAAAACATCTTATCTTTTTCTTTTTAATCTTCTAATTTCTTCAGAAAACTACACTTATGTATATTATCGATAGTAAATTAATGTACTTAAATAAATTTTTACGCTATTTTCAATCAAATTGACAACTAAATTATTCTTTCTTTGGGATAATTTTCCCTTACTACAAGCACCATGCAAAAATTTGACTACATAGCAGTATTTATCTTTGGAATGTATTAGTATGTTAAAGAAAAACAGTTTTTCTAATGTGATATTACTTGTAATTTTTAAAATTTATATTTCCTAATTTTATTTTATGGCAGTAAATTTATTTTAAAAAAGTGCACTTAGTACTAATATTTTTCTTTCATACTTCTGAATGAAATTTCAATTTTGTGCCAATGATGGGTTGCAAATTATTTTTCACAAATTAGTCACATTTGAAATTGAAACTACATGTTGGGTTTGTATGGTCTAGCCCATTTGTGGGCCAAACCACAAAACAAAGCCTTTAGATTTCCAAGTCAAAAATGACTTCAGATTTAGTCATCGACGCAACTTGATGAGTACTAGTGGCGTAGGTTTCTTTCTTGCAAAAGAGAGAGAAAAAGCTCAGCCGCAAGACTAATCGACTGAGGAAAGGAAAAAAAAAAAGGCGCAACCATCACTCTTATTGGTTTTTGAGAAAAACTGTAATGAAGTCAGTAGTCAAAGAGAAGAAGGCGTGATAAGTAGATAAAGGAAGGCGTGAAGTAGCAGAAGGAAGTCCAATAAAAGGCGCGACTATCAGTTAGCATTGCATAGAAGAGGAAAGGCGCGGACCAGGGAAAGGAAAAGCGCGGGAACAAAGGGAGAAGGCGTGTCCAAGAACCCACGCTTTTCCTGGATTCATGCTGTTCTTGTGCGGGAAGAGGATAAACAAACTGGAAGCTTCACTTTACACGTGTCTATCATTCATTCGTTACTTAAAGAAGTTAGTTAGGGTAGTTTACTATAAAATGTCACGATCCTGTAATAGTTAGTCATTCATTCTGTCAAGATTTGTTTCTGCAATCACAGAGGAAATATTCCCTCTGATTCTCTGTATCTAGTCTTCCTGCATTCTTTTTCACCTTCTCCTCTTTCCTGCCAAATCCAATTCTGTAATCTGATTTGAAGTTCATCAATTAATAGAAGAGCTGATCTTATTTCGATTCCATTTTGTGTCAATTTAAGTTTTCTTACTCCAGAACATCCATTCCTAATTACATTATAGGCTCTGTACCACAACAAAAACGAAGAAAGAGAAAAGAGTAAAGAAATCAAAGAGAGAAACTTCAAAATCTTGATTAGAAGATGATTCGAATTCCGATTGAAAAGAAATTTTATCCACGTGATACTTTCGTCAAACTCTACTCATTTATTAGTTCAGATTTTGAATTTTTTCTTGTTTGGTAACAACTTTACAAACCCACTTTTTTGACAGTTGTAGTTTTTTAGAGTGATTTTATAGTAATTTCGCTTGATTAATATTAGTGATATTATTGTCATCCAAATATTTCAAGTGGATATTTGCATTGCCATTATTTTGATAGTGAAGATTTTGACTGGATTAGATTCCGTGGTTTTTCTCAATTTGAAATTTTCACGTAAAAAAATCTTGGTGTCCTATATTTTTTATTTTTTTTGCATTTTATTATTACTGTTGGCATTGTTGGTTAGTGATTTGATTTATTTTATTTTAACTAGTACTTAGAAAAATAGTAATTTGTCCTGAATTAATTTTAATATTGTTGTATGCACCGGTACCTCTTTTCCACAAAGTAATATCAAAGCAGTCAGATTGGGCTGCTCAATTGTACTGGTTAAAATGGAGGATTAGGATAGTGGTTGTATGATTAAATTAAATGCAACTAATTATTCGACTTGAAAGTCTAGAATGGAAGACTATTTGTACGGTAAAGATTTGTTCGATTTTGTTCTAAGGGACGTGGTTAAACCAAGTGACATGAGTCATCATTCTTGGCAATTTTTTGTCATTATTAAACCAAGTGTGAATTTCTGACAAATTTTTTACAGTAATGAGCATGTCATTAACATAAAATAGCAAATAAATGAAAGAACCATCCTTTAACTTCTGGAAGTAAACACAACCATCATACATGCTCATTGAATAATCACGACCGACATAAAGATATCAAATCTCTTATACCACTGTCTTGGAGACTCTTTCAATTCGTATAAGGATTTCTTCAACAAACAACTATGGTCTTCCTTTTCTTCAATTTCAAATCTCTGAGGTTGCTTAATATAAATTTTTTCTTCCAATTCACCACGCAGGAAAGTTGTTCAAACTACTCCAATTCCAAATCATACATGGCAACTAAAGTAAGCAAAACACAAATAGAGCTATATTTAACAAAAGGTGAAAATATATCATTAAAATCAATACTTTGTATCTGACTATAGTCCTTTGCAACCAACCGTACTTTATATCTTGCATCTTCAACTCTTGGAATGCCTTTTTTCTTCTTGAAAATCTATTTGTATCCAACAATTTTCTTATCTAAAGATGGCTTTGCAAGAACCCAAGTTCTATTTCGATAGAGAAACTCAATTTCTTCATTCATTGCAATCAACCACTTAGTAGAATAATCATCGCAAGAAACAGCCCCTGAATAGGTAGTTGACTCACCAACTATATTAGTTTCTTCTGCAACAAATAAAACATATGCAACCAAATTTCATATCTTTGTAGTGGTCGAATATCTCTCCATGGTCTATCTTTAGCAATGAAATATTCTTCCTCTTCTAAATTATTTTCATCAATAGATTCAGATGCATCTATAGGTACTTGTTGAATAGAATGACCATAACTACCAATCTTAAGCTATACTTGCTTCTACATACTATCATCTGTATGACAAGAATTAGAAGACTCCTTCTTGGAAAATAACATAAAAAATTTATCAAAAGTAACATTTCTACTGATTATAAATTTTAAATTTTGAGAATTTGGGATCAGAACATAATCTATACCCTTTTACCCCAGAAGCATACCCAAGGAAAATACACTTTTTAACTCGGCGTTCTAATTTTTCATCATTTAAATGCATGAATGTTGGACACCTAAAAATTTTTAAATTAGCAGGAGTACCTAACCAAATTTCCTTAGAAGTTTTGAAATCAAGAGTTGTAGAAGGAGTACAATTGACAATATAACAAACCATAGAGATCGTCTCTGCCCACAAGTCCTTTGTCAACCTTACATTAGAGATCATTCTAAAAGTGATCTGTTCATATGTTTAACCACATCATTTTGTTGAGACGTCATCCTGACAATGTGATTTCGAATAATTTCTTCATTCTTGAAAAAAGCATCAAATTCTATTTCACAAAATTCCATGCCATTATCTATTTTAAGCCGCTCGATCTGTCTACCTATCTGTTTCTCAGTCAAAACTTTTTATTAGTTGAAAGTGAGATAAATATTATTCTTATATTTAAGAAAATAAATTCAAACTTTTCTTGAATAATCATCAATGAAAGTCAACATATACCTGGCACTACCTTTAGAGGGAACACGAGATAGCCCACATATCTGAATTAATATAATCAAGAGTACCTTTCATCTTATGAATTGCTAGTGAATTGAAACTAACTTTTTTCTACTTTTCAAAGACACAGTGTTCATAGAATTTCAATGACCCAATACTCTAACCGCAAAGAAATCCCCTTTTGCTCAGTATGCTCAAACTTTTCTCGTTCATATGTCTCAAATATATATGATATAATTTGATGATGTCAGAAACAGATAAAGATGATAATGACGAAACTGTAACCGAATCTGTGATAGTAGATCCCTATAAAACATATAAAGCACTAAATTTGCAAGCTTTCGTTATAGCGAGAGCACTTTTAGAAACCTTCATAATGTCATTTTTACCTGTGTATTTGCACCCAAGAGCTTCCAAGGTGTTCAAAAAGATGAGATTCTTTTTTAAATTAGAAACATGTCCAACATTAGTGAGCATCTTCACAACACCATCATGCATTTTAATTCGGACTGTTCCCTTGCCAACAACATCACAAATGATATTATAGCTCATCAAAACAATTTCACCATTACAAAATTTATAAGCAAAAAATAAATTTTTATTGGGACACATATAATAAGAGTATCTCGAATATAAAATCTATTCATTTTTAGACCTTGTCCTATCATCAGTTATAAAGAAAATATTTCCTTCATTCTTATCAGTTGCAACATAAGTTTCGACAGTTTCAATATTTTACTCATTAGCTTTTCCTTTTTCTAACTTTTTTCAAGAGTACCTTTCAACTTATGAATTGCTAGTGAATTGAAACTAACCTTTTCTACTTTTCAAACATAGTGTTCACAGAATTTCAGTGATGCAATACTCTGACCGCAAAAAAGTCTTCTTTTTCTCAGTATGCTCAAACCTTTATCATTCATATGTCCTCAATACATATGTCATAATTTGGTGATGTCAGAATCAAATAAAGATGATGATGATGAAACTGCAATCGAACATGTGATAGTTAATCCCTGCAAAACATATAAAGCACTAAGCTTATAAATTTTTGTTATAAAGAGAGTACCTTTAGAAACCTTCATAATGCCATTTTGAGATGTGTATTTGCACCCAAGAGCCTCCAAAGGGTCCAAAGAGATGAGATTCTTTTTTAAATCAGAAACATGTCCAACATTAGTGAGCATCTTCACAACACCATCATGCATTTTAATTTGGACTGTGCCTTTACCAACAATGTAACAAATAACATTATTGCCCACAAAACAATTTCACTATTACAAAATTCATAAGTAAAAAATAAATTTCTATTCGGATATACGTTATAAGAGCACATCAAATCCAAAATCCATTCATTTTTAGATCTTGCCCTGTCATCGGTCACAAAGAAAATATTTTCTTCATTTTCATCAATTGCAATATAAGATTCAGTAGTTTCAAGTTTTCTTCATTCTCATCAATTGCAATATAAGATTCAGCAGTTTCAAGTATTTTTCTCATTAGATTTTCCCTTTTCTAAATTTTTTCAAGAGTAACTCTCATCTTATAAATTGCTAGTAAACTGAAACTTATTTTTTCTACTTTTCAAAGACATGGTGTTCACACAATTTCAATGACTCAATACTCTGACCACAAAGAAGTTTCCTTTTGCTTAGTATGGCTAAGCCTTTATCATTCATATGTCCCAAATACATTTGTCATAATTTGGTGATGTCTAAATATATAAAGATGATAATGACGAAACTGCTACCAAACTTGTGGTAATAAATCCCTACAAAATATATAAACTACCAAACCTGTAAGCTTTCATTACAGCAAGGGCATCTTTAGAAATCTTCATAACGCTATTTTTAATTGTGCATTTGCACCCAAGAACCTTTAAGATGTCCAAAAAGATGAGAATCTTTTTTAAATAAGGAACATGTCTAATATTTGTGAATAGCTTCACAACACTATCATGTATTTTAATTCGGATTGTAACCTTACCAATAACATCACAAATGATATTATTGCCATCAAAATAATTTCACCAGTACAAAATTAATAAGTAAAAAATAAATTTCTATTGGAACACATGTGAAAAAAGCATCTTGAATTTAAAATCCATTCATTTTGAAATCTTGTCCAATAATCAGTCGCAAAGAAAATTTTTCCTCCATTCTTATCAGTTGTAACATAAGATTTGGTAGTTTTAGTATTCTTCTCACTAGGTTTTTCCTTTTCTAATTTTTTTCAATAGTACCTTTCATCTTATGAATTGTAGGTGAATTGAAACTAATTTTTTTTATAATTTTCAAAAACACAGTGTTCATAGAATTTCAATGATTCAATATTTTGATTGCAAAGAAGTTTTCTTTTGCTCTATATATCCAAACCTTTCTCATTCATATGTTCTAAATATATATGTCATAATTTGGTGATGTTAGAAACAGATAGATATGATGATGACGAAACTGCAACAGAACATGTGATAATAAATCCTTGTAAAATATATAAACTGCCAAATCTGTAAGCTTTCAGTACATCGATAGCACATTTAGATACCTTCATAACGCCATTTTCATCTGTGTATTTGCACCCAAAAACGTCCAAGGTATCCAAAGAGATGAGATTCTTTTTTAAATTAGAAACATGTTTAACATTAATGAGCATTTTTACAACACCACCATGCATTTTAATTTGAACTGTTCCCTTACCAATAATATCACAAATGATATTATTGCCCATCGAAACAATTCTGTCATTACAAAATTCATAAATAAAATATAAATTTCTATTGGGACACATGTGATAAGAGTACTCCGAATCTAAAATCCATTCATTTTTAGACCTTGTCTAGTAATCAATCACAAAAAAAAAAATTTCCTTCATTCTCATCAATTGTAACATAAGATTCGGCCGTTTTAGTATTTTTCTCATTAGATTTTCTCGTTTCTCACATTTTTCAAGAGTACCTTTCACTTTATGATTTGCAGGTGAACTGAAACTAATTTTTTCTACTTTTCAAAGGCACAGTGTTCACAAAATTTCAAAGGCCAAATATTCTGAACGCAAAGAAGTTCTCTTTTGTTCAGTATGCCCAAACCTTTCTCGTTCATATGTCCCAAATACCTATGTCATAATTTGGTGATGTCAGATTCAAATAAAGATGATGATGACGGAACCACAACCGAACATGTGACAATAGATTTCTGTAAAACATATAAACTACCAAACATATAAGTTTTCATTATAGTGAGAGCCCTTTAGGAATCTTCATAATGCCATTTTCACCTGTGTATTTGCATTAAAGAGCCTTCAAATTGTCCAAAGAGATGCGACTTTTATTTTAAATCAGGACCATGTCTAACATTAGTAAGCATCTTCATAACGCCATCATGCATTTTAATTCGAACTGTACCCTTCCCCAACAACATCACAAATGACATTATTGCACATCAAAATAATTTCGCCATTGCAAAATTCATAAGTAAAAAAATAAATTTCTATTGGGACACATGTGATAAAAGCAATCCGAATCTAAAATCTATTCATTTTTAGATCTTGTCAATAATTAGTCACAACAAAATATTTCCTAAATTCTCATCAATTGTAACATAAGATTCGACAGTTTCAGTATTTTTCTCATTAGGTTTTCCTTTTCTAACTTTTTTCAAGAGTACATTTCATCTTACGAATTGCTAGTAAACTGAAACTAATTTTTTCAACTTTTCAAAGACGCAATATTTACAAAATTTCAAGAATCTAATATTCTGACCACAAAGAAGTTCTCTTTTGTTCAGTATGTCCAAACCTTTCTCGTTCACATGTTTCAAATACATATGCCAAATTTTGGTGATGTCAGAATCTGTTAAAGATGATGATAACGAAATTGCAACTGAACTTGTGATAATAGATCCCTGTAAAATATATATACTACCAAATTTGCAAGCTTTCATTACAGCGAGAGCACTTTTAGAAACTTTCATAATGCCATTTTCACCTATATATTTGCACCCAAGAACCTCCAAGGTACCGAAAAAGATGAGATTTTTTTTTCAATTGGGAACACGTCAAACATTAGTGAGCATCTTCATAACACCATCTGGCATTTTACTTTCAACAGTATCCTTACCAACAACATCGCAAATGATATTATTAGCCATCAAATAATTCCTTCATTACAAAATTTATAAGTAAAAAATAAATTTCTATTGGGACACATGTGATAAGAGCACTCCGAATCTAAAATTCATTCAATTTTAGACCTTGTCATGTCATTAGGCACAAAGAAAATATTTCCTTCATTCTCATGAATTGCAATATAAGATTCGGCAGTTTCAGTATTTTTCTCATTAGGTTTTTCCTTTTCTAACTTTTTTCAAGAGTACCTTTCATTTTATGAATTGCTGGTGAACTCAAACTAATTTTTTTCTCCTTTTCAAAGGCACTATGTTCACAGAATTTCAATGACCCAATACTCTAACTGCCAAGAAGTCTCTTTTTGCTTAGTATGCTCAAACCTTTTTCATTCATATATTCCAAATATATATGCCATAATTTGGTGATTTCAAAATTAGATAAAGATGATGATAACGAAACTGCAACCGAACCTGTGATTGTAGATCCCTGTAAAACATATAAACTATCAAATTCGCAAGCTTTCATTACAGTGATAGCACCTTTAGAATCCTTCATAATGCTATTTTTAGTTGTGTATTTGCACCCAAAAGCCTCTAAGGTGTCCAAAGAGATAAGATTCTTTTTTAAATCAAGAACATGTCTAACATTAGTGAGCATTTTTGCAACACCATCATGCATTTTAATTTGGACTGTACTCTTACCAATAACATCACAAATGACATTATTTCCCATCAAAATAATTTCACCATTACAAAATTCATAAATAAAAAATAAATTTCTATCGGGACACACGTGACAAGAGCACTCTGAATCTAAAATTCATTTATTTTTAGACCTTGTCCTGTGATCAGTCGCAAAAAAAATATTTTCTTCATTCTCATCAGTTGCAACATAAGTTTTGGTAGTTTCAGTATTTTTTTCATTAGGTTTTCCCTTTTGCTTTAATCTTTTCAATTTAAAATAATTTACTTTAATGTGCTTCATTTTGTGAAAATAATTGCACTCCAAATTTTTATATCTAGATTTAGATCTAAATTTTGACCTACTACTATCAAATTCTCTTTTATCGATTCTACCCCTAGTAGCCTAACCTTTTGCCTGACCTCCATTAATATCTTCCATAATATCCTTATCTATTTGCTCCTTAGATTTTAATGCAGATTTAATTTTTTGATACGAAATTATTTCTTTTTCATAAATTAGTGTATCCCAAAAATAATTAGAGGATTAGGGAAGGGAGCACAAAAGGAACAGTGTCTGATCCTTATCATCAATTCTCAAATTTATATTATCTAAATTCATAATAATAGAGTCAAATTTATCAAGTTGTGAGAGTATAGATGTATATTTAGTCATACGAACCATATATAGACTTTGTTTTAAATAAAACTGATTCTCAACTGTTTTCTTTATGGACAAGGCCTTAAACTTGTTCGGTATGGTTTTTGTCGAAATTTCGGTGGCTACCTCTCAGAAAACCTCGTCAGAGATATTTAAGATAATATTAGATCTTACCTTCTTATCCATCTCAGCAAAATTTACATTTGTCACATCTTCTGGCATTTTCTCAATTCCCTGTATCGTTAGATCAAATTTGTTTTAAACCAAACTGGCCTCCATCTTGATTGTCACACCCTAAGTTGACATTCCTATCAAATTTCTCGACAACAGTTTTTGTTATAGTCATTGTTGTCATAAAATTTAAAACCTTCGAAGAAGCTCTGATACAAGTTTGTTAGGTCTAGTCCCAAAAAATTGATAAAAGAATTCTTGGCAAACCCAAAAGACAAGTAACAAAGCAAAAATAAATAAAACAGAAACACACTAATGTATGTAATTTGGTCAAATTGACCTACGTCTACAGGTAAAGGAGGAGCAAAATTTCACTATGAAGAAGAGAGTACAAAATGCCTTAGAAAAGTGTGTTTATGCCCAAAACGCCTAATGCTTGAAACACAAAATGGCCCAAAAATATTTTACTAAACAAAAAGGTTTAATGACTCAAAGGCCCAAATGCATTTGAGCAAATTAATAAGTTATCTTCCAAACATGTGCTCTACAGTGCTCTACACAGAATGTGGACTTCTACATTTATACAAATGCATTTGTTTAACTATAGTAAATTAATGAGCTATCTTCCGAATGATTTCTACATTTGAGCAAAAAAGAACAAGTGCTCTACAGTTTCGACCTTTTCCCAATAGCAATTGCACACTCTGTCACCTTTGCCTGTTCTTTTGTAAATTGCTTTTGTAACTGGGATATAGTTTTGTAAACACTTCCAAATAAAAGTGTTTCAACTTGTTCTTCAATCTTAGATTCCACAGCTATTTCCATATGCTTTGCTTCCCGACTTCCCAGCTTATCTCTTTTCTGGTTTCCTCTCTTCTACCTTGCTTCCTTGTTTCAGCTTTGCTGTTGCATAACTACAATTGATCGTATACCTCCCAGAGTTTGAGTGTTTCCAAAACACTCTTTCCATTCTCCTATATTAGCTAAGGGGTATGCTAGCTATATGCTCAACTTCCTCCTTACTAAAGAGCTATTGCAAAAGCTCTTTCCTTGATTTTCATTTGTCAGATCGCTAACCTTTTCCATCAAATAGTTCGTAAGTCTTCTTGATGATAATTTGCAACTTTGTGATCCTATAACCTATTTATACTTTAATATATTTGTACTACTACTATCTCCCTCTGTTTTCCAGGTTCCCTCTAGTAGCAGGTTCCTTGCATTGTGAATGCTTTTTTAAGTCTAGGATGCTGATCTAAGTTGAAGACAAATCTATCACTGAAGAAAAGTACAGAGATGAGCTATTTAAGTTGCACGACAAGATTAAACTTTTGAAGACGTAGATACTTTTGGAAGCGTTTCTTAACATACATTCAACTCTGATAGTCAATATGAAGGATCAAATGGAAACCATTGATGAGAGGCTGATAGTCATTTGAACCTATTTAATGGGTCTATTAGAGAAGAACGAGAAACTGATATTGACACAAGCAGAGTCAATAGCAAGGGAGGTAGCTTGCTTTTATTACTCTCTTCTTGAAATGAAATTACAGAAGATACAATGAGCAAATTTAGTCAATTGCTTCTTGAGTTAGTTGAAAGGAAAAAGCTTATTGATGTAGAGATCAAAGATATTTATAAAACAAAAGGATTTGGCTTCATTGATTTTCTTTTAGGAGATCTAAAGAGGCTTCTGAGCTATAAAAATGATCATGTTGTTTCACTTAAACATCAAATTAATGTTGTTCATGGAAAGATACTGTGAGGACCCGGAAATTTTCTTATTTTATCTTATTTTATTGGCTTATTTAAATATTTATTCACCCGTTTTCTCCGAATAATTTATTTCAACCATTTTAAATCCATTTACATGGAACAATGTCTTACTTATATTTTTAAAACGTCCCGTTAGCAAATTTAATTTTTCGAAGGCTCGTTTAGCTAGAAATAGCGAGTACGCGTTTTTTGAGGCAATATTCGATTCGAGAGTGCAATAATCTTGGAGAATTAAGAATGATCAATAGTAGACTAAGAAAAATTAATTAAGGGATTAGAGGTGAGTGAGTTCAATAGTTTCTCGAAAGTCACACCGCACGACTAATTAGAGATTTGATAAATTTATATTAGACTACTAAGAGTAAATAATTACAGTGTTAAAGGAATTAAATTGAAGGATTAGTGCATGAGTGTATCAAACTCGAGAGAAAATGGTGGTACGAAACCCTCGCGCGACCACTAGTGAGAGTTGACTTTTTGCACACAACCTAAAGCTATTTTTTCTCATTCTTTCTCCCCAAGTTTCATCACTCAAACCCTTCTCTTTCTCTCTCCATGGCTGGCTGAAACTCAAAGGAAAAGGAAGAAGAAAACCCCGTTGTTGTAGCTTCAATTCACCTACAAAACTTCCACCAAATCTCAAACTACTCAGAGTAACACTTTATCTTGGAGCAAGGAGCAATCGTGCGGTTTTTCTTGGAGGATTTTGGTGGAAAAATTTCTGGTTTCTTCAAGGGTTCAAGAGGTAACCCTTCACCTTCTTCAATTTTCCTAATTTATTCAAGAAATCATGGTTGGTTTGCATGGGTTTACAACCCTAAGCAAGGAATAGGCTAGCGGACTAGAGGTGTTCCATTTCTCACTTTAATCTTTAGGCTAGCGGCCTTGAGGTGGATTATAGGTAGCTGACTTGAGGATTAAAGTGCTTGATTGTTGTGTTTATGAGTTATATGAAAGATTTAAGGTTGGAATATGGAGAGAAAGTTGAGAAATTTGTGAGAGGTGTGCTGGCCGAAACTGTCCTATTGTTATCTTGCTTGTATTTCAAACTTTTGATGGTTGTTTGACTGTGAAATTAAGTGATATATGTTTTATATTGTGTGTAGAAAGTGTCTACCAAAAATTGTTTCAATTGGTTGCTCAAAACTAGAGTTTTCGAAAAGAACCAAATCTGGAAAACGTGCTATAGAGGTCTCGGACAGTGCCTATTTGTTCGAACGTCTCTCTCTGTACAAAAGTCAAAATAAAGTGCTGTTAGCGGCATTCAAAACTAGACATTTATAGCTTTCCAACGGTATAAAACTCATCTGCTAGTTCGAATTGAATGAACCGTAGTGATTTAACAAATTTGACTATCCTGTTATGACTATCTGTCCGAGAGGAATAGAGAAGCTGCGTCTTGTGGCTTGATTTTCTCTCACTTGTGAACTGATTTTGAAAATGACTCTTTCTGATGAAATGTAGTATTTTGAACCTAGTTTACAACGCTATCAACCATTCTTGATTTGAAATTGTATTGAGTGAGATGTAGTCTGATTTCGAAAGTGCAACAAAACTAGAAAACGGGAAAAATTTTCCTTCTTGCTAGCCGAATGGTCAACCTTGTTTTGGGATGTTTTGTTTCAAAAATTTTGATGTCAATTGCTTTTCAACTGCTTATTAAGTGTTTATAGGACCTTGGTTTCAAAAGTGGATCGAATTGGGGCTGATTTCATTATGCAAAACGTTTGGAAAAGAAAGGAAAGTAAGAGGACAGATTAGCCTTGAAACATTTTCTGAAATTTGGTCGTTTTGTTAACTGCCTTTCCACGTGAGTTTTTACATAAAATTTGGTATAGAGGTAGTCCACATATGGGAGTTTAAGTGTACCAAATTTGGTGTTATTTCAATAACCTTTCAATATCCAAATGATGCTACAAATATGGCTTTTCAAATCTGGAAATTCGCCGTTCAAGTAGTGAAATTAACCGACTTTGAACTGTTATATCTTGATGCTCAAGACTCTGAATTTAGTTCCGTTTGTCGTTTTTGAAACCTTGTTTGGAACTCTTATTGTGTTACGAATTTCAAGGACTGGTTCACTTTCTGAGAATTGTGCCAAATTTTCAAAGATTGCTGGAAAACCAAGACTGGTTCAAACCTGTCTTCTTGGAACTGAAACTTTGAACTGAAAAATAAATGTTTTCCGTCTAGAATCTTGGAAAAGTTCTTCTAGGAACTTTTAATACTTCGAACCTAGTTTTCGACGGTACAAAGTTTTCCATTTTTGGTTATGTGAAACTCAAGATTTGATTTTTCCAAGTTTGTCGCTTAAAGCTGAAATTTTCCGATTTCTTATGAAATGAGTTTTTGAGGACTCGTCACCTTATCTTGATATCGATGGACTGTTTTAAACTCGATTTCGTGGAAGAAGCAAATCTCTCTTGGGACTTTGACTCCTCACTTTTGAACCTCGATTTTCGAGTGATTAAGGTTCTCTTTCATGACATTGTCTTGATATTGCACAAGTGTACATTCTTCCTTGTTAGCAAGGGGTTTGTTAGTAATAGTGAGTGATAGTCAATTATTATTTGCTTAGGCGCTCAAGGAGATCTTTAAGAGAATCTCGAAGCAGACGCCTAAAAGCTGGTTTGAGCACTTACACACTTTTGATTTGGTGAGTGTCAAGTGCATGAATAGTTGCCAATTATATGAATTGTGTCGCGCCCCACTTTTCGATGATGAAATGGTGTGTGAGTAGTGGAATGTGAACGTGTGTAAAATGAAAAGTAAAAGGCCATGGGACTTGAGAATGCGACGATTTGGCCAAATAAAGTTCAAAAGGGGGTTTTTTTAATAAAAAAACGGAGTCGCCACTTGGTATAGAGTTAGGGTGTACCAAGTCACCAAAAAAGAAATTTTCTAAAGGAAAGGTAGAAAGAAACCCCTTTTAAACGACTTCTAGTCCACGTAAACCAACGAAAAAAGTTCGGGAGTCACATTTGACGAAGGGGAAGGCAAGGATAAAGATCCGAGGCACCCCTTCGACCTAGCCAAGGCTAGTTGCGTGATTTAGCCCTACCTTTCCTAATTTTCCTACCCAAGGTATGTATCGCATGTTGGATATGATTATATGAATGCAAAACCTAGACCTAGGGGGACATGGGGGAAATTTCTCTTCAAAGGTTGAGTGGTGCCAATCACATTAATTGTGAAGCCCAATAATGATCCTTTTGGAGAGGTCACACATAATCCTAAATGACGTAAAAATGAGTGGAATGCATGTCATGTGAAAATGTGAGTTTGTGTGAAGTGAGAAAAGTGATAAAATAATAGGATGTAAGTGGAGGTGTGCAAATGTATTTACAAGGTAAGGTGAGTAAAGAATGATAATGTGAAAACAACATAAAGTGCATGTGTGCGAGTGATATTATATAAAGTGTAAGTAGTTGAGTGAAAACGTGCAAAATTAAAGTAGTGTGAAGTGAGAAAAAGGATAGAATATAAAGTAAGTGTATGTGATAGTGAATGAATAAAATACATGAATCCTATAGGAATGCATCAAGATGGGAACGGGGAGTCCTAACTTTGTGACTTTAATCTTCCCTTTGATTAGAAGGGGGAGCTAGCGTGCTAAGGCTATTGGGTAGCCACACTCGCTCGTTTCCCTTATCGAAAGGGGACTCTTCAAGCAAATGTATCCTATAACTAGTATGAAAGTGCAAAAGTCTAAAATGAAGGGGAAAGGGTGGAGGAGCATGCCAAATGATAAAACTAAGAAAAAATGCATGAAATGTAGTGAGCATGCAAGTATGCACTAAAAAAGGACGGCCTATCGGGTCTAGCGTTGGACTAACCCTTTCTATGAATTCCTACTAGCATTGGACTAGTGGAAACGGAACAAAGAACCACAACTAGCGTTGGACTAGTGTGGTGACGGGAAAGGGAGCCACAACTAGCATTGGACTAGTGTGGGGACGTACATTCATCCATCAAGTTCATTTATGACTATAGAAAGCAAGTAGGCATGCAAATCATCTATAAACACGTAGCACATAACACTTAGCATGCTCGACTAGATGCAAAGGCCTAATAAAGCAATTAAACACATAGCAACCAAAACAAGCAATGAAACAAAAGGGGAAGGGGAAAATGGACCAAATTGCTCGCCAAGCCCTATCTATTACAAGCCAAGAGGTGTACACATACCCCATAATGAAAAACTTAAGTAAAAGTAAAAGTAAATGAAAGGAATGAAAGGAATTAAGGAAAGGCAAGGAAAGCGAAGTAGACATGCATATTCACATAACACGTAGGAGCACATAGGGCCAAATGAAGTGCAAATAAGGGATAGAGTATACCTCCCTTGCGACGGTAATCAAATGAAGTAAAAATGGCTTCAAAACAATAAAAAGGTCAAGGTACCACTTTATTTAAGAAAAGTTGAAAGAAATGTGCAAAACAAAACGCACTTGATCGTAAAGTCCCTAAAGTCATGACTTAAGCGCAATTGAAACAAAGCGTGGTAGTTAATTGAAGCAAACAAGCAATGAAGTTGCACAAATTAAAATTATCAAGGACCAATTTGATGAAATTCTTTAATTGATTGGGTCCTAGTGGAACAAGAAGAGACTTGGGGGGTTGGAATGTAATTTTCTGGAAATTATTTCATGCAAAAGCATGCAACCCACGTAGAAAGCTTTCTGCAAATTGAATCAATCCAGCCACCATTTCCTTTTCATTTCCTCTAGCACACTAATTCACCAAGAAACCAGAATTCTACTTATCCAACATCAACTAAACATGCGGCTTCAATGCAGAATTAAAACAGAGAATCAGAGTTGACTATCAAAGGTGCAAAAAAACTAAACAAAAGGAACAGCAACAGGAGGAAAAAGAAAAGAAACTGCAACTTTCTGCGATCCTTCCTAAGTGCTGAAACCTTAGCAAACGAAGAGGGAGTTGGGTATTTCCGCCACACATCAAAGCTTTGGGCTAAGGGAAAGAAAAACTACAACACTACCATAACCCAAACAAATAACAAGCACAGAAGAAGACCATGCAAATTCTTAAAACTTCATGCAAGTCCACGGATGAAGCTGCTGTAACAAAACTCGCTGCATTTTCGCACACAGATTCATAGCCTGTTGCATTTTCATTTACAAATCAATTCTATCCAAACTCTGAACTTAAGCATCAAACAAACAATCTTCTCATCCAACATAACAAAACATTGAAGGAAATCATGCAAATGTCGAATCTGAATCATGCAAGACCACGTAGAAGAACAAATTCTTATTTCTGCAACATGAACTACGCAGCTGCCCACTTTCCATTTTGCATTCGGGAATTCCTTTAAGTTTTTGGACCAATCCAAATGCAGTTCACACTCAACAACCAATCACCACCTGATCTTCTCACTTTACAATGCAACAAAAGAAATCAATCAAACAAAAGGAGCCTACGAAGCAAATTTTCTGCTGCAACATTCATTCCAGAATTTTCTTTCTGCGACTAAGTTCTAAGATGCAATCTCCTTTTCATTCAAATGCAACTCATGTCTCTTCCAACGACAAATAGATCAAAGTAACAAGATAACCAAGCTTTCTTTAACTTTTCAACATAAAAGTTTATGTTTAAACTCCAGAAATTCATACGGAACAGAAATCTAGCAAGCATCGAATGACCATATTTCCAAAATTTCTGCATTTTCCAGTTGCAGCTTTGCCGCCACTTCGCTTGATGCTTTGGATCAAAAACATGCAACCTCGTCAAACATTTTGCACCAGATTTAACTAGCAAATTGGGTGAATAAAACCCAGGTAACAGATTGATCAAACATTCTTTACACCTTCAGCATGAAACCTCAGACAAAGTTCACGGGGAAATCACATGAAAGTTGATAGCTTTCTGATTCCTAAGTTTTGCAACAAGAAGATTCTAACACAGCTTCGATAGCAAACAAGTTCATGGCATCCTCAGTCAAGCATCAAACAAAAATAAGAACGACAAACAAGTCACAACTCCGACAACTAAAGAAAAAGAAGGATGATTTACAGTCCTCATCCTCAAACATCGACAACACTTAGGAAAGGAAGAAAATTTTTTGCCAAACTAAGATTGAAAAGGATCCATGACTACCTGAACGCACCTTGGCTGCTAGACGAAGCAGTAGAGACTCCTGGAAATCACACAGCTCTGGCAATTTAAATCCACGAACTGGGTTGCAAGAGGCTCCAGCGCTGATGCAGGCGATACCTTCCTTTTCCTTCTCTGATTTGCAGCCGAAGCCCTCCTCACAGCTCTCTCTCGTTCTCTCTTTTGCTCTCTCAAAAAGACCCTTTCCAGCCGTCCTTTCTCCTCGGCCTCTGCTCGATGCCCTCTTGATTCTTTCTATCCCCTCCAAAACCCCTGCTCTCAGCCGTCACCCTCAGTCCTCCTGTTTTCTTTTCCCTTTGCTGTTTTTTTCTATTTCCCCCGACTCTCTCCTTTTTCTTCCTCCTTTGCGGCTGTCTTGCTGCTTTCTTTTTATATCAAATGATCCCCCCTTTAACCCTAAAACCTCAGTCCTTTCTTCTATATTTGCAGTCCAAGGGGCTGCCCCCAATGCTCCTTTGCAAGCTGCGAAAAAATGCAGCTTGCATGCGCATATCTCTTTTTTTTTTTTTTAATAATACAAAAGTGAGAAAATATAAATAATAATAACAATAATAGAAACAAAAATAAAATGCAATCAAAATGCTTGTAACCTGAAATAAAACCAACTTTCCCCTAAATTAATATTTTTTGAAAATTTTCTTTTCTTTGAAAATAGTTAAAATGTATCAAAAAGTAATAATTTCTAAAAAGCTTTTCCTTCAATTTCAAACTTTTCCACTTTTTCAAAAATAAACCAATATGCCCTAAACCGTGTTTTTTTTTCCTTTTTCTTTTCCCTTTCTTTTTTCTTTTTCCTTTTTCTTTAAGAAAACATTGTATTAAAACAACTCAGCATATTTTTTGAATATTTTTCCTTCTTTTTTCTCTTTTTCTAGAAATTCTACGCTAAACTTAAAAAAAATAAAAACTAAAAAAAAAAACTAAAAGCTAAAAAGTGAATAAAACTAAAATAAAACAACACCTAAAAGGGCTAAACAAACAATAATGAACTAAAATGCAAACCATCTAAAACAAAAAATCATGAAATTAACAAAATCAACAGATAAGAATTATCACTAAAACGAAGCATACAAATTATTTCAAAATTTGGTGTCTACAGTTTGCCCCTCTTTGTCCGAGTTTTGAAAAAACTTGAGACAAAGAAGTAGACACCAAATACTCACCTGTGTTATTTGACTGCAAAAGGATTCCAACGAATAAGAATTTAAAACGGGACTGACCCGAACATGGATTTAAAACGGAACTGACTCGAACAAGAATTTAAAACGGGACTGACCCGAACAGGAATTTAAAACGGGACTGACCCGAGGCTAGCGGCGATGTAAAATGAAATGCACACTAGTGGGACTGACCCACGGCTAGCGGCAATGAAAATGAAATGCAAATGAAGTACTGGTATGTACGAAAAAACTGTATAAGACTTGCCCGGAAAATTATCCAAAGATTTGCCCCAATGTAATGAATTTGGTCAGTGGGATTAAACCCAAGCCTGCCTTGATTGTAGATAAAAAGCGGTCAGCGGGATAGAACCCGGTCCTGCCGAGGTTGGCGGGATAAAACCCGGTCCCAACATAGATAAAAAGCGGTCAGCGGGATAGAACCCGGTCCTGCCGAGGTTGGCGGGATAAAACCCGGTCCCAACGTAGATAAAAAGCGGTCAGCGGGATAGAACCCGATCCTGCCGAGATTGGCGGGATAAAACCCGGTCCCAACGAAATATGAACGGTCAGCGGGATAGAACCCGCTCCTGCCGAGGTTGGCGGGATAAAACCCGGTCCCAACGTAGATAAAAAGCGGTCAGCGGGATAGAACCCGATCCTGCCGAGGTTGGCGGGATAAAACCCGGTCCCAACGAAATATGAACGGTCAGCGGGATAGAACCCGGTCCTGCCGAGGTTGGCGGGATTGGAAAGGATATAAACCCAACCCAACGAAATATGAAGCGGTCAGCGGGATAGAACCCGGTCCTGCCGAGGTTGGCGGGATAAAACCCGGTCCCGAACGAAATATGAACGGTCAGCGGGATAGAACCCGGTCCTGCCGTGATGAAACTTGATTTGATTTTTGATTTTTGTTCGATGATTTTTCCTTTCTTTTTGCTTTTTTTTTTTTTTGACTTTTGAGAATCTTTCCAAACAATTAATTTGCCCCATGTATGATGAATTTTTTGCAATTTGAGTCCTTAGTTGATTCTGTATCGCCATGTTGTTTACACCTTTTGATCAAATTTGCTTGCAACATTTTCGATCCGCCTTTGTTCACCGGAGGACTCTTTCCGACACCGATTCCAATGCGAGGTGTGATTACTTTCATTTGTGCATGCAACTTTCCTGCAAGAGAGAAAAAAAACAAAGAAATTGCCACCATCATTTGATCCGTTTTCCTTTGAGGATCGTGTAAACATGAGTTTTCTCCTTTTCCTTTTTTTTCGCCAACTTCCGCTGCGGCATCCGATTGAGTTGGATTTCTCATTCCAAAACTTTTTCGATTTCTCAAACTGACCAGGTATGTGTTTTGCCATACTGTGAAGGTTGCGTGTCTGGCCTTGCTGAATCTCAACCATTTCCAAAAGACAACTAAATCCAAGCATCCTCTTGAAATAAACCCCGGGGATTGTTATTTACCGAAATTCAAGAAGTTAAAATAAAATGAGGTATGCAATAAAATTCACATGCTACGAAGGAATGAATGTGCACAAGAATGCAAAACATAACCATTGGTGCCTACAACATGCCATAAATGCAGGCACCTTGGAAAAAATGAGCTTCCCAAAAATGTACTTGCGAAAGAATATTTATTTTACAAAATGACACAATTTTCGGCCAACAGATGTCATGTTTGACACCCTGGATATCTTTGTTCTGGAATTCAACACTGGCAGAAGTATTCCAAATGAAGGGAGATCCAAGTGAACCAAGTCACCAACTATTCCTCCTCGTGTTTACAAAACTCACCTTGGCGCCCTTCTGGATTTTCACCAAGGTTGCCCCTACCCCCTTTTTTTTTTTTTTAGATGCCCTTCCAGGTTTTCACCCAAGGAACAATGGAGAAGCTCGTCCATGATCGACTCAGGAGTGTGAGTTTGAAGGTTTCTGGCATCAGTAAAATGCGTTTCCCTTATAAGTTTAAGTGAAGGCATTACGAACATCACCTGCCAGTTGATTAGCAAAATCCCTAATAAAAATACAGCAAATGACGAAAGCCAGGGCTTTTGAGCTTTTGTAATAAAGGTTAGGTGGGGTGCTTTGAAAAAGATTGAGGCTTGAAAGCAAATTTGATGAAAGGTGTGAAAGAAATTGCATCATTTTGAAATTATCTCCAATTTTTGAACGAAACCGAGAAAAATTTGCCCCAGTTTGATTGGACTTCTCTCTTTGCATTTTTCATTGTATTTCCTCACTTTTGCATTTTTCTTTTAAGACTAAATTTGCCCCAGTGTGGGGCTTTCTGCTTTCTTTTTCTTTTGTCTTTTGATCATCTCTCTTTCAAAATAAATTCGCCCCAGTGTGGGGGTTCTCTTTCTTTTTTTCCCTCTTGATCATTTTTCTCAAAATAAATTTGCTCCAGTGTGGGGTTTGCAATTCTCAGGGGCTGCCAAACGAAAATTATTGTTCTGATAGCTCAAAGGGGATGACGAGGGATGAAATGTTTTGATTGAAAAGGAAGATGGCCTGACTTTTGTTTCGCCCTTTGCATGTTTTCCAAAAGAGATTTGCATAATCAAAAGTAAAGAATTTCATACACATGTCTGAGTTGATAGGTCGAGGGAATGTTTGTCCATCCATCTCTACCAAAATGAATGCCCGCCAGGTAACACCTTTTGAACAACGAATGGCCCTTGTCAACTTGGAGCAAATTCGCCTTTGGCTTCATCTTTGTATTGAAAAAATTTGTTTTAGCACTTTGTCCCATTCTTCAAATGATTGCCGGTGGACCTTTCTTGTTGTAGGCCCAGGCCATGCGTTCCTAATAACCTTGGCCATATCATTCAGACGCTTTCCATTAATCAGGGCCAATTGTTCATGACACCGCTTTAACCGATTAGCTTCTTTTAACTTGGCTCCTGCTAGAATACGCAATGAAGCGATTTCTCAATGAAGCGATTTCTAAATGAAGGGATTTTTAATGAAGGAATTTCCTCAATGAAGCGATCTTTTAATGAAGGAATTTCTGCATGAAGGGTTTTTTCAATGAAGCCATCATCGGATTCCAGCACAGTGATATTCAAAGGATCAAATAATTTCATCTTTGGCCATCTTAAAAGAATTAAAAAAAATCAGGACAATAATCCAATAAATAAATAAAACAAATTGGGCTTTTCATGAAACTCCAAATTAAAGAGGAAATAAGTCAAAACTTAATTGCAAAAGATGCTTTCATTAAGCTATTCACATATGCAAGAGACAGTTTTCATGAACTTTAGTAAATAACAACCCCTAAATTTTACCGAAATTCCCTTCGAGAGGGAAGATATTCGGCCATCCAATTTGTGCAAAGTTCCTTCAGGATTTTCAAATTTCGTCATTGGAAGTGGATGCCTCAAATGTGTCCTTGTGTTTGGGAAAGGGGTTTGTACTTACATTTGGTCCTTGTTCTTCTCTCCCTCTCAAAATTATGTCTCCGGCCTCAATCATGTCTTGGATTTTGTGTTTAAGTACCCAACAATTGGCAGTAGAATGTCCAGGAGCTCCAGAATGATAGGCACAAAAAGATTGAGGATTATAACCAGGGGGAACTCCTTTAGCATAGACTTTAGGAGGTATTGTGCCAATTTTCCCCGCGGCCTTGAGCTGTTCATATAGTTGATCCAAGGGCCGACCTAAATTGGTAAAAGTTCTATATCGGGCCGGGTCTTGGGTGCCAGCGATCTGTTGATAGTTGTAGTTATAGTTGACGGGTAAGGTGGGTCTTGGATGATAAGGAGAGCGAGGTCTAGTTTGAAAGTTATGTGGAGAAATATGAAATGGTGTTGTAGGTGTGTTTGGGTAATTTGATCGAGGTCGAGGGTGTGTTACTAGTGGTATGGTGCACAGTTGAAGGTGTGATTGGTACGGAAAATGGGGTGAATAGGTGGGGTTCTTGTCGGTATCTCGGTTGGGGGGCAGGGCTTCGATTCGAGACAAATGAAGCCTCCTCTTCTCTCTTTTTGAATGGGGATTTCTTGTTACTGCTGCCTTGATTTTGCATCGCTTCCAATTGCGATTTCAGAGCCGACACGTTAATAATCTTTCCTGCCCTCATAAACTCATCATATTCTTCCAATTTATTGACAATCTCGGCAAAGGAACACCCAGTCATTCGAAAAATTTCTTCAAAGTACGGCGGATCATGCGCCTTAATGAAGGTGCGTATGATTTCGTCCTCAGTCATTGGTGGCTCAACTTTTGCGACTATTTTCCTCCATCTCTTAGCATAAGTCTTATGGTCCTCAGAGGGTTTTCTCTTTGTTCCTTCCAACGTGGTCCGTGTCGGAGCCAACTCGCAGTTATACTCGTACTGTCTCACAAAAGCATTGGATAAATCAATCCAGGTTTTCACTTCTTCGGGCCTCAGGTTGGAGTACCAGTCGAGTGCATCTCCTTCCAGACTTTTTGAGAACAACCGTAAAGGTAGATTCTCGTCGTCTATGGGCCTTCCCAATTTGTTGGCAAACAGACGGAGGTGCGTTTTGGGATTGCCAGTTCCATCGTACTTGTTAAACTTAGGGGTTTTGAACCCCTCAGGCAATTGCACATTTGGAAAGAGGCAATGCTCATGGTAATCCAGGACCCCTTGTTTGTTCAACCCCTGACTCTTCCTCATAAACTCATCAAAACGGTCAAGGCGTTTGAACAGCTTTATATCAACGGGAGCGGAAGATTCCCCCATTGCCGGCTTGGTTTGAACAGTATGGTCTGGTAAGAATGACTCAACAGTAGTGTGATAAAAGGTATGTGGCTCAGGTGGCATATTCAAAGTGATTTGGGGTTGGGGACCTTGCATGTGAGTAGGAAAGAATGAAGGGTTAGGAGGGTAAGTGTATAGCAAATTTATGGTGGGATAGGTAAAAGTTCCTTCGGGTGGAATGATAAAGGGTGGAGTAAAAGGGGTTTGGGTCGTGGGCATGACCAATGATTCTGGCCCCGATTGATTGACGGGTACAGGCTCGGGTTGAACTCCGCTACTGATGAGCTCATCGATTAATTTCTTTTGGGCCGCCAACTCGGTGGCTATCTCACCAAACTTTGTAAGCATCTCGGTCAGTTGGGCCCCCAAGCTTGCAGTTTCGGGTTGAGTTGTAGTAGCAAACCTATCCAACGACTCCGGTTGTGAACTCATGTTTACACGACTCCTCTGGGCTTGACTTCGGGATCGTGTTACGATGGGGCTTCGACGAGAAGCTATGTTTAAATATTACCTGAGAATTTTAAAAGGAATTGCCTTTAGATTTAACCCTCACTTAATTATTTCAACAAAAATAAAGAAAAGGAAAAGAAAAAAGGCAAGAGTTAGTAAATATACAAAAAATTCGGATGCATGTCCTATGGGGGGAGCCTTTTTTGTGCCAAGGGTAGGCCTAGAATGAGGATGCAATCCTCTGAGGTAGGCACTATACCATACCTGATGGATCTGATCAACTCATTGAGTGAGAAATAATTTTTTAAAAGAATTTGGTCAATTGGAGTGACGAGAGATTTGTCAAAATGAGGACAACGTCCGAATAGATTGATTACCTTTGATTTGCAAAACGCACGGGTTTGACCTTGACGAACCTCCTATCGAAGAGATTGGAGTTCGTTGACAAATTTTCTCAGTGAAGCATGAGTCAAAACCCCAACTGATCAAATTATTGGAGATAATGGATGGTTTTCTCAAAAATCGACTAGATTTCCCAATTTGAAATTCGATATCGAAACCCTAATTGAATGAAATTGACAATTTATTTAAAATTAACCGAATTACCCTAAAAGGGAAACGGGTTAAATGAATTGAGTGAAATTTAAAACTTACTCAAAATTGACCGAATCATCCTAAAAAAGGAACTTGATCGAATGTAATTGAGAATTTTATTCAAAATGGACCGGATCATCCTAAAAATGAAATTGGTCAAATGAATTGAATGAAATCGAGAATTTATTCAAAATTGACCAGATCGCCCTAAAAAGGGTAAACTGGTCAAATGAAATTAGGTGATTTATTCAAAAATCAACCAAATCACCAAAAAGGGTAAATTAGTCAAATGAATTGATTGAAATTGATGATTTATTCAAAAATCGACCAAATCACCCAAAAGGGTAAATCAGTCAAGTGAATTGATTGAAGTTGATGATTTATTCAAAATCAACTAGGTGACCCTAAAAAGGGTAAATTGGTCAAATGAATTGACGATTTATTGAATGAATTGGCAAAATGGATTGGTTGAATTGTCCGACCATTGGTTATTTCAAAATTATTGAGGGGCATTAGTCTATGACCTTCTAAAAATCAAATTTTGGCCTCAATTTATTTATCATCTCAATAGGAGGAATCATTTGTGAATTTCTTCAAATTAATGTCCTTCACACAAGGGATTTTTACCAATTTTTGATAAAATGGCCAAAAAGTGATTATTAGATGCTCATATTCCAAAGATCACTCTATGAACATGATCAGATCCTACCTTACCTCGTGCACTACCCCTTCGGATGGTACAAAATGTAAACGTGCAAGTCTCACTGGATTAAGTATCCGAGACACAAGGTGGCTTATTCCTAAACACGGAATTCCCTATGTGGCATTCCCTTTCTAGGGTTTATGCGTGATGCCATTTATTAAAGCAGTAAAATATGCAATTATGACCTAAAAGGACCCTTTGTACGCCAAGGTAGGCCTAGAATGATATGCAATTATTAATCTATAAATGCAATATACCAAAATCTTTAAACGTGCAATAGCCTATCTATGAGGGTGGGTTCTAAAAAGAAGGTCATGCCAGACCTTTTATTCGCTAGGGTTTGTGAATGCAATGGGGACAAAAACCAAGAAAGGTTAGCTCAATCACATAAATACACATAACACATTGTAACGAAACAATACAAAGAGATAAAGCGATGAAAGAAAAGAGGGGTTGGATCCCTCCCCTCGTGAATCGTGTCCCTAATAAGGCAAGGCAGACTCTACCCTAGGCAAGCTAACATGGATGCATGAGGTATTGGCTCACTAATGCAGCTAGACTCGATAGGTTTTAGGTCCCCGAGCCTTCAGACTAGGAAACTAAGGGTCATTAATCCCAAGGTTCTTTGTCGGTGGCTCGAGCGATTCCCCAGACATTGCTACGCACACGTCGTGTCACGGCCACATGTCTGAGTGAATCTATCAAAAATTCTCAATTTTCGACTAAAAGCTATAGGCTATTAACCCAAAGCTTAAAGCGGAAGATCAAGTGACC